>NC_137043.1:33007881-33087881 GCF_032717465.1 Coenobita brevimanus | reverse complement strand
TGCCTTTCCTCCTTCCTTTTAATTTTCTTCCTTGTTCTTTTCCTTCCCATCCTTTTTCTTCTTCCTTTCTCTCCCCCTTTCCTTCAACTTTTCTTATACACACAATTTATTCCCCCCTCCACTCTCTCTCTCTCTCTCTCTCTCTCTCTCTCTCTCTCATTCACGCACTTCACTCCCTGTTTCACCCCTTCTCTCTCTTTCCCTCTGTTCCTCCCTTCCCTACTCAGTTTTATGAATATCGAATAACTGTTTTTCCTTCCTCCCTTCTCTCTCTCTCTCTCTCTCTCTCTCTCTCTCTCTCTCTCTCTCTCTCTCTGTCTCTCTTTCATTCTTTTAATGTTCATTATTCCTGTTCCTATAATTTTTTTTTTTTTTCTCTTCCTCATCCTCCTGCGATCTTTGTTTTTTCTGTTCCTCTCTTTCTATTATTTTCACTGCTTTTTCTTTCTTATCTTTCTCCTTTCTTTCTCTTTTACTCTTTTCTTCTTCATACCATTTTTCTTTCCTTTTTTGTCCCGTCTTCCTCCTTTTTACCTCTCGGCTTTTTTCCTTTCCTTCCTTCCTTCCTCTTTCCGTCCTTCTTTCCTACTTTCCTTCCTTCCTACCTACCTTCCTTCCTCTTCCCTTTCTTTTCTTTCATGCCATTCCTTATTCTTTTTGTCTGCCTTCTTGTCTTGTGTCTAATCTTTCGTCCACCTCTGTATCCCTTGTTTTATATCTTCTTCTCTCTTCCTTTGCTTTCCCCTTTTTTCTTTTCGTTCTGTATTCCTCTCTCTGTCTTTGCTAGATATCACTCTTATCTTGCTTCTTCTCCTCTATGCTTGATCTTCTTTCTGTTCTTTCATATGTCTGTCTTTTTCCTTTCATGATCACTATATTCCTCTTCATTCATTATTTGGTCCTCTCTCTCTCTCTCTCTCTCTCTCTCTCTCTCTCTCTCTCCTTCCTTATTTCCTTCTATCCCTTCCCCCCTCCCTCTCTTTTTCCTTGCTTTCCTTCTCGTCTCTGTCAGTGTATACCCTCCCTCCTCTTTTATATTTCTTTCCTCCTCTTCTCTCTTCTTGCATCCCTTCCTCCTCTCTCTTTCCCTTCTTTCCTGCCCCTCATCTCTGTCCTTCGATGCTCTCCCATTTCTCTTTCTCATTCCTTCATCTCTCTCAATTCCTTTATCTTTCCATTTCCTCCTTCCATGTACATTCATCTTACTTTCCCATCCTTCCTTTTCCCCTCTTTCCCTCCATCATTGCATTCTCGCCCCCCCCCCTTCCTCCGTCTCTCCTTTCCTCTCTCTCCACTTCTTTTTCCTTCCGTGTTGTGTTTTTGGTAGAGCGTAATTGAGGTCTTTGTGTTGACTCGACAAAACAACTTGCACAAACACCAAGCGCCTCTCTCTCTCTCTCTCTCTCTCACACACACACACACACACACACACACACACACACACACACACACACACACACACACACACACACACACACACACACACACACACACACACACACACACACACACACACACACACACACACACTCCACTTTCCTTCCCACATTCCTCAGTACTTTTGACTTGCATACTTATGTCAAAATATCAAAATTAAAATCTGCAGAACACCGAGGAAAGGAACTACTGCCAATCTTCCCCCCACCAAAAGAGAGGACAATTAAGAAAAGTAATAATTAAGTGATTAAGTAAGTGTGTAATTAGAGAAAGAAAGTGGGTATATTTTCTTTATTAAACAGCTGAGTGAGAAAATATGTGTATCCTACTTTTATGCTTATTCTGAATTTGGTAACAGACCTGGTAATATTGTTTCGTCTATTTTCCCAGAGTTATCTGTCTTTTTATCTATCTGTCTATCTGCCTATCTATATATCTATGTCTGTCTTCTATACCTATATGTTTATCTATCTGTCTATCTATCTATCCATCTGTCTAATAATAATATGGGAATTGCGTAAAACTTAAAAACTATGTCTATGAAATGTTATTAACTATGTAATCCGAAGTGAAATTGGCTTTTGGAAAATGTGAGAGCGACTTCTATAGCAAATATATTTGAAGCAGACTGGATCCCCTGTGACTGATTCTCTCTCTCTCTCTCTCTCTCTCTCATTTTACACTTTTCATTTATTACCTCTTGTTTTGCAGTCAGGTACAGTAATTCCTTTCTCCAAGCTTTCCTTTCCCCGTCTGTCTGTCAGTCTGTCTGTCTCTCCTTTTATGCTTCCAATTTTTGCACTCGTTTCTCAAAATTTGCCTGACTGTCATTCTTCCCTATTTGGTTTCTCTTTGTATTTCTGTTTCTCTTCTCTTACCAATTTTTTTTTTCTCTATCTGAGTTTCCATTTTTCTTTATTTTGCTTTTCTCTGTTATCTCTGTCTTTTCTCTTTCTTTGTAATTTTTTGCCATTTTGTAATTCTTTTTCTGTGTTTTTTTTTGTATTTCTTCTTCTGGCTCTATGTTTTTCTTTTTCATCACTTGTATTTCTTTCTATTTTTTTGTATCTGTAATTTTCCTTTTGTCCTTCCTTTTACTTCGTTCTCGTTTCCCTCTATAATTCGTCTCTTCCTATGTATTTCTTTCCCCTTTCTGTATTTCTTCCTTGTTTTTCCTTTCCCACCCTTTTCCACATTGTGTTTTCTGTCTTTTTTTTCTCTTCGTCTTTCCCCCTTTTTCTCATTACTGTCTTGCTTACTCACTGACATCTTTCTTAGTTGTCTTTCGTTTCTCTTCCCGATCTCATTTCTCTCCTCCCTCTTATCCTCGTTTCTGTCAATCGCTCTCTCCCCTCTTTGTCATGCTTCTCACTTCGTCTCCTTTTCTCTTCTCCTGCTTTGTTTTTTTCTTCCCCTTTTTCTGTCTTTACTTTCCACCTTTTTCCACAATTTGCAAGTTTACAGTACCCCCCCCCCAAAAAAAAAAAGAACTTGTGTATAATGTGAATCAGTGGTAGATCATGCACGATAGACACCAGGACGTATGTTGTTCGGCTCGCTTGAGGGTGAAATGTGTTGGCTTATGTGATATTTTCTGCCTTGCTTATTGTAGACATGTTTTTATTACCAAGTAGCTTTATCGAAGCCCACAGATGCTGATTTAGCTTTGTATGACCATGATGTTCTTCCCTGGATGGCACGAACTGAACCTATAATTGTATAATTTTGGAAAGTCCCCTGACCTCTTCTGTCATATTATATTTATTTATTTATTTGATTGTTTGTTTCTTCCCCAGTTGCCGTCCACATAATGAAATATCGCACAAGAGGGGTCCAATGGTTTCCTAGAAGATCCTATTACTCCGGCCTGGGATGTCCCGTTTTCAAGTGAGTGTGGAACTGATAACAATACATGCTATGGATAGGACAGAAAAAGCATAAGGCAGCCAATATGGTACATCCTCATGAAAGTAGGGCTGCTAACACTGGGTAGGTCTAAACGGCATTTTGCATAGTCCATGGTATGTGGAGTCAGACTGCTTCGCGAAAAAAACTACGACCATATTTTTTAACCGAGTGTACAGGAAGGTTTTATTTGCTAGGATCATCAGTGTTTATAGCCAGAATGTTTCTAAATACAGGATATTGTTTTTATAGTGTCCCCTATAATTATGCCATTTTTTGGTACTTTCATTCAGTGAGGTTTTGCAGAACGTATATAAGTCTTCATTTTATTCAGGAGGTTTCGTATTGTAATTACCTTTATATAATTACAATGTCTGTAAAGTAATGTTTCTGTGAAGGTGATGCTCCTCAGTATTTAGGGATCACGTTACTTAGTGTCTCATTTTTGTTTGTTGCAGGTAATGGTCAGATGGTTAAAAAAGTGGTCTGCTGTTTGAAAGAACGCTGGTTTGATTCCAGGCTGAAGCAGAAAACGTACTTAATGATCTACCATAAAACTCACGGTCGTGTCATAAAAACACCCTCGGTAATATCATTAGGCCTACACCGATCTTGAGTGCGATAGACCTGGAACATATGGACGGTGGGTATTAGTGATGAAGTAGAGATATATGAAGATATGTTGCCTTTAGGGAGCAAATCTCAAGGAGTGGACTGTCAGGTCTTGGCCGAGTCGGAAGAAAAAAAAAAATCTCCCAGACCGTGACACTGCCAGTCATGGCGTAGTTAGAATCTCGGCAGGGGGGGACGTCCCCCAGCTACTGTGTTAGCTGGATATTGGTACATGAACTGATGATCATTAGTGATGGAATTTATTTGTCATGACAACTTTCTCTCACACACACAAATGCTTCAGAACTGGTTAACTGTGAATATCTGACTGCTAACCAGACCATACGTAACACATAAAGGAAGATTTTCATGTACTCCATGTGAATGTAATTACCGAATGTTTTTTTGATAATCAGTTAATTAGTTAATTTTGTAGATACACTAATATTAATACAGCAGGGAGGTGATTTCGTTGTAGTAAGAATAATTAAAGATGAGTATTGTTAGTAATCAAATGAAATAAATCTATTTTGGAGTAGAAAGTAATATACCTGTAGCATTATTATTATTATTATTATTACATTATTATTATTATTATTATTATTATTATTATTATTATTATTATTATTACTACTACTACTACTACTACTACTACTAATGTTTTTGTAATTGTTGTGTACTGCTTTAGCTTTCACTTTGTATTCTTTCCCAGGACAGAGGAGTGCAGTGTTTCGGCTAAGAACATAGCAAGGAACACGCTCCTAAGCAAGTTATTCAGACATGCAAACGCCACGCCCAGAAAACACAGCATATTATCTCCGGCCAGCAAGCATAACACTCTAAAACTACCTACAACCGCTGAAGAGATACCGGTAAGTCATCATCATCATCATCCTCATCATCATCATCATCGCCATTCTCATCTTCATCATCTTGTCCAAGTTCACCACGTATTTTGGAGTTTGCTTAGGTAAAACAAGGTAATTCACTCTTTATTTATTCATTTATTTTTTTTCAGTTGACTTCTTCCTTTGCACTGGTGGTTGAGGGGTAAATGCATGTACTATTACTGGATCTGCTTATCCTGTGTACCATATTGCAGAACGCAATAAATGACTAGGGCGAGATGAAGAAGTTGTGCTGTAATCTCATCATGGCCTTCACGAAAAAACTGTAGCTCTTGTACCTTAAATTTGCTCAGATTTTCGTCCGTTTGCTACTTATGTAACTCTGTGGCAGAAAAAGACAGTACTGTGGGTTTACACTCTTTCCATAACATCTTCGTTAGTGGCACCATATTCTAGCGTTAATCTATAGTTACAACTCTGCATTCAAGACAGAGAGACGTGATGTTTAAGCCAAGTTAAAGGAAAGAGAGTATAATCAGAAACAAGGACTTGGGTATCACTTCACGCTGTTCTGGTAAATACGGACTTCATACTCTTATAGTGATAGATTTATTATTTTTGTATTTGGGTTAAACTGAGGCTTAAAGAAAATATTTATGATATTCTTGTTAGGCTATCGTATTCGTGGTAATTATGGGATTGTAAGTGGGGGTATGTACTCCTAGTGCTCCTCCCCCCCCCTCCATCACCACGATACGGCTTTGTTGTTAATTAATCCCTTCGTTATTTTCATTTTTCTTTATTTCTTATCCTCCGTCTTCCACCTTTTATGTCACTCTTCTTTTCCTCAGCTTCTTTCTGTCTGTGTCTTTCACCTTCGTCTTTCTCTTTCTTTCTTTGCTTCAGTCATTATTTCTTTCTTTGTTTTTAACTCACCTTACCCTTTTGTCTTTACATTTCTCCCAACTCTTTCTCCCTGTGTCCCTCACTTCTCTCTTCTTTCTTTGTTTAGGCTTTTTTTTTTTTTCTCTCTCTATATCGCCTTGTGTCTCCTATTCTCCAGCTTCCGTCTTCCTTATTCCCACTCCTCTCCCCTGTGTGTCTCCATTTTTCCTACATCCTTTCTTGGATTTTCTCACCTTCCTTGTCTCTCTTTCTTTCTACTCTTTCTCTCCTTTCTTATCTTCCTTTATCCTTTGGTGTTTCAATTTCTCACGTTTCTTTGTTTCTCTCACTTTTCTGATTCCTCTCTTCCTATGGACTTTTATTTTCTTTCCATCTCTTTTTTATTCATTTCTCCTTTTTCCTATTCCTCTCACCTCTCTGATTTCTCTTTCTTTATAATATTTCTCTCTGTTATCTTCCCATTTCCTTTGGTGACTTCTTTTTTCCCACTTCTGTCTCTCTGTTTCAAACCTCTCTCTTCTCACTCAGTCATTCACTTTTCCTGCATTCTTTCCTTCCTTTATCTTTCATTGTGTTTTCATTTGTATTTCCTGTTTCTCTCTTGCAGTTTTTCTTTTCCAGCTCTTCCTTTCCTTTTCTTGTGTTATTTCATGTTTCACCTCTCATTCCTGTTGCCTGTCCTTCTCTCTCTCTCTCTCTCTCTCTCTCTCTCTCTCTCTTCTTCCCCTATCGTGATGGTGTGAGAGTGATGTGTGTGTTTGTGTGTGTGCGTTTGGCAGTGAAATGTTTTTTTTTTATTTTCTCTCTCTCTCTTTCTCCCTCTCTCTCTCTCTCTCTCTCTCTCTCTCTCTCTCTTTCTCTCTCTCTCTCTCTCTCTCTCTCTCTCTCTCTCGCGCGCGCGCGCGCGCGCGCGCTTTAGCTTTCACTTTGTATTCTTTCCCAGGACAGAGGAGTGCAGTGTTTCGGCTAAGAACATAGCAAGGAACACGCTCCTAAGCAAGTTATTCAGACATGCAAACGCCACGCCCAGAAAACACAGCATATTATCTCCGGCCAGCAAGCATAACACTCTAAAACTACCTACAACCGCTGAAGAGATACCGGTAAGTCATCATCATCATCATCCTCATCATCATCATCATCGCCATTCTCATCTTCATCATCTTGTCCAAGTTCACCACGTATTTTGGAGTTTGCTTAGGTAAAACAAGGTAATTCACTCTTTATTTATTCATTTATTTATTTTTAGCTGACCTCTTCCTTTGCACTGGTGGTTGAGGGGTAAATGCATGTACTATTACTGGATCTGCTTATCCTGTGTACCATATTGCAGAACGCAATAAATGACTAGGGCGAGATGAAGAAGTTGTGCTGTAATCTCATCATGGCCTTCACGAAAAAACTGTAGCTCTTGTACCTTAAATTTGCTCAGATTTTCGTCCGTTTGCTACTTATTTTATGTAACTCGGTGGCAGAATAAGACAATACTGTGGGTTTACACTCTTTCCATAACATCTTCGTTAGTGGCACCATATTCTAGTGTTAATCTATAGTTACAACTCTGCATTCAAGACAGAGAGACGTGATGTTTAAGCCAAGTTAAAGGAAAGAGAGTATAATCAGAAACAAGGACTTGGGTATCACTTCACGCTGTTCTGGTAAATACGGACTTCATACTCTTATAGTGCTAGATTTATTATTTTTGTATTTGGGTTAAACTGAGGCTTAAAGAAAATATTTATGATATTCTTGTTAGGCTATCGTATTCGTGGTAATTATGGGCTTGTAAGTGGGGGTATGTACTCCTAGTGTGCTCCTCCCACCCCCTCCATCACCACGATACGGCTTTGTTGTTAATTAATCCCTTCGTTATTTTCATTTTTCTTTATTTCTTATCCTCCGTCTTCCACCTTTTATGTCACTCTTCTATTCCTCAGCTTCTTTCTGTCTGTCTCTTTGACCTTCGTCTTTTTCTTTCTTTCTTTCTTTCTTTCCTTCAGTCATTATTTCTTTCTCTGTTTTTATCTCACCTTACCCTTTTGTCTTTACATTTCTCCCAACTCTTTCTCCCTGTGTCCCTCACTTCTCTCTTCTTTCTTTGTTTAGTTTTTTTTTTTTTCGTTTGTTTTATTCTCTATATCGTCTTGCGTCTCCTATTCTCCAGCTTCCGTCTTCCTTATTCCCACTCCTATCCCCTGTGTCTCCATTTTTCCTACATCCTTTCTTGGATTTTCTCGCCTTCCTTGTCTCTCTTTCTTTCTACTCTTTCTCTCTTTTCTTATCTTCCTTTATCCTTTGGTGTTTCAGTTTCTCACATTTCTTTGTTTCTCTCACTTTTCTGATTCCTCTCTTCCTATGGACTTTTATTTTCTTTCCATCTCTTTTTCGTTCCTTTCTCCTTTTTCCTATTCCTCTCACCTCTCTGATTTCTCTTTCTTTATAATATTTCTCTCTGCTATCTTCCCATTTCCTTTGGTGACTTCTTTTCTCCCACTTCTGTCTCTCTGTCTCAAACCTCTCTCTTCTCACTCTATCTTTCGTTTTTCCTGCATTCTTTCCTTTCTTTATCTCTTTAATTGTGTTTTCATTTGATTTGTATCTAATCTTCACATTTCCTGTTTCTCTTTTGCAGTTTTTCTTTTCCAGATCTTCCTTTCCTTTTCTTGTGTTATTTCATGTTTCACCCATTTCTCTCATTTCTCATACCTGCCTCTCTCTCTCTCTCTCTCTCTCTCTTTTTCCCCTATCGTGATGGTGTGAGAGTGATGTGTGTGTTTGTGTGTGTGCGTTTGGCAGTGAAATATGTTTTTTTTTTTTCTCATGTGTGTGCGTGCGCGTGTGTGCATACATGTGTTTTGTGTGTTTATGTTTGTGAGAGTGTGTGTGTGTGTGTGTGTAATTCACCGGGTCGGTCAGGATCACTTGATGGTCGTGATCGTCAGCTTTTATCCTCCCGGAAGGGAGCTGAGAGCTCATATAGTCCGATCTAAGGCCAAGGCTGTGACCTTCACACACGCACACACCCGTCCCCTTGCTCCAGGGGGACAGTAACCACCCACTTCGTCAGTGAAACTTTTTCGCAACCTGAGCGAGGCTCGAACTCCCGTCCACCAGTTGGCAAGCGAGAGCGTTACCACTGCACCAGCGAGCGGTGTGTGTGTGTGTGTGTGTGTGTGTGTGTGTGTGTGTGTGTGTGCGCGCGCGCGCGCCGGAGAGGGATTCCTTCAAGCGGTGGCACTGACATGACCAGGCTGTAGAGCTTCCTAGCAATACAAACGTCCTTCAGGTTCCTCCTTATCCCCCAACAGGAGGATGTTTAACTGCAAAAGAAGAGCAACATTGATTTGCATTCCGCTGGGTTCACTTTCAAATAAGCTTAAGGTTGCATCTACTACTACTACTGCTACTACTACTACTACAACGATTACTACTGCTGTGCTACTTCTACTACTACTACAACTATTACTACTACTACTACTACTAATACTACTGTGTGTGTGTGTGTGTGTGTGTGTGTGTGTGTGTGTGTGTGTACCTAAGCATGTGTGGTATTACCTTGAACTATGTACCGTCGATTATTGAATATGAGCGCATTCGGGTTTCCATAAATTTTTAATCGATCTCTGACTGTGAAAACATGTACATCAACATCTTTCTAACTCATGAAATCATCTAAGTCAACTAATTCTTCTCAGTAAAACGTCTCATCTCAAAATAATAATAATAATAATAATAATAAAATAAATAAATACATCCTCCTCAATGAACGTAAAATTCATTGAGATTTAAATGACTCTGGTAGAACTTTCGAGAATGTTGTGCTAGATCCCGTGACGTCACATTTAAAACTCCAACCGCCAACCGTCCTCAGAGGTGTTTACATCGGCTAGGGGGGCGGATGTGCTTTCTGTCACGGAGGTGTTTTTCGGTATTTGACGACGTTTGACAGTGCTTTAGCTACGTCGTGTGTTGGAAGAAGTGAAAACAGTGTCTGCGCAAGTTTCTGTGATAAGCTGGAGGGTGTGATTGCAGGAGAGTCGCCACATTGAAGAGGTAAGCAGAGTATTGTCAACATTCTCCGCCAGCTTTTTAAACGATCTTTAAAACTCGTATTTACACGCACATTTTTTCATCCGGCCTTGAATCCTAACGCTAGTTCTTTCTTGGTCGAGATTTGTGTTTTAGAGCATTGGATTATGGATCAAAATGGAGTATTGCTGCGTAATGGATGAAATATTATAGTAGGAGTGTTCATTATATTGACAGCGGTGTACACCATGCCTTGGCCAAGTGACGAGTCCAGCATCTTTATTGTTTCACGGTCATATGTTTATCATCCGGCTATGAATCCATACTGTAGCAGCGTCGCTTGAAATTATTGTTTGCAAGGTAAATATTAGGGACCATAATGATGGGTTATTACTTGATTGTCAATACTGAAACACGTCATCATACGTGAAACGAAGATGGGACAATTTCCATCTCACGCCATCCCATTGCAAACCTGGATCAGACTGCGCATGCGCGACTGATGACGTCACAAATGCTCAAGTCAATTATTACACCATGCTTTGCAATGTTGGGCCACTCAACAAGCGTAATGTTTATCGTTTATATTTTTTCGAGTGATCTTTCGTTTGTTAGTTTTTGTTATCATTCATATTGTTTTTATTGACACTTTTAAACATCTTTTCAAACTGTTTTTCTTAATGAGGGTAAGACATTCTTTTATCTATAATATGCCGTTCTCTTGTCATTTTCATATTTAGTTGTACTGTATTTTTCTTTTACTTTCTCTTCGGGTTAGTGTTATAATTGCATCATATGACGATAACGTAATTATAAGGGAAGACAGTGAAATGCAGTGTAAATAGAGTTTAAATTAGAGCACGACTGCATAGCTTACACTGGTTTGCCATATTTGTTGAAAATGTTATTCGTCCATGACATAGTTTCCTACACCATCGTGTGTTCAAGAGTTGGTCGTAGTAAATGAGACCAAGCAAACTTTTATGAAAAATTAGCGGAGGAAAACTAACACAAGGCTTCCTTTTTTTTTTTTTTTCGTGTAAATTTTAATTTTAAACTAACATAATCACACGCCCAAAAACTGTTTATATTTACATCATATAAATTGTGTATCCTACCCAAGAGTTACCAAGGGTTTTCCCCATCAAAACTGAGGCTACATACAAAACCATATGTCCATAGTTATAGGAAAATGAGCCCCCCCCCAAAAAAAAAAAAAAAAAAAATGCTTTGGTTTTATTAGCATGATATATGGCCTAATGTTGTACTAGCCTACTTTTCCGCCTACAGCACCCATGTTTCACCAGTGGATTTTACTTGATGATAATGAATATAATCTTATGTTGCGCTACTACTCTAATAGACAATGTAATACAAACTTTTTATGGCCTGAATGGAGAGCCAGATAAATATAATAATGAAATACGTAGTCTGTGGTTCAAAAAAGTATAGATTATTTCTTTTAACTAATTTAATCCATTAACTGTATTGCATGATGATGAATTTTGTCTCATTTGAGAGAGAGAGAGAGAGAGAGAGAGAGAGAGAGAGAGAGAGAGAGAGAGAGAGAGAGAATTACTGAACGCAGGGTCATGTGTGTGTGTGTTCAGTATACTGTAGTTAGTGTATGTATGTGCGTTTGTGCATGATTATGTGTGTATAGGCTTTGTGCGATGCAGTTTTCTTTGTATAAATGTATGGTTAACCGTGCACTTTTCATGTGCATCTGTGGCCCTATGTATATATGGGTGAATATTTTCTGGTCTGGAGATTTTTGTATGTGCGTTTGTGTTAGTGTTCCTTTGCATGTCGTGATTTAAAGTTTGAGCAACTTGGTGTGCCCATCCCTCACAGGATACGGCGTTAGGCAAGTTACATCGCCTTATCTGTGATTTTATGCATGCTCTTGCTTTTTTTTTGGGAGGGGGAGTGTACTTCATTGTTTGGATAATCCCGTGTCTGTGTGCATGCGCTTGTGGGTGACTTTAGATGGACGCGCACGTTTGTGATCAAGAAAAATGAGCACATACACTTTCGTGTATCCATGTTTTTTAAATTACTCTTTACGAAAACTATATATATATATATATATAAGCTGTAGAACAGTTAAATCCCATGGTGAGTAAAGAGTTAAATGGCAGTGGCAGAGAACTCATGACGTAGTTTGTTTTGATCACGTGACGTCACGCATCCTCCATGCCCCGAGGCCCGACGGTCCTTCAGAGATGTTTACATCGGCGTGGAGGAAGGATGCACGTTGGTCGCGGAGTTTACTTTTACGCTGACTTCGGCGTCTGATGGTATTGCAGCGGCGTTTTGTGTGGGAAAAAGCGAAAAAAGTGTGCACAAGTTTAGGGGACGAGTAGGAAGGACGTGGTAGCAGGGGGATCGCCGCTATGGAGAAAGGTAATTATTGTCATCATCTTCACATCCCATCTCCCACCATCTGGAAATCCATCATTAATACCTTCATTTCACGATCATAGCTTCATCATTCGCCCATGACTTTTAGCAATTTTCGCCATTATGGTCGCGATTATTATTGTGGGTCTTGTGATTATGGGAAACGGTGGGTTACTAGCGTGCGGTGGGTGGAACGCAGCATTTTCCTAGTTTGTGACTCGCCGCCATCTTTAAAATTCATTCTCCACAGTCGTATTTTCGCTGTGATTCCTACATTTCTAGCCTTTTTTGATTGAGATTCTTATTGTAGAGTTCAGGATTATGGCCCATACGTTGTGATTGTTGGGTGATGGCTGGTATGTATAATGATGAAAGATGTTGATGATCCAGAGGTGAGGGTGGCTGCAGACTCCATGTCGTGGCGTCTCGGGCAGCTCCGCGTGGGGCGACTCACCAAGCGTAATGTTTATCAGCCATTACATTTTGGGGGGAATATATTGAGCGCTATTTTTTTTTTTTTCTAATTGGTTATTTTTGATTAGATATATATATTTTTTTCTTTAGTGAACGGAGCGGTCCAGTTAGGGAGTGTGAAGGTATTTAAAAATGAAGGTGGATCACACGTCACTCCACTGTATTCCACCCATTGCGTGAGGGGGTGTAAAACAGTGGAAATCTACGTCAGTGACGCTGTTCACCATCTTTAAAAATTCGTGTTTCATGGTCATTTCTTCATTATCCGGCCCTATGTTTTAATGTTCTTTCCGTATTGACTGAATATTGTTTGGGGGTATAGGGTTATAAACTAAAATGGATGATTAATGCCTAATGACTGGTATTTAGAAGGACTTGAGATGCACAAGGTGAAGATGAGAGCGCCACGTCACGTCGTCCTGGGCCACCTTGCAGGTGTGTTTGCCACTCAGCAAGCGTAATATGTGTAAGGCTTTTTATTTCTTGTAGTCTCGTTTTTCCGCTCTTTGTTGGCGTACTATATATTAATTTCGTTGTTATTCAGTTGGCGTTGTCGTAAATTTTGCCGTTCACGTAGTAATTATTTTCTTTCATGCCCATATTGTTATATTTCCTCTGTGTAGGTCTTCATCCTGTCACTAATATTTGTCATGTTGATGTTTATGCGTGGCCTGATGGGTGAAAGAGACAAGCTGTGTTATTTTACAGATGACCACACGCTGACATAAGCATAGGTGGTAAAGGATCCGCGTCACAGAGATTGAGTGTATTATTTTAAAGGTTTGAGAAGACGGAAGTAGCCACAGCTTTCTCCTCCTCCCCGCTATTGCGCACGCCTAACAGTATCCAACATACTAACACACTTTTACATAATTAACATGGATGATTGAGGAACTAATGTTTTCTTAGCTCACTATAAAATTAATGAAGGTTAAAAGTGTTGACATAATTTGTGATAGAGAGCAGTAAAACAAGGGGAAACAAGACGGAAGATACCATATTGCCTCTTGTTCTCCTCTCTTGCTGTTCCCGCTCCCTTAACTTTAACTTGGAACACAGTGAAAAATTTTATCGAGATAGTTTTAAAGCTGTGACAGAAGCCAGTATAATGAATACGGTACACGATGTCACAGTGTTAAAATAGCAAGAAATGGTAGTCTAATGAATACGTTTTGCAATGGAAGATTATCACTGATTAGTGCTAAAGATGCCGCATCAGATAATGACCTTATTAGTATGGCACATAATGAAATTTGTCAAGTTAATGTTAAAATAGAAACATTAGACTGTAACCTAGAAATTGTTTTTTATTGAAGGAGTATGTAAAACGATATTGTAAAAAATTGCAGCATTAGATACCGGTAACAAAATTGCAACATGAAACGATGGCTTAATTAGTAAACGACGATACCATTCCCATATTGCCCCTTTGGAGTGTAGGGGTCCGAGGCTAGGCGATACATAATAAGAGCTTGTCACAAGTTAATAAAATAGAACCATTAGGTGATAGCCTGTTTAGTGCGATACAGAATGAAAAAAATTAAGTTAATGTTCATATTGCAAGACGATAGCCTAATCAGTAAGATAGACAACGGTAATTTAAAAGGGAAATGTTCAGTTCTGGTTATTGAGCTTTGTGTTGTTGTTAGCGTAGGTGTTTGTTAATGTTCTTATCTTTGTTTATTTTTGTTTTAATTAGTTTGGTCTTGCCTTTATTGTCCATTTATTACTTGTAACATGCTCGTTCCTGCCTTCATTTTTAACAGATTATGGTAATTTTTGCACAGCTTCTGTTGTTTCTTTCTGTGATACGTCTCACTCGTTATTGTTTCTGCCTTATATGGTGGTTTATATACGGTTTTTTGTTAAATACTTTTTATGGTTCCTATCGCCTTTATTTTTAATGTATAACTTTCCTCGTCGTTAATTCATGATTGATGTTTCTTTGACGATTTCTCATTATTCCCTTGATGCTTTTGTGTAAATTGATGTAGATTATTCGTAACAAAAAGAGTAAGCTAACTTCTGCTATACGAGTAGGAACATTTTTGTGTAGGGTATATGTCATTTGTATTTTTGTTGCCAGCACTAAGTACAGTAGGTGCGCATTTAACTCTTCCTGTGCGAGAGAGGCTATAGGAAGGGTAGTGTGAGGGGAAACGGTGAGAGTGGAGAGGAGGGGAAGGTATGAAAATGGAAAGGAATACAGAATTGTGTGTGTGTGTGTGTGTGTGTGTGTGTGTGGTCCAGCGTTTCTTTATGAATTGTGATTAAATTGTTTTGAATTACTGATTAATGGAAAACATGGAAAAAATATAATCCGCATACACATACATACATACATACATACATACGGTACGCTTATGATTATTTCCATAGTGTCTTTGGAGTAGGTAATATGCAGTGAATAGGTTAGCTATTTGTGTTGTTTTTGAGGAAGCAACTTATTTTTTCCTGTAATTACGGGTGCTGTTTGATATTTTAATCGCTTGCTTTGTTTTTTGTATTATTTTTATCACTACATATTAACTAGTATAGATGTGGGTTGCATTCATTAGTAGCTACAGTGTAGATAAATAGCAAAATTAAGTTACTGCATTAGTGTGATGGGTGAGTTATGGTGACATGGCGGTACCGGTAGCTTACTGGTAAAGTTAGTTGTGGGGGAGGAAGTTAACAAAGTAGGCGACGGTGACTAATGTGCAGAGTTACACCATATAAAGTACTGTGTTATAGTAGGTCCGCTTTGTCCCGTACTTTATGATGCAAAGTTGAGATTCAAGAACAAATTTACGGTCAACTCCCCCCGCGTATCTCAAATTGGTTTATACGGGAAAGACAAAGAAAAGCCACAGCAGAATCTTCCCTTATAGGAATAGTAGTAGTAGTAGTAGTCATAGCAGTAGTGGTGGGCTGCAGGCTGAAGTTGCCCTCCTCCTGCAGTCCACCACATAGCCTACCGTGGGAGATAGGGAGGACTATGGGGAACGTTCTTTTATAATTGGGCAGCTCCATCTCCTGGCCGTATCGGTGCCACCACGTGAAGGCATCCATCTACATTACTTGCAAATTGTTCTACCTACAGAAATATTGTACATCCGAGTTACGAGGGTATTTCTGCATGAGGAACGTCGTAGGTATATTGTACACTTTGATTTACTAGTCCTTACTGCAAAAACATGTGGT
This sequence comes from Coenobita brevimanus, assembly GCF_032717465.1. NCBI lineage: Eukaryota > Metazoa > Arthropoda > Malacostraca > Decapoda > Coenobitidae > Coenobita > Coenobita brevimanus. The sequence goes on along the minus strand of NC_137043.1, from coordinate 33,072,081 downwards.
TACAAGAGGGATTGATCGTAAGTTGATTCAAGCCAGTATTATAGGCGTAGGAGGCTTGGTAGCTCATCTTCTTCAGTTATTTATTTTACCTATTACACACTGGCATTCTCCTGTATGTTACTTATATCGTTTTCATGTCACCCCAAGTTTGCATCAGTAAACAAGAGGTTCTGGCGAGTCATGCGCTGAGTAAATCTCAAAGGGAGACTTAATATATGGCTTCACGTCACCACATGCCCAGTGGTGATTGATAATACACTCTTAATATACTCTTAGTTCATTAGTTTCTCCCATGTTGACTAAGTAGGATATAAGGTCAGAGCTACAGGGAGGATCATGTCGTACCGGTATTACTCTATATTTTCCAGCTTAAGATTAGTGTAGGCGAGTCTGCAGCGCTTTTTCCATGCATGCTGTGCTTCTAGGTATTCCATGTAGCCTAAGTTGTCCGTTCTGTAAGGTTTTCCATCTCATTGTGTGTGTGTGTGTGTGTGTGTGTGTGTGTGTGTGTGTGTGTGTGTGTGTAGGGGACGCTGTCAGCTTTGTGAAGTTATTTCGCTAGTAAAGATGAAGATCCACTTTCAAACCAGACAGCTTCGAAAGGATCAGTATATATGTCAAAGAAACATGGATTATTGTACAGAGTCCGTAACTTCTTTGCTGACGAGCAGTTAGTTATAATTTATAAGAGTCATGTGCGCTCTCAGCTTGAATACTGCTCACCGTTGTGGAGCGGATGTGGAGAGGTTGCATTAAAACAAGTAGACAAAATTCAGAACAAAGTTGTTAGAATTATTAATAACCCTGCTATGACTAATAAACTACCTCCCCTACAAGTAAGAAGGAATGTTGCCTCCCTTGCGTTATTTTACAGATATTTCTACAGCAAATGCTCAGACGAAGTTGCGTCCATGGTGCCACCTCTCCATGCCTTCCCCCGTGCAACACGGGCAGCTGGCAGCGCTCATGACTGGAATGTCACTCAGCCATACTGCAGAACTTCTGCCTATCAGAATTCTTTCATTCCCCGAACTGCCTCTCTCTGGAACTCGCTTCCCCAGAGTTGTTTCCCTCCAGACTTCAACCTACTGCTGTTCCAGTCTGTTACAGTTATTTTATGAACAGCGGACACCAATAGTCTGGTGCATGGATTTTTTTTTTTTATTCATTTGTTTTTCCTTCCTCTGTTCTGTTATTTAAAAAAAAAAAAAAGTCAGTTGCTGTGTACCATGCATCCCCGCGTATCCTTAGGCCTATTTTTCTTCTCCCCTGCCTCCCATCTACCCTCCTTTTCCCACCAGTCAGTAGTGGATGACGTACTGCCTCTAGACGCCCAACACTAATCAGTCAGGGATGAGGAACTGCGGGTTAACCTCCTTCCTTTGTGTCCTCCATCCCCCATTTCTTCCTTTCTGTTCAGTTTTTCCCGTTTCTCTCTCTCTCTCTCTCTCTCTCTCTCTCTCTCTCTCGTATGCTACCCTGTTGCCATATTTCTCACCATCTCCTCCATCTCTCTTTTCTTCCCGGTATCTTGGTCGTTCATCTCTTTCTTTCCCCCTCCCCCTCTCCTTGCCTACATTCCTTCCCTCTGCCGCCATTTCCCCCCCTCTCTTATCACCTCCCTTCTTTCCCATATTCTCCCCAATATCGCTCTTTTCCATCCCTCTTCTCGCAGTCACTCTTTCCAGTTTATTTCCGTCTTCGTTCTCTTCATTGCACTCTTCTTCCCTCATATCTGTTCCCTTTCACACTGGGCGTGCTTCATCACCAGTCTTTCTTCATTGGTTCTTCCTCTCCCTTCTCATAGTCCATCTTCCCTCTCTCCTGTCTCCCTTAGGTCCCCTTTCTTTTTTCCTCCTGCCCTCCCCCCCCCTCTCTCTCTCTCTCTCTCTCTCTCTCTCTCTCTCTCTCTCTCTCAAGCTACCTGTTTTCTTTCGGTTCTCTTCTTCCCTCTCCTCATTTTTTTTTTTTTTTTTTTTTTCTTTTTTCACTACTCCCATAGCAACTATTCCTACACTCCTCTCTCTTTGATCCTACTCCTGCCCACTCCTCCCATTTCATTTTCTCTTCCGGGTTAGCGTACCAGAGCTACTCCATGCCACATCAGCACATTGCAGTCTGATGCGGTGGAGTTTCTTTGAGATTTGGTGAGTTTGTCCTTTTCTCTGAGCACAGCATCTAGTAAATAAACATACAGCGTCCCCTTTCCCTCTTCCCCTCTCTCCGTCATCCCCCTCTCCCATTTCCCCTCCCTCAGACTGCCACCGCTCCGTACTTCGTCCTCTCCTTACTTCCTATCTCTCCCCCTCCCCCATTCCTCCTCCCCCTACCTCCTCCTTTCCTTCTTACCCTGTAAGCTTCCTCACCTTTCCCTCGTCTCCCTCCCCCATCCCTTTCTCCCATTCCTCATCCATTTCTCCTACTTATCTCACTTACCCACAGCCGTCCTCTTCGTCCTTCATCCTTTTCCCTTTTCTCTCCCCCTCTCCCTCCCCCTCCCCCTCCCAAACCTTCTCCCCCCTACACCCTTCACCGAGCAATCCCGGCAAGATCCTTCCCTCAGCAGTTTAGAGGAGAATTATAATCCCTACCCTCCCTCCCTCCCTCTCTCCCTTCCTCCTTCTCTCGCTCTTTCCTCTCCTCTTCCTCTTTCTCAATCTTTATTTCTTCCTTCCTTCCTGTCCGTCCGTTCCTTCCTTTATCTCCCCTCCCTCTCTCCCCCACTGCTTTCCTCATCTCACCTCTTCCTCTTTTTCCGTTCCTCCTTCCTTCATAGCCTTTCGTTCTTTCTTCATAGCTCTCTCTCTCTCTCTCTCTCTCTCTCTCTCTCTCTGGGAACACCGTCATCATCATTATCATCATCATCATGGCTCGGTCTGATCACCACTTAAGCGGAACAGTACCATAATTATCCTCACTTTCATCCCAGCTCTGTAATGACCCTGCTGCTGCTCATGTATCATCCAGGTACACGTACTAATCGTGTTGTAACCAGCTGTGTAATGACTGTACCAATTTATTTTTTGTAAATGGTGGCCTCTTTCATATTCCGGTATCTGGTATTGAGAATACCTCTTTCAGTACAACGGCGATATATTGTATTCTTGGTATCATTAGACAAATTAGTATTCGTGCATCAGTCCTCTTAAGATTTCATTGAATTTGACAGATTTACTGAACACCGAAAGAGCTATAAATGAAAGATAATATTCATATGTTTTTGTTCCGGAGCAGTAAAGGATTTCATTATAAAATATCACCACCACCACCACCATCCTCATCATCATCAATTATTAATTATCATTATTATTTTTATTGTTATTATTAACGGCATAAAAGTAAGCATTAAATCGTAAACATTAAAACGAGAAAAAAAATAATTGAAAAAAATGCCAGCCATAAAGGAAAAAGCGAGTAATGCCAATAAATTGATGTTAAGAAAGCATCGCATGCCAGTAATTTCACAAAAAATTAGATCAACAGAAACAGTCACATAACGAGAAAAATACCAGCTAAAACACACACACACACACACACACACACACACACACACACACACACACACACACACACACACACACACACACACACACACACACACACACACACACAATACAAAAAAGGCGTCCCCTTCTCCCGAAAAAGAAAAAAGAAATGGAGTTGTGCAAGTACCCAAGCAGTTTATGACCTCTGTTAATTTCTAAACATTTCACCATAATGATTTCGCCATCGTAAATCACCCTAACGCCACTGGTTTTAGGTCACCCTCGTTCGGGTATCAAAACATCAGAAATACAGCACCACAGAAAACTTCCACCAGCAGAAAAAAAAAGTCACCGTCGTCTCATCACCAAAAAATCTGTCAGGAAGGACATGACAAAAATCGTTCGACAAAAAAAAAAAAAAAAAAAAAAAAAAAATCACATTACAAGCAGAATCGTGTAAGCAGAATCAGCATAAAAATATTGCATTACAAAAAACTTACTAGCACAAAAATGTCAAATGAGGATCAACAAAAACAAGAACAGCAGAAAAACAACAACTTAAGATAAAAAAACCCTGCTCCTCCCCTTCCCCCCAAAAAAGTCTGAACAGTGCAAGTACATCGGTAATTTATGAACTCTGTAAATTTCTAAACATTTCGCCATAATGATCACGCCATCATTAATCAACCTAACACTGCAGCTTTTCATTCATCCTCGTTTGGGAATCACATCAACAAAAACATATTAACACACACACACACACACACACACACACACACACACACACACACACACACACACACACACACCAGCAAAATACGTCGTAATATCTTACAAAACAACCACAAAATTATAAAGCTGTCAGAAACATAGATCAGTAGGAACGTCATTACATTATCGATGAACAAAAATATCACATTGCAAAAAGACACATATAAGCAGAACCAATACCAAAAAAAGGATAACGTAAAGGTAATAAAAGCAAAAATAGAAAATAAGGGAACAGCAGACTCGTATCGGCAAAGCAGGGGAATAGCAAAAAAAAAAAGAGAAAAAGAAAAAAAAGAAAAAGCTTCCCCCCCCCTAAAAAAAAGTTCGAACAGTGCCAGTACATCAGTAATTTATGAACCCTGTTAATTTCTAAACATTTCGCTATAATGATCTCGCCATCGTTAATCACCCTAACGCCACTGGTTTTCGTTCACCCCTATTATGGACTGGGTGAGCGAGGCATTTCGAAAAGCATGGAGTGTGTTGAAAAGTCGCGTCAGTAAGGGAGATATTTATGGGTCAGACAGACAGAATTTAGCTGCTTAATTTCATCGGGTGGTGTGAACGGGTGATGGGAGGGATAGTGTGAGGGTGGGAGTGGGTAAGGGTGGAAGGTATGTTTGTGTGTGTGGGGGTGATGGGGGAAGACAAGTTTGTGAGGGTGGAGGTGGATGGGGGAAAGGTAGGTTTGTGTCTGGGGTGTGGGGATGGGGGGAAGGAGGGTAAGTTTGTGTATGGGAGACGGGGGAAGGAGGACAGGTTTTGTGTGGAGTGAAGGCATAGCTGTGTGAAAGTTAGGGGTGTGTGAGTAGGGAAATAGGTAGGGATAGGAGGTAGGTTTGTGTGTGGGGGGGAGGGGAGAGAGGGGTTGGGGAAGGTTTGTGTGTGTGGGGGGGAGAGGAGGGGAGGTTTGTGTGGGGTGAAGGCATAGTTTGTGTGTGTGTGTGTGTGTGTGTGTGTGTGTGTGTGTGTGTGTGTGTGTGTGTGTGCGGAGATGGGTTCGTATGTTTAAGAGGAGAGGAAGGTAATTTTTTTAGGGTTGTTATGTTAGAACGACAGTAATTATTTTCATCTCTTTGTCGATGTATATTGCACATAAAATTTCTTCATTATGCTGTATTCATAAGAGATCGCATGCACAGAAATAACAACCTACTTGGAAATATTTTCAAAAATATCATCGAGAGTTGAAATGTAAGGACGGAGAAAGTGAAAATATATTTTAGAGACGTCGTACATGTATGCTTCAGCTTTTATATGTATGTATCCCACTCTGTTTGCCCGTCTATCTGTCTGTCTATCTATGTAGGTAGGCGTATGTAGAAAGACAGGTGCTGAAGTAAGCTGTGCACTCACTTAAAAAAAAATAACCATAAAACATCATTCTCCTTTTATATTAGTAAGACCTGGTTAAAACACACACACACACACACACACACACACACACACACACACACACACACCCTGCAGCCCTACGCACATAGTTTTTTAGTTTTTAGCTGGTTCCGCATTCTTTTTATTTATTTATTTATTTTTTTACCACGGGTAGATGATTTTTTTGCTGTATTCAGGATTCTGTCTGTCTGTCTGTCTGTCTGTCTCTCTTTCTCTCTCTCTCTCTCTCTCTCTCTCTGTTGGAGTACCGTATGTTACCGCGCCAGTGATATGCATTTTAGTTTGTGTTCGTGCGTGCGTATATGCGCGTGTTTATACTTACAACCGGTACTGTACACAGATGTAAGATGTAGTCCCTCTGTATCCCTTGTTCTGTTATCTGTCTTTTGCCTCTTATTGTCATTTTGTAAATATCGTTTGTGAATCTATAACTGCTTGTTTTCTCCTCTTCGTTTCTCTCCCTATTTTTGTCTCGTGTCTTTATAGTTACTCTCGCATTAGTGTAACCCCTTCATTACGAAAGGTCTCCTAAGCTGATGGGAATGGTCTGGTAGTTGAAAAGTAGTAAGTGATGTTTTATATGTACACTTTAAGACTTATTATTACAAAGCAGACTTTTTCAGGTGCAGTCCCATGTATTATTCCTCCTCTCCCTAATGTAGCTTCAGCCCATCGTTAGGTGTTGTTTTCCTAAGATTTTTGTTTGTACAGAAAAGTTTGCGTAACATTAGTGGCGTAGACTGTAAAGCCTGGAAATAATATCTGCACTGTTGGGTGAACTCTAGGATTAAAGCGCCTTGTTTTATGATAAAGTATTATTTTTGTATTATTTACATAAATGGTCTGTTTATCATCAGAATAAGAAAAAAATGCAAAAATGAGTGATACAGACGTTACAGTGAAGGATTTCATCCAGTGCAGCTACACGAACATTTAATATTAAGCAAACCAGTCCGAATGTGACGTCTAGGCCTGAGAGTAAATGCAAAATCCCTTAACCCTAGCCTTAGTAACCTCCGATCTTAATCTTAATGGCCTTCCATTCTAATCCTGGCAGCTGGATTAAGTCTGTCAGGAGGGTCACCCACCCGCCGTCATTCTCAAGCAATAGGAGGGTACACTGTGAAGGGGAAGGGGAAGTATTGGTATTGGGCATTCGGTACAGTATTAGTGATATTAGTGATTTTGATATGCTTTTTATAAGGTGTTTCAGACTGAAGGATTATGGTGAAGCTTAGCAATCATTATCATAATTTGTGTGCATAAAGCTTTTAACTGAGAAAAATTGTGATTTGTTGAATCTTGGTAGAGTTAAGTATAATGTATCGTATATGGAGAAAGTGGCTACACTGTTTGTATATATATATATATATATATATATATATATATATAGAGAGAGAGAGAGAGAGAGAGAGAGAGAGAGAGAGAGAGAGAGAGATCTGCTTAAATTATATTTCATAAAGGAATTACATCATGAACCTCACTTTTTCCCCACTTAAAACTCTCTCTCTCTCTCTCTCTCTCTCTTTCTAGCATTTTTTCTTACTTTTCTGTCTCACTTTTCTTCTTCTCTTTCCCGTTATACGCTCATTTTTCTTTCCCCATTCTTTATTCGCTCCTCATTCTTTATTCCCTCACTTTTCTCGCCCCCTGCCTTTATTCTCTCACTTTTCTCTCTCTTTTTTCTCACTTTTCTCCCTCCCCTTGTCGCGTCCCTCATTTTTCTTTGTTTTTCCCCTTGCATCCTGGGTCGTAGGTTTGTTTTTGTCGGAGCCTTTTCCAGATTCCTGTGTTTTTTTTCACGTTGTGTGTGTGTGTGTGTGTGAGAGAGAGAGAGAGAGAGAGAGGTGAAAGTAGTCGTCTATATTATTTGCTGAGTTGATTTCAGTCCTTATACTTTTCCCATCATAAATACATCTTTCTGTCCCTGTTAGGCCTCTAGCTTAGTTAAATGTCTCTCAAGTTCTTTATCTATATTTGTCTTTCCTTGTTTACCTTGTCTGTAGGTACATATATATATATATATTTTTATTCTCGTTACTAAAATGGAACGTTCTTAATACGATTTTTAGGTACCTTTTGGCCTTAGTTCCTTTCGCATTTACCTCATGTTTCTTTTATTGTGTCCTTAGTCATTAGCACGTGTAGTTACCTGTAGCTGATAAATCGATAGTTATTACCTTGCTAATTGCTACCTGATGATTGCCATCTTGTGATTCTTTATTGTTAAATTTTACCACCGTTAGTTACCTACCTTCTTTTATTTTCTCCAAAATTATTACCACGCTGCCATTCGCCTCCCTCTCTCACTTCCTCTCCTCCATATTCACTTCCATTCCTCCACACTCTCCCCCTCCCCTCATAATTTAATTCTCTCTCTCTCTCTCTCTCTCTCTCTCACACACACACACACACACACACACACACACACACACACACACACACACACACACACACACACACACACACACACACACACACACACACACACACACACACACACACACACAAAGGCATTATTGCTCCCTTATAAAGAATGAGTTTGGTATGTCCACAAACAGCAGTAGATATGCATTTCGCTTTCGTTCTTCACACATAACGAAGACTATATTGGTCTAGGAATTACAGGCGGAGATACTGGTATATATACAGTATGAAGTAAATTTGGTTAATAAAATCGTCTCATGGCTAGAGGAATGAAATATGTAAGACGTCATGGTACTGAAGGGATTAACACAAATAGGTCTTATTTTTCGTAGCTACGTCGATTAGGAGGAAGCCCATTATAGTGCATTGAATGTTTGTTTTGAAATGAATGTGATTTGCAAACATGGATAATTTCTTCATACTCACCCCAGACTTGCCCGTACGCTAGAATAGCCAGTTCTCTGTGTACTTTAATCAGGCGTAAAATTACCACATCTCGATCCTGAATGTTGAGCTGTAACAAGAAATTAACTGTAGAGTATAGTAGTGGTCACGAAAAACTACAATGGAATGGTTTCAATGTCGTAATCTTGTCTTATGGCTAGGGGTATGCTGCAAAAGTACGAACATTTCCGTCAAGTTAAAGTGAATAAACTATAGTCTGAAACTGATAGGACGCGATGAACGCAACGGTATTGTTGATGAATGGGATAGGTTCCGAGAAAATGTTGTCGACAGCACAACCACGAACATATTTTGGCACAGACTGGATTGCCACTTGTTAGCTACGTGCATTGCAGAGACAGATATGCGACTAGACATATCGTAAAGTAGGGAAAGGATAATGGAGATCAGTATTCCCATAAATTCTGCCTAACACCCTCTTGCTTAACTTTATGTCCATAACACTGCTACTGAAAAAAAAAAAAAAAGCATTCTTTCCCCAGATTGTTTCATTACGTTTAGGAGAGACCATTACTATAGTACGTACACTTCAACATTGCCCAAATTTTCGTCTAATTGCAGCTTATTTCGCTTAGCTCAGTGGCAGAAAGAAGAATACTGTAGCACTACATCCATTCCACAGAACTTCTTCATAACTAGCATCATATTCATGTGTTAATTTGCGGTTACAACTCTGCATTCAAGATAGGGATGCATACTTTAGGCCAGGTTAAAGCGAAATGAGTATAGTAAAGGAGTTAGGAGCAACCTTCATTACCTCTGTCACTGCGAGAGGTCTGCCTTAAACTAAATAAAATCGCCTTGAGGATGCAAGAAGGCGAAAAAGACCTCCTCGGGCTTAAGTTCCTTGCATAGGGGGTCTGTCTTCTGAATGCAGTCTAAAGGACATAACTATACTGTTTTTACTGTAATTTGTCCAAAAACTGCCATATCTCCATCTTCGTGCTGAGTTGTAACAGAAGATTAGCGCTAGAATATGATGCCAGCCACAAAGAATTGCAATGGAAAGGGTGTAGAGCCGTTGCATTGTCTTATTCTGCCATTGAGCTACGTGAAAAAAAAGCTGCATTAGGACGAAAATCTGGGTCAAGTTAGAGTAAAAACAGTTATAGAACAAAGTACGTGTAACCATCGCGTTGAATGTGTTGTTTTGTTGATAACCCTTTGACATCTTTACCCACTAATGTTTTATTTATTTATTTTTTTTTTATAACTCTTTGTATCCCTAGATGATTTTGTTCAACATAGTGTAGACTTTTCGAACGGGAGGGGTTACGGTATACGTAGTATTTATTAACTCCTTCACAACAAGAGGTATCACAGCTCCATAAAAGCGTGTCGTGATGGCAAGAAATAAATTGAAAATTATACGTGTCCGGATTGAAGGAGTTTAACTGCCTAGGGTTTCTCTTCCGATTAAAATCGTCTGGAGTTGGTGTACAGTCAAGACGGTGAAGTATGTTTCATCTTAATGTAGCTATTTCCAAACGATTTTATTCAGTTTAGGGAATATTTTTTTTGTAAAAAAGGGGTTAAAAACTACTAACCACTTCAGCTCGATGACTCGTAGTGACGGGATTAATAGCCAGTTATAAAAGGTTATGCTTTGGACGATATACTTGAGCATGTGAATGCCTTTGAGCCTAACCGCTTAGCTTTGACCTGATAAATGTATCCGATTAGCTTGCCTAACTCCAAAGAATATGGAACTTACCTGGTACCTCCGAGTAAGAGTGTTATTTTAAATATACTGTATGTGTTACAATCAGCTCATAAATACCATGGCAGAAATCAGTAGGATATATGATAGTATCTTGTCTGATTTGTTTCACCTTTAGAGACAAGAGATACTTTTCCAGTTTTCGTACGGCAGTGGCGAGATGATAGAAAGGGCGGAGAAGAGCATCCTGCGTTGCCATCGTATCCCTAAATAACCTTCTGCAAATACAGAATATGTGTGTGAGGTATAATTTTAAAACAAAGACCTGACAACTTAGGACTATGAAGTCTTGTGCTCTCTCTCTCTTTCTCTCTCTCTCTCTCTCTCTCACACACACACACACACACACACACACACACACACACACACACACACACACACACACACACACACACACACACACACACACACACACACACACACACACACACACACACACACACACACACACACACATTGTCTCTTGCTTTCTCACATCTGCATTCTCTCGCATGCACTGTTTTTGCTCTCACATACTGTATTTCCCTGCCCTCTCATATATTTCTTCCCCTCCCTAGCTGTCCTTTGCTCATCTCTCTCTCTCTCTCTCTCTCTCTCTCTCTCTCTCTCTCTCTCTCTCTCTCTCTCTCTCTCTCACACACACACACACACACACACACACACACACACACACACACACACACACACACACACACACACACACACACACACACACACACACACACACGCGCGCGCAATATGCATTCCGTTTCATCTTCATTACTTCCTTTGCATCCCACTCTCACTCTATTCTCCTCCCACTCTCTCCCATACCCACCGTCCTCCCTCCCCTGTCTCACCCACCACGCTTCTCTCTCCTCTTCTCTTCATATCTTCCCTCACTTTTCCATTCCCACCACAACACCTTCCCTCGCGTTTCCCCTCTCACACCTCTTCCACGCTGCACCCTTTCTACACCTACCCACCAGTCCCCTTCCTCTCTTCCTCACCAAGTTCTCCCTCCCCCACCGCTCATTCCTGCATGAACCCAACTTTACTTCTCCCATCTATTGTTCCCTATTTCCCTCCTCGCATCCCCCTTTCTCCATCATCCCCCTTTCTTTCACGTCCCCCTTTCTCCCTTATCCCCTTTTTTCCCTCATGCCCCCCCCATTTCCCTCATCCCCGTTTCTCTCTCATCCTCCTTTTCTCCCTGATCCGCCTTTTCCTTCATCCCCCTTTCTCCCTCATCCCTCCTTCTCCTTCACCCCCCTTTCTCCTCATTATCCCTTCTCTGTGATCTCCTTCTCCTCGTGCTCTCCCTCTCTTCATTCCCGTCTTTTCCTAATCCCCCTGTTTTACTTACGCCCCATCATACCATATTTCTTTTCACCAGTTTTTCTCTCCCTCACCCACCTCCATCACACTTCCCACTCTCTTCTCTGTCCCATTATACCTCCTCCTCCCCTTCTCCACCAAGCCCTCACGTCACCTCTCTCGTCCCCTCTTCTTCACCCCAGATTTCTGCTTCATTCTGTCCCTTCCTCTTCCCACTGCATACCACCTTTGTTTTCCGCAACCATCCGTCAACTTTCCCCCCCACCCCAGTATACTTTCCCAGTTCCCCTACCTCCCCCATTTCCCCACCTCTCCTCTCCCCATTTCCCCTCTCCTCATCTCCTCCTTTTCCCCACCTCCTCCTTTTCCCCACCTCCCCTATACCCACCTCCCCTTTACCCACTTCCCATCTCCCACCTCCCCTCTCTCCGCCTCCTCCTCTTCCTCGTCTCCCCCTCTTCCGCACTTCCCGCTCTTCACCACTTCCCCCTCTCCACTCTTCCCTGCACCCCATTATACCTCCCCCAACCCCCCAACCCCTCGTGCCAGGCGCCGCCGCGTATATTGCAGTGGATATATCAGTATAGCCCCGTATATCAGGCTAAGGGCACCAGGGCCAATACCGTGTTATGTCCCACCCACCCCACCCCACACCACACCACGCACCATAACGCTATAGTAGTAACGCCTCACTAAACCAAGAATAACGCTGCAAATAACGCTGCAGTAACGCTTCACTAGACCAAGATTAACGCTGCAAATAACGCTGAAATAAACTTTGAATATCGCTGTAGTAACGCTCGGGTAACGATAATGTAATACTTGCCAGTGCAGTGCTGTATCACCCGCTTCGTAACTCCAGTAACGTTAGGAATATTGGAGGAATAAGGCCTGGGCATCGGTGGTTATATTGAGTTGGTTTTTGCATTCAGAGACTTTTGTCTGAATGAAGTCGTTCGGTGTTAGATGGAGTAAAATACAAATGAAGATACTACCATGAAGGGGCTCCAGTATGAACACTCTCGGGCTCGTATACTCACTTCAATTGAACGATATTGTGTGGTGTTAATCCAGATAGAATAGCTGTGTCGACCATGGGAGGATTTCTGTTGGTAGTATTAACACTGAGGCACCTGTGAGTATCAGTATATAGGCTCCCATGATTCGCTTGGTCTAATAAAACCGTCTGGGGTTAACTAAATCGCAATACCTTACTAGAGTTACCCCGACAATGATTTTTTTTCTTTACCCCATTTCCCTCCTCTCCATGAATTAGCATAGCCACAGCATATTATAATGTAATGCCGAAAATATATTATGCACTTCACTCCCGTGCCTTTTTTTTTTTTTTTTTTGCGAAATTTTCATCCCCTGCTGAACAGACAATTTAATGCAGTGACAGAGAGAGAGAGAGAGAGAGAGAGAGAGAGAGAGGGGCTGTATATGTATATGTGTGTGTGTGTGTGTGTGTGTGTGTGTGTGTGTGTGTGTGTTTGCAAAAGGTTTGGTGCAGACTGGTAAGCCTGCATTGTTTTTCCAGTGCCATGGGAGTTGGGGATAAAACACAAAAGACCCAACAGTTGAACAAAATCCCTCAATTTTTTTTGCCTGTAAACTAAAATACTAAACTACCATCGCTGTAGTCCAGTTACGGAAACCAATTAGACTAACCCCTTGAACCCAAGGACGGCATTTTTATTTTTTGCCCTCTCCTGACGATTTTACTCAGTTAAGGATAGTTTTTTCGAACTGAAGGGGTTAGGTATTGCATTGCATAAACTCCTTCACCACTGGGATGTTAGACTCTGGATAACAACATTAACACTACTACTGCTACTTCTGTTACTACTACTACTACTACTACTACTACTGCTACTACTACTGCTACTGCTAGTGCTACTACCACTACTACTACTAATAATAATAATAATAATACCCGAATAAAATAATAATCTCACCTGGCGTCTTGAGAGATTAGATATTGCCTTCACAAACCCTTTCTCTTTTGCAACTGAAGGTGTTGGTTACATCCCCCCTGAACTCCGTTAGTACTAGGTTGTTGCCGTTAATCTTGAGTAAAATCGTCTGGTGGCAGGAATAGAAAACCATCATCGCATTGGCCCGGTTAGTGAAAAAAAAAGAGGCCATTGCCTTGAACTCCTTATATTGCCAGGGGTTTCTCTTTGTTGATTAAATTCGCTTGACATTAGGCGAAGGTGGTGGTAAAGTGATTAAAGAAATTGTTAGGTGTTAAAAAGGACGGGAGTGCAGTTTATGGGCAGGGAACAGCTGCATTGTCTGAGTATCGTTAAAACAAGCTTTACTGATCTTCCACAAGACTACCGACCTGTCATTAAATATATCACCACATATCATTATACTAGTCGTTAGTGAGAGAGCTGCTTCAAGAATTCAATAATTCAGTGGGTATTAGCACTAAAGGGGTGAAATGTGAAAGTATGTTTGAACTGTGGGCTGCTGAACCTCAGGGAACGAACTATGGGCTGCTGAACCTCAGGGAACGGACTGTCAGGTTTTTGCTGAGAATTTACACTAAAATCATTTAAATGTTCCATTTCCCTCAATATTTGTGATTTTTATAATAATAATAATAATAATAATAATAAAAATAATAATAATGATAATAATATTAATAATAATAATAATAATTATTATTATTATTATTATAATTTTCAGGTACAGTGGTTCATCTCTGGTCGGAGGAAACCATTCGCAAACACGCCAAGAGGTAGCTTAACTGGAAGTTTTTCAATCTGTGAAACGCAAACAGAGACATTGCATGGTCTCCTGCGGCTTAAATGATCTGGCCAACTGTAGTCTAACCCCGGACGCACTCACCCAACAGATAATAAGGTACCGTATGAATGTTGTGTATTTTGGCAGGTATAATTATTATAATTATTATTATTATTATTGTTTTTATTATTATGTGCTGTTCGCGTCATTTTACATATGGTTGACGTTGGGGGAGGTATAGGGTAAGCGGGAATGTGGAGTGGCACTTGAAAACATCATCACTCATGGTTTGCGGGGGTGGTGACGGATTGGACGGTGATGCAGGATGACGGCAACAGCGAGGGTGGTTAGGGGTGGGGGTATCAGGAGGGTGGGGGATAGGGTGTGTAGGGGTGAAGGGGTGTCTGGAGGCGTGGTGAGGGTGGTGACTGATTAGAGGGTTATGCAGGCTGACGGCGCCGAGTAAGGGTGGGTGGGGAGGGGTGGAATCAGTGTGGCGGGTAAGGGATGGAGGGGTGGTGTGAGATACTAAAGGGTGAGGAGGGGTGAGATGGATGGAGTTTAGAAAGGTTGTGGGGTACGTGTGGGAGTAAGAGTGGGATGGGATGATAGAGTGTGTGGAAAGGTGAAGCTGGAGGAAGGTGGAGAGCGTGTAGGAGTAGTGGCGTGGGAAAAGTTTGAAGGGTGGTAGGGTGTGTAGAAGGACCGACGAGACTGTGTAGAGGAGGATTAGGGTGATGGCTGTGGGGTGGAGGAGGGTGGGGATCATGAGGGTAGTGATGTGGGTGTTGGACGTTGAGAGGGATGGCGTGGGATGTAGGGAAAAGGATGACGAGATGGGTAGAGGGATGGTGCAAGTGTGAAGGAGGTTCTTAAAGTTGTAGGTAACTGTGGAGGGGGTGAGGGACTGTGGGAGGGTGTGAGGATGTAATGTGGTTGTGGGTGTATTTTTGTTCTTGTCACACAGTTTCACATACAGTTGCCATGGGTGTGAACAATGGTGGTGAGGGTGTGAATGTAAGTAACGATGGTGTGGTGTGGGTGAGAGTGATGTTATGTAGTGAGTGTTGAGTAATGATGAGGTGGTGTGCTTGTGAATGATGTGATGAGTTGATGTAGTGGATGTTTAGAGTGATGATGATGATGATGATGATGATATGTGTGCAGAGTTTTGGTGAGGTTGGTGTGGTATGCTGTAGGAGCGTAGTTTTGTGGGTGGTGTTGATAATGGAATAAAAGATGTGTTGAAGAGAATAGATCAAGTGGAACGGCGAGGCACTGTTGACAAAAGTGGTAGGGTGGAAAAGTGCAGTAGCGTTGGTTAATCGTGCAGTGTGGTGGAATGCAGCATGGCAAGATGGTGTAACAGGATGGAAAGCGTGGTGGAAAGTTGATAAGAGTGGAGGAGGAGGGAGAGGCTTGTGTGATGAAGCACTGTGAAGGAGTGTGGTTGTTTAACTAATGTGTAAGTACAGTGAAAAGAATATTTAGAGTAGAATGGTGAAGTGTGGTTGATAGTGGATAAATGGAGTTGCTTAGTGTGGTATGATTGCTGCCTCCAGACGATTTTCAACTCAGAAACGGTGTCTCTTGTTAAAGGGGTTAAGGAAGGCTTATCTATTTTTTTTTTATTCGAAAAGTTTCCCCTAAGATTAATACAGGTGTTTGAAAGTTGCAAAAATAAACTAAGAAAGATGTCACCTTATTGAGTTAGTTAACGAGTGCGATGAGGTAGGCTTATATGAGTAATGGATTGGTGGATGTAGCATAACGAAGAGACCTGATCGAATGGTGCTGTGATTAATAGGAGTTTTAGAACAGAGGGGCGTTGGTGAGGGGGTTAATGGAGAAATATGGTGTGGTGAAGGAAAGTAATATGGTACAGTTAATTGGAAGGTATGATGGAAGGAGGAGGTATGGTGAAATGGTAACAGTAGTTGAACAGAGGGCTTTGATAGAGGGGGTTCATGGTGACGCGTGGTGCTGTGCTAGGAGGAATTGTTATATGGTGTGGTTTGTGGTGTGAGTAATGGCATGGAAGGCTTAATGTAAGGAAGATGTAGATTATACAGAAATAGAATGGTGAAATGTAACATTGTAGTGGTAGAAAGGTAGGGTGCGGTAAGGAGACGTTGCTAATGGCGAGGTGTGGTGAAGTGGTGTAATATGGTGGAAACGAGGGCGAAGAATGATAAATGATTGAGGCAGGCTGAAGGGTGTGGAGCAGTGAAGAGGAAGAGCGAGGGGAGACTGGGCTAATGTGAAGGGCTGAGCTGGAGGGGGAGAGAGAGAGAGAAACAGTGGAGGTAATTATGAGATGGATGTTGGATGTATATGTGAGATAAGTTACTCTATTGACTCTGTATTTACGAGTATATTTCAGTGCATGTATTGCTAGAAAATGAAGCAGAAGGGGAGACTAGGCTAATATGAAGATCTGAGCTGGAGGGAAAGTGAGAAGCAGTGCCAGTAATAATGAAATGGACTGTTGGATGGCGAATGTGAACGAAGACATTCAGTTTATCTATTTATTTACCCATCTGTATATTGCCAGAAAACTAAGTGATAAGGAAGACTGCGTTATTGAGAAACGCTGTGGTAGAGGGAGAGAGATGGAGTGGAATTAATTATGAGATGATGTTTTGGATGGCGAATACGAACTAGGTCATTTTATTTACTACATATCTATCATTGTATCGTCAGAATAGGTTGAGGAAATACCAGAGTGAAAAGTTGAGGTGGAGGGCAAGAGAAGTTACACAGATATGAGGTGAAATATTGGATGCTAGATGAAATGTGAACTGGGTTAGGTCACTGACTTTACTTGGAGAGGATTTATGTCATTTTACTGTTTCTTTCCCGTCGATCATCGGCATTCTGTGACAGTGTTTCGACTCTACATCCTTTTCACAACACTTTCGCAAGTACAGTGAACGAAGTATGACTTGATCATAGCTTTTGTAACCGTAAAAGAAAGGGCAAGGGGAGGCTGTGCTGATGTGAAGGCCTTGAAGTGGAGGGAGTCTGGCAGTGGAGATGTTATGAAATAGAATGTTGGTTGTGAGATTTGAATTAGACACTATTATTTACCACAGATCATGCTTTTGAAATTAGTTACTGAAGTGGAGAGAGTATGAGTTGTGGAGAAGGGTATGGGATGGAATGTTGGATAGTGAATGGGAAATATACAGTTAATTAGGTCCATAGATTCACTGCTTGAGTAAGGTTTTGTAGCAATGCGTCTCTTTGCCAGAGTAGGAAGAGGAGAAACTGCGCAATTGTTAAGTATCCATCCATCCATCCATCACTTCGTCTGTTATCCATATGTGTCTCCTGATCTGTTTTACCGTAACTGTATCGATCTGTCTGTCTGTGTCGGTCTGTCCAGTGTAAAGTAATCAGTGGATCAAATTATGTAAGATATGTATACAGATAGATTAACTGATGGATGGATGGATGAAAGATGAGGATGGATGATGAAAGATTGAATGAACAAATGGATGGTTCGACAAATATAACGCAGACATATTTCCAGACAGACAGACATGTAGAAAGTAGGCAGAGATCCATGCACACACGCCATCCTGTATAAAAAATAAAGGGAAAAGAAAAAGACACAGAGACCAAATAGCAACAGGCAAGACAAGACTTGAAACCCCAGGCTGTCTCCATATTTGCTTTCTCCTTGGTTTGGTCCACCAGAATACGCCGTAAGTGGTGGGGTGGATCATGGGCCGTGTGTGTGTGTGTGTGTGTGTGTGTGTGTGTGTGTGTGTGTGTGTGTGTGTGTGTGAGAGAGAGAGAGAGAGAGAGAGAGAGAGAGCAGGGTGAGGGAAGGGGACGAGTGGGGAGATGGGAGGTTGAGAGGGAAGGAATGTGGGGAAGAACGAGAGAGAGAGAGAGAGAGAGAGAGAGAGAGAGAGAGAGAGAGAGGGAGGGAGGGAGAGGTAGAGAGAGGAGGGTGAGGGAAGTGGACGAGTGGGGAGATGGGGGGTTGAGAGGGAGGGAAAGTGGAGAAGAACAAGGAGTTAGATGATGGATGGGAGGGGGAGATATGCAGTAGATAACAGAAAGTGCATGGAGAGGAGAAGAGGAGGTCAGAGGCGGAAGGAGAGGGAGAATGAGGGAAGGAAAATGGGAGGAACGGGAAGGAAGATGGAGGCAGTTGAAGAAAGAGTAGACTAGGGAGAGGGGAAAGGAAGAAGATGGGGGGAGAGGAGGGGGTCAAAGTGGGGAGGAAGGAGATGGAAGGAGAGGGGAGGAAGGTGGGAGGCGCAGAAAGGTAGAGACGGGAGGAAGAAAGAGGAAAGGAAGGAGACAGGGGAGAGGAAGAGGTCAAAGATGGAAGGAAGGGTAAGGGAGGGAAGATGGAAGGAGAGAAAGGAGGAAAGTGGATGTAGTTGCAAGAGAGGATAAACTAGGTATGCAAGAAAAAGAAGAAAATAAAGAAAGTACCCATTGATCTTTGGTGAGAGTAGTTAAAAAAAGATCGGACTCGAGAAGGGGTGATGGAAGTGACCGCCAAAATACTGAATACGATAAAACAGAGAGGAGAGTGAAGAGGAAGGTATGTGTGTGCGTGTGTGTGTGTATTTATTAATCCTTCCTCAGCCCTTAGCCCTTTGCGTACGAGAGCTCCTTCTTAAACTGAAAGGTATTCGCCTGACAAGGGATAATAAGAGAGAAAGACGGTCACAGTAGAGCATACTAGAAGAGAGTTGATTGGAGGACCTTCTTCATTCTGGGAGATCCTTAATAAATGAATCCGTTATTCTGAGGGGCGTCACCTTTAACTGGAGAAAACAGTCTGTTGGTAGGAAAACAGAAAGTAAGTTACGGATGGAGGGATAGACAGACAGACACATGTGATATCTGTCTGTGTATCAGTCTGTTGAGAGAGAGAGAGAGAGAGAGAGAGAGAGGAGCTGGGTTGCAATAAATAATTCAACCCCAGATCAAGAGCAGGAGACAGGAACTTAGATTACAGGCGTGCCATCTAAGTCTATGAAGATTCTCCTGGTCTCTCTCTCTCTCTCTCTCTCTCTCTCTTAGAATACCTGCCTGAACCCGTGAACTTGTGTGTAAGAGGTATTGAATGCCTTCTCCAATAACTGGGGGAGGGGAGAGGGGAGGGTAGAACAGCAGGAGAGAGAGAGAGAGAGAGAGAGAGAGAGAGAGAGAGAGAGAGAGAGAGAGAGAGAGAGAGAGAAGAGAGAGAGAGAGAGAGAGAGAGAACAGCCGAGGTACAGTGGCCGAGCACATACTATTGCTAATTAAGAAGCTGCAGGTCTGATAGCGCCAGGGTTCAAATCCTGGTACTGTCAGCTGGTGGCACTCTAATCAGGTGTCCATATTCTCGTCTAGGGTTGATCAGTAAAATGAGTGCGTAGGATAACACCTGCGGGAGGTAGCTACGGTGACCTGGATGCTGCAGCTGTCTTGTATTCTAGGATGGTGGGTACAGTAATTGTTATATGCCCCCATCGAATCCTGCTAAATCAGTCTGTAGCCTTGACAAGAATAGTTTCACCTAATTCCAGTAAGTTTTCCAGCTGAAACTCTCCCTGTTGCTTCATGCGTCGTGCACAAAACTCCCCACGATTCATGATATCGGATTACGTAATTTTATCTTTTTCGACTAATTAAAGTATCACTGTAAACATTTATAAGGTCATATAATATTTTTGTAGCAGGGTAAATAGTTGCAGAGACCCAGCATCGCAGGTTCATGGGATGAAAATAATACAAATAGTTGTGGATAATCTGTTAAGGGAAAAAGTTAGTATAGGAAAATGCACTTGCGTTTAATGGTTGGGAAGGGCAGGAATGGGACGGTTTAGAGGGTTTATAATTGTCTCTTTTCCTTTCATTCGTTCCACCACCTGACAGTTTGGTTTAGCTTTGAGACCTTTCATAGTGGAGGAGTTTGTCTGAGAGCATTTCACTTGTGGGGGGGATTGTTTCGTGGAGACTTTAAGGTTGCTGGGGAATGTTTCTTGGAGATGTTTCACGTTGTTGAGGATTATTTTTGACCACTTGACTGTAAGAGATTTCCCCCGCACTTAACCTCTTCATCCAGAGCACGCATTTTATACGGTATATTGTTTTTTCTACCATCGCACGATTTTATCAGCATAGGAGACTCTTTTCGATGTGTTAATCTGTATCTTTAACTTCTTAATACCGTGTTAGAAAAGGTAAGGTAAGTTGGAAGTGAGAGGAATTAGCGTATAATTAAACAATGGACTTCATGAGATATATAAAGAAATTACGAAAGAGATAGCCAGAGAGGAACAGAGGTAGATAGGAGATAGAAGCAGGAAGTAGATAGGGAGAGAATAAAAGGAGAGAGAAAGGGAAGAAGGGAAGAGAGAGAGAGAGGTAATTGGCTGAAGACGAGGGGAGGAAAGGTCGGAGACGGGAGAGAAGAAAGGAAGGATGAGGGAGAGAAGAAAGGAGAGGAGAGCGAGAGAGACTGGAGAAAGTGTTGAGATAGAGAGAGAGAGAGAGAGAGAGAGAGAGAGAGAGAGATCAAGGACAAAGAGAAGGAAGAAAAAGCGAATAAAAATTACCTCATTTCCAAACTCCATTTTCCGTGAATCAGACTGAGAGGGGGAAATCTCCATCACAACAATCCTCCCTCCCTCCCTCCCTCCCTCCCTCTCTGTCTCCTCCTTTGTCACTTCTCCTACCTCCTTTATCACCTTCCTTTTCATTTTGTCCATCCTCCCTCCCTTGCTCCTCCCCACTCTTTCTTTTTTTTTTTTTTTTTCCGTCTTTTCATCTCCGTCCTTCCCCTGCTTCCTACTTTATTTCATTCCATCTTTCCGCCCATTCCTTTCGCTCTTCATTCTTCCTTCCTTCCATCCATCTCCAGTTCATCCTGCCTGCCTGCCTCCCTCCCTCACAGTCTCCCTTAATTTCCTCTCCACTCCCCCACTTTTTTATTTATTTTTTTTCGCTTAACTATTTTTTTCTTCTCTTCCTTTTACCCCCTTTACTCCCTCCTCTCCCTCTCACGTTCTCACCCCCCCCCTCCTCTCCCTCAAATTCTCCTGTCCTCCCCTATCTCCTAAATTCTTCCTCTCATCCTTCCGTCTGTCCTCCCTTATCTCCTATATTCTTCCTCTCATCCTTCCGTCTGTCCTCCCTTATCTCCTATATTCTTCCTCTCATCCTTCCTTCTGTCCTCCCTTATCTCCTATATTCTTCCTCTCATCCTTCCGTCTGTCCTCCCTTATCTCCTATGTTCTTCCTCTCTTCCCTCCCTCTGGCTCTCCTTCCCTTCCTCCATCTTTTCTCTTAACTTCATCTCTTTCCCTTGTACAGTATGTCTCCTCTATCTCTTTCATCTCCTCTTCTCCCTTCCTCCTTCCTTTCCATTCTCCCTTCCTTCATACTCTTTTTTTCACATCCTTCTCTCCCTCTCATTTTCTTCTCTTTCTCTTGCCTCACCCTGTTCCCTCGTTCTTCACACGTTTTTTCCCTCCACTTTTGCTCTTATTTCTCATTCATTTTTTCCCTTCTTTTCATCCCTCTTATGCCCCTTACTCCCATCCTTTGTCATTTCCCTCTCACCTCTCACTTTTTTGTCTCCCTCCCTTCTTCCTTTTTTCTTATTGTTTTCTTGTTTTATTTTCACTTCACTTCTGCTTAACCAGTTCACTACGATGACTTTTTTTTTTTATATATTTTTACTATCTCCAGACGGTTTTCTAGAAGATATTTTCCTACCTGGAGGGGTTAGGTATACTCTTTGCAAACCCCTTCACTACTAGGGTTTACTTCTGAGTTGAATATCGCATCGTATGGCAGCAGTGAGAACAGAAGACTTATGGTCTGCTTGTGCCGAGGGAGTTAACTTTTTTATTTCTGGGTGAATAGATGGTCTAATTGCCTTCTGTGATATATACCTGTGGCGGCTTATGAGTTCTTGGGGCTCATTTGTCAGGAATTTTTTGCGATATTGTAAAATCATTCATTCTGTTGGTTCACTTACACAAAATCATCGGGAAAAGCTTGAAAAATGGTCATTGGTTTACAACGCATACATCAACCTATGCACTGTGACTGACGGACAGGCACAGGCAAATACGAAAGTCTGTTCGTCTCCCCTGCCTCTTATTCACTGCAGGATTCGTTGATGCATAAGTTGGAGGTGGTAGACAGAGGTGTATATTATCGCCAGCAGAGGAATTATATAGTATGCACCTCAGTCCACCACGGACAGTTGTATCTATGAATTTATCGACGAAATAGAGGCAGGAGCGACATAAGGACTAGAGTATGTGTCTATAGGTGATTAACTGATGTCCGGAAGAATGCATGCTCAATCCTATAAGACCCACCGACACGACATATATACATTCCCGGTAATTCCTCTCACATCACCATCCTCCTTGTCTCGTACATCACCCTTTTTCTCCTCCTCCCCGTCGCTCTAAGGAAGATTCTTCTCGTTTTACTTCAGCAGTAGCCTTCTCGTAGTCCCTCTTTCTCTCTTGCACTCATTCTTATATTTCCATCTCGTTTACATCAGCAGTAGCCTTCTCTTATTCCCTCTTTCTCTCTTGCACTCAGTCCTATATTTCCGTCGTCCTCCTGTCTTTCATAACTTTCGTTCCTCTTCCTAACCAACTTGCTCCTCATCTCCATGCAAGATTCTTCTCTTCCGTCGGTGCTACTACACCATTCTTCCTCCTTCGCTTCCTCTTCTCTCCTCCATACCTTCCCTGTCTCCATCCTCTCGTCTGCCTCATCATTCTTTCTCCTCTTCACCGTCATCATAAACTATTTCCCTTTCGTATTCATCACTAGTCTTTTATTTCTTGCTTGCTTTCATGCTTGCTTGCGTCTTTCCATCCTTCCTTCCTTCCTTCCTTCCCCGCATGCATTTATTCTTTGCGTCGTCCATTTTTTTTTCTTCTGTTCCTCATCCTTTTGGTTCCTCTTCCCCATCGCCTTTATCAAGAATCTTCTCTTCTTAATGACTAGTGTTATTATTTCTTTTTTTATTCTTCCTGTCTTCCATCTTCACTATTCTTCTGTCCTTTTTCTTCCATCTTCTCCATTTCCCCTTCTTTATTTTTTATCCCTTCCTTTTATTATTTTGTCTTTTTCTTTCCTTCCCCATTTTTTTCCTCTGTCATTTTTCTTTTCAGTCTTGTCCTCCCCTCTCATATATCCCAGGCTCCGTTTTTTTTTTCGATTTTTCTTTGTCCCCTGTCAACTCCCCTTCTATCTCTGCCTTCTCTCCTCTCTTTCTTGTTTTCCTCACGCCCTTATTCTTGTATATCTCCCGCCTATGTCTTCCTCTTCCACCCAGTTTTCTGGCTTCTTCCTTACCCAGTTCATCTCTTTCACTTGTTTCCTCTTTACCGTCTTTTTCGTAACTGTTTCTCATCACTGTCCCGCCTTCCTTTGTTTCTTATCATAGTCCTCCACCCATCCTTTCTCTTCTATTTTTACTTTGTTTTTCTCCGCATTTCCTTTCTTCCTCCTCCTTTACATTTCCTCTGTCATCCTTCCTTCTTGCTCTTTCTTCCTTCCCTCTTCTTAAATTTTCCTTCTCTCGTTCTCCTTCCCCTCTTCCTTCTTCCCCCTTCCGCGTTCTTCCTCCCCTCTTACTCTTTGTTCTTTCCTTCTTACATTTTCTTTCCCTTTTGTTCCTTTTTCTTCCCTCTTCCTCTCTCTTCCTCTCCTTTTCCTCTCTTCCTCTTTCTTCCCTCCCACCCGTCCTCTTGAATGGCCTCTCATACACTCGTGTAAAATGGCCATCTGTCTACACTAAATGGGCCAACTTGGGCCTTTACATCTCTCTCTTTTTTTGCTCTATCTCTCACTTTCTCTCGCTCTCTCTCTTTCTGGCGGGTCCTTTCATGTAGTCTTTTAATCGGTCTCTCTCTTACTTGTACGCTGTTTTCCTTCTCCTCTCTTCCCTTCTCATTCTTCTTTTGTCTCTTCTCTTCTCTTCTCTTCTCATCTCATCTCATCTCTTCTCTTCTCTTCTCTTCTCATCTCATCTCATCTCTTTTCTCATCTCTTCTCTTCTCTTCTCATCTCATCTCTTTCCTTCTCTTTTCTCATCTCTTCGCTTTTCTCATCTCTTCTCATCGCCTCTCATCTCTTTTCTCATTCTTATATTTTCTCTCTTCTCTCTCTTCTGTTCTCTTCTCTTCTGTTCTGTTCCTCCTCCTCCTCCTCCTACTCCTCCTCCTCCTCCTCCTCCTCCTCCCCTCTCTCTCTCTCTCTCTCTCTCTCTCTCTCTCTCTCTCTCTCTCTCTCTCTCTCTCTCTCTCATTCAGCCAGTTCAGAGAGTTCCGACAAACGTAAAACTTGACTGAAACCTCGACTGCTTTCAAAAGAAGGGATTTATTCTTTGAGTTGCTTTATATATATATATGAAAGAGAGAGAGAGAGAGAGAGAGAGAGAGAGAGAGAGAGAGAGAGAGAGAGAGAGAGAGAGAGAGGAACACTTTACCTTTGTAAATTATCAATCGACCTATTCATATATTTATTTTTAGCTCACCTGTAATCACACACACACACACACACACACACACACACACACACACACACACACACACACACACACACACACACACACACACACACACACACACACACACACACACACACACACACACTCACAAAGAATGAAATCCCACACAAATTTCGCTTCACCATTGTCGAAGAAATATCCACACCTCTCCATCACATCCCCGTCAGAACACAGCTAAACCTCCATTGCGGTCCATTACATCATCCAGGATTCCAAGTATTATAAAGGTTAGCTGGACATCCTATCATTAGTTAGGGAGTTTGGAGAGACAAGGGAGGATGTAATGAGATGCTTGGGCTGTGTTGTTCAGGTGCGGTGTTTAGGGATTTATGCTGTCTTGATGTGATGGATATTTAAGTATGTGGAGTGTTGTTTTAAGTTTGTAAAAGACGGAGGATAGACAGGGGATTGAAGTATACATGGATGTACCCGATAGATAAGAGAGAGGTGCGCGTGAGACGAATATAGACAGATAGACAAACAAATAGATGGATAGACAGGCAGAGATGTAGATAGAGATAGGAAGATAGGGGAAATAAAAAATCAAGCAACGATTCAACGACAGTTAACTAATCAAAATCATGCAACCAGTCACCACAGACAGTTAGTAGGCAAAGAGATGTAATACAAAGACAATCAACCAGTAAATCAACACTGTGAAACCCAGTCAGAACCGAGTACTGGAAAAAAAAAAAAAAAGTCAGCGACAGAAAAAATCAAGCAATCCACCAACGGCAACTAGGCAACCAAACAATCAAAACCAAGTACACTCAAGAAAAGCGAGGAAAATAACAAGTCGTAGTATGAAAAGCTCGCCAAATCAAGCAATCAATGGAAGTAATGAACTAGTCAAAAACAGATCAGCCAATGAAAATCAAGCACCCCCCTCCCCCCAAAAAAAATCCTTACCAACCGATTGTTAGAAATGAATGAGCTAGTAAAACAACAAAATCAAGCAACCAGATAATCAAAGGCAAAGCAAGGAATCAAGCAAGAACACGGGCATGAAAATTGAAGGCGGGGGTTGGTGGGTTTGGGGTTATCCGGCAGTAAAAGACGCTCCGTAAGTGATTGGCTGGGTGGAGGGTGGCGGAGAACGGCGTGGGGGGTGAAAATGGGTGGAGAGAGAGATAATGGGTGACAGGTTAGTTGGTAAGGCTATGTGTGGGGATAATAGCCTATAGCCCGTTTATTCCATCTTGACAAATCCCTCACTCCCCTCAGCTCAGTTGATGACCAGGTGTAGTTGGATTGGAGGATTGATTGACTAGTAACCATGGAGACTCATTCGTACCTCATATTGGCTCATCGAATTTCATGCAATTACGTGACAGATCCAATTCCATCAGGTAAAAGCAAACGAACTATAATTGGTTAGGAACTTGTGGGTGGGGAGGTCATGGGTGAGAGCGAAGTGGATTAATGGGTGAGGGGGTAATGGGTTAATGGATGAGGGGGTAATGGGTTAATGGATGAGGGGGTAATGGGTTAATGGGTGAGGGGTAGTGGGTTAATGGGTGAGGGGTAGTGGGTTAATGGATGAGGGGGTAATGGGTTAATGGATGAGGGGGTAATGTGTTAATGGGTGAGGGATAATGGGGTAATGGTTGAGGAGGTAATGAGTTAATGGGTCAGGGGTTATGGGTTAATTGGTGTGGAGGTAATGGGTTAATGAGTGAGGGGATTATCAGTTAATGGGTGAGGGGGTATTGGTTAGTGGGTGAGAGGGTAATGGTTTAATGGTTGAGGGGGCAGTGGATTAATGGGGTGAGAGGTTCATAGTCAAGTCTGTACTGGAGCAACTGAGAGATGGTCAAAATCAAGCACTCAAAAACAAGCAATGAGGCAGTGAAAACCAAACAACCGGACGATCAAAACCAAGGAAAGCCAGTCAGTCAGGCAAGGAAAATCAAGGAAGCAAGCAAAACCAACTAGCTAATGAAAATAAACAACTAAGTAATCAAAACAAAGGAAGCGGTATCAAACAAGCAGGCAAAGTGAAGGAGGAATCTTGGATCTTGAGTTATCCAGCAGTAAGAGTTGGTCCGTAAGTGATTGACTGGGAGGATGGGGGTTTGGGAGAGAATGGGGAAAGGGGTATGATGTGCAGGGGTAATGGGGTAGTTTGTGAGGCTATAATGGGTAAGGGTGATGAACTGGTGGTTAACGATATAATACAGGGAAATGTGCTAATGGGTGAGTGGGACAGGGAATATAGGGTGAAGGGTTGATTGGGCCGAGAGTAATCCATTAATGGGGAAGGAGTGTTAATGGGCAGGCACAATAGGCTAGTAAGAGGGTAATGGTTTGTAAGGATGTAATATGGGATGGGTGAATGGGTTAATGGATGAAATAATGGTTAATGGGTAGAGTGGAAATGGGTGCGGATATTAAGCTGTTGGATAAGGACGTACTGTGGTAGGGGTAATGGTTGATGAAGGTGGAAATGGGTTAATGGGTGACGAGCTAAGCAGCTTACACACACACACATTCTCTCTCTCTCTCTCTCTCTCTCTCTCTCTCTCTCTCTCTCTCTCCCTCCCCCCCAATTTAGACCAGTTATTGCCGGTGAAGACCATAATCTAAACTCACTCGCTCTCTTTTTTGAGCCATCTTCCTAATGAGTTGAGGTCTGGGGTCAAAGGTCAAGGTCAACGAAGGTATTGGGATTCCTTAGATCTCCCCCGATACATGTCTGATTGCTCTGTCTGTCTGTCTCTGTCTCTGTCTCTCTCTCTCTCTCTCTCTCTCTCTCTCTCTCTCTCTCTCTCTCTCTCTCGTATTACTACACCCTTCGTTTCTTTTAATCACTCGAAACCTTTCTCATTCCTCCTAATATTTCGCCTTTTTTTCTTTTCTCCTTTTATCGTTTATTCTTTTTCCATTCCTTCTATCTTCTCCACCTTTTTGCCGCATCCAAAGAGGCTGCCAAATCCACTGTGTCCCTAACTGTGTCACTCACTCGCAGGGTAGTTGTATCTGTATGGAAGATTGAGTCTAGGTGCTATGGGAGGTGTGTTGATGGGTGGGGGTAATAAATCATATATACAGGTACCACATTCGCGCCCACACCAGCAGACTGAGCTCTTCCTGATGAACAAAAGGTACTGCCAACTGAGTCTAGTGGAGGGCTGTTTATGGACGACCTGTACATTGCATATTATGCATATTAACACACACACACACACACACACACACACACACACACACACACACACACACACACACACACACACACACACACACACACACACACACACACACACACACACACACACTTTTCCTCCTCCATTTTTTATTCCTTCCTCGCCTTTTCTCGTATCATCGGTATTCCTGCTCTCCTTTTTCCTTTCTTTCTCTCCCTTACCATTCGTTTTCCTTTGCTTATTTTTTCGTCTCTTGCCGCCTACTTGAATTTTCTCATTTTTCGCTTCTTTTCTTCTCGTCTCATTTGTTCCCTCGCTTTCTCTGTCATGTCATTTTATTCACGCTTTCCTGTCTCTTTCTTCAGTTCCTTTCTTTTTTCCCCACCTTGTATTTTCTTTCTGCTCTTTTCCCCTTTACATCTCAACCTTATTTTCATATCTGCCAGTTTTTGATTCTCCAGTAATCTGGTATTTTCTCTTTCCTCAGCCTTCTTCTCTTCCTTGTGTTCATATCACCAGTTAGCCCTTTCCTGCTTTTCCTTATTTTTCCACCCTCTCCATTTCCACTTCTTCGCTCATTCACCCCTAACCATACCTCTCCGTCTCCCAGTTTAGCACGCTTTCCTAATCTCTCACCTTCTCCTTCCATTCATATCTTCCCCTTTCCCTTCTTTCTCATCTTCCTCCTCCCTGTATTTTCTTCTCCCACTCCTCCTTCTCCTCTCCCTTTCATTCTCTCCTCCCATTTCGTCTTCTGATCCCACCACTCTTTCGTCCTTCACACCTTCCCTCTTCCTCTTCCCCACTGTCTTCCTCCCTCTCCCTCATTTTATCTCTCTTACACCCTTCCTCCTCTCTCTCTATCCCTCACACCTCCCTCTCCACACCCCTTCCATCTCCCTGACCCTATCCACCACAACCTCCCTCTCCCCATCCCATTTCTTCCACAGCCATATCGCCACGCCACACTCCCCCCCCCTTTCCATACCCCTCCCTACCATCCCTTACTCCTCACACCCCCACCCTGCCTCCATCTACCCTTTGTACATACCTGCACACTACTTTCCCCCATCACTCCTACTCCGTTCCTTCCCCTACCCCTTCCTATATTCCCCTTATTCCCTCCCTACCCTCTATACCCCTTCCTACCTTTACCCCAGTCTACCTTCCTCTACCACCCTCTCTACCCCCTACCCCTCCAACCCCCGCCCCTCTCATTGGCACGTCAACTATGCCCTGTAATTGCCTTTCGCTCGTTAACTACGCTCCAACCACCCCTGAAACGCTATATTAATAATGTAATTGTGTTTTTATCTGCCTGCCTCACTCACTCGCATTCCCATTCACGATGCCACGGAAGGGAAGGGAAGGAAAGGGAAGGGAAGGGTTGGGATGGAATGGAATGGAATGGGATGGGATGTAATTGATAAGAAGGAAGGAAAGGAAGGAAATGGAAGAGAATGTACTATGAAGAGGCAAAAGGCAGGGTGGGATAGGATGGCAAGCAAGAGAATGGTAGAGATAGGTTAGAAAGAGAAGGGAAAAAGAATGCAAAAAAGAGATGGAAGGGATGGGGTGGGATAGGATGGGATGGCATGGGATGAGATGGGAAGGGAAGGGAACAGAAACGGCGTAATGGGACAGGAAGAGAAACAGAAATGGGTGCTAGGAAAGGATGGAATAGGATAGGAAGACAAGGGAAGGAGGTGAGGTGGAGTTGGGAAAGGAAAGAAACGGATGGGATGGAAACAGAAGGGAATGAGTTGAAGGGTGTGAATGAACTGAGAGAGAAAGGGAAATGAAATAAAGGTAAGAAATGGGAAAGGACGGGAGAGGGGAAGAGAAGGAAGGAAGGGAAAAGAGAAGGAAGGTTGAAAGGGTAAGAGAGGGAAGGAAGAAAGGGGAAGTGAACAAAGAAAAGCAGAGAGAAGAAAAAAGTAGGTTCAAAGGGAATTTAATGGGATGAGAGGAAAACAATCTGAATAGAAAATAATGGGTATTAATGGACGAGTTAATGGGGTAAGAGAGGGGAGGATTTATACATATTCAACTGTTATGGTAATTATTCGGATCCATACTTTTATTTTGCACAAACGGTGGGGAAAATAATTAGAATACTTTTGCGATAGTTTGGCTGTATGGAGAGAGAGAGAGAGAGAGAGAGAGAGAGAGAGAGAGAGAGAGAGAGAGAGATTATTAGAAGCAATCTCATTTTCCCCGTCTGTATTGTATTTTATTCTTCCTACCGCCATACGATTTTTTTTTCGGCTGAGGAAAAGCTTCTTTGGAAGGGCATGAAACAGTGTCCCTTAAATGACATGACTCTAGGATTTTTTGTTCATTTATTTTTGGTATCTACAGATGACATTATATAGATTAGGGAGACTTTTGGAACAGGAGGGGTTAGAAATAGCCTTCATTAACCTGCCACTTCTAATGTTGTGTTTAGGATTGATTGAAGTGGTGGTGTTGCAAGATAGAGAAAAATATATATATACTGTATATGTAAATGGATCGAGAGGTTCAACAATCTTCATTTATATTTTCACTACGGTATCAGTTTGTCTATTTCATTATCACCACAGTCAGTCGATTTTTATTTTTTTTTATTATTTTTTTATTAGTTTCCAGGATACTTCTTACAGTGAAGCGATAGAGAAAATTAATGTCTGTTCGATCTTTTTTTTTTTTTTTAATCCAACATTGCCTAGAATTGTTCTCTATCTTTAATGCTGGGTGGTAACAATCGATTAACACGATAATGTGATGCTAGTTACAGAGAAGTGCCACGGAAAGATTGCTGAGCCTCTGTATTAATAATAATAATAATAATAATATTATTATTATTATTATTATTATTAGTGGTAGTATTTTTGCCACTCATTTACGTGAAATAAGCTGATCAAGACGCTAATCGGGTCAGGATAAGGTGAAAGAATTGTACCGTAGTAATTTTCGTTTAGATGCAATTCTCTTGAATAGGAAAGCATCAATCCCTTTAGATATCGTTTCCTTTACTCCTTTCTTTTGGCTAATTAGCTCACTACTAGGCAATATATGTTAATTTATGAAGGATCTCTGTTAGTGAATGGCTTATTGAAGGTTATATCGAAAACCTCCAATTGGAAAAGTATATCTTAAGCGGAATAATGTCGTATATTGAGGTGCAGGATTAACGTGGAAAATTTCGTCATTGGATGGAAGGGGTTTAGGACCGGATGAAATTAAGCAGGACGATGAAAGCAGGCATTCACACGTCAATTTTCGCCAGCAAAATTACGAACGTTTATAAAGCGAAAAGTCCGGCATTTGGGTCTGCACCGTTTTCGAGGAGATGCTGGATGTTGAGAAGAGGGAGGACATCACCATGATGCTGATGTTGATAATGTGTGTAGAAGTTTTTATACCAGGTAATGATAATCGTTCATATCTTTTTGAGTAATCCTTCTAACTGACAGACAGGGAGGTAAATAAGAACAGTACCTGATAATTAATATTAGCTATTTAAAATACCTGTTTACGCACTGGGCCAGCAGTCATTAAGTACACTATTATCACCCCACTCTCATTAGCCTGCATAAAATTACCATCTACTCACATAATGAGGGTTAATGATTAGAAAGGAGCTCTCTGTCGCTGGCCACACAAACAAACAGGTGAACAAATGACCCTAGGTGATGCTAATAGATCCCTTAATTGCCCTCGATAATAAAGGCTGTTGTTTAAGGCGCCAGTTAATTAACACCTTCAGCCCGAGGGGAGAGACAGAGAGAGAGAGAGAGAGAGAGAGAGTTGTGGAGCTGGGAAGGTTAGGTAAAGCGATAATTAACTTCTTTAATTTAATACACTTGTCTTAAGCTGAATAAAATCGCCTGAGGATGTAAGAAGAATAAATATATACATCTTTAATCCTCAGGTGATTTGATTCAGCTTACGACAAGTGTATTAAATTAAAGAGGTTAATTATCGCTTTACCTGACCTTCCCAGCTCGAAAACTCTCTCTCTCTCTTTCTCTCTCTCTCTCTCTTTCCCCCCAAAATAATTATCTGTTAGTAGCAAGAAGGAAATTAAAAAAGAAAAATACCCGTTACTTCATTGGATCGAAAAATTAAAAGGACCCATAGCTTCAGAACTTCCTTTTCATTTTGTGTTTGTTGACGTAAGACCATTTCATTAAGCTTAGGGTGTCAGACGGTTCGAAAAAGTCTCCCCAGAGTTGAATAAAATCGTCTGAAGTAGACAGAATATAATAAATAATGCATGACCTTAACCCATTCACTACGATGCCCTCTATACTTTATTGTTCAAACTAGTAAAGCACCCTGGTAGTAAAAGGGTTAATGTAAGTCCTTATTAAACCTCCTCCAGTCAGATGTCTCCTAAGTCGAATTAAATGGACTGGAGGTAAGAAGAGTATATATACGAAAGAAACGTCCATGGAAAGAAGGAGTTAATTGTCTTAGTTAACAAAGGCGATTAACTGAGGCGTTTCAGGGCAACGTTTAATTAACCTCCTTGCCAGAATGACGTCTTTATTTTTATTCTCCATTCCTCCAGACGATTATACTCAGATTAGATTTTTTTTTTTTTAATGGAGGGGTAAGATACAGGCCCCATTAACCCTTCCACTGCCAGGTGACTACTCTGAACTGAATCAAATCGTCTGGAGATAGCAAGGATAAAACAGATATTATTATCTCTACTGCCACCATTACTACTACCACCACTACTGTTACGAGCCCTACCACCACCACCACTGTGATTAATATCGCTACCATCAACTACCATTAATCGCCATTACTTCTACTAGTTGCTCACATACCACCACTGCCACTCCTATCACCATTAGCATTCCCTACCATCGTTACCATTAACATTACCACCACTACCATTGCAACCACCACGGGCACCATACCTCCGCTGCCATCACTACCACCCTTACCTCGAGTACCACCATCTCCACCATACCACAACTACCACCCTTACCACGCACACCACCCAACTCTTCACTCCCACCTTCCCACCAACTCATTTGCCTAGCCCTTCATTGAGGCCAGAATATCCTGTACCTATTTTATTTTGGCGTGCGAGTGGTGGGAATTGGACAGGTGAGATTATTAATTAAAGATTCCTGCACAGGTGAGCGTAAGTGTATCCCCCTCCCACCTTTCCCCACTACTCCTCTCCTTCTTCCTCCCGTTTCCTCCTTCCCTTCTCCCCCTTACTTCCCTTCCTCTCTCCTTTTCCCCTTCCATTTTCCCTTCGTCAATCTCCATTCTCTGCATCCTCTCTTACTCCCTCCCCTCCCATCATCCCCCTTTTTTTTTTTTCTTTTCTAACATCTCCTGTTCTGAAAAATTTTAAGGTACTGTTATAATAATAATGATGATGATGGTGGTGGTGGTGATAATGGTGGTCTTTGTCATAATCATCGTCGTATGGTTGTTAAAACAATGATGCTAATGATGAGCGTTTTAACATATTATTATTATCATTATTATTTTTAGCTGGTTATCCTATTGTCAATATTATCAAGGTAATTATTTTTATTGTTATTACTATAATAATAATAATAATAATAATAATAATAAATGATAATAATAATATAATTATAATTATAATAATAATTATCCATCCATCCATCATCCAATCCTACATTGCCCCATGAGGAGCGTAGGAGCCTGGGACTAGGCAGGTGGTCCCGACATTTAAGATGAGAGTGACCAGCCTCACCCATCCCTGAGTGGCATTACGCGAGCAATACACCCCAACCACCCCTTGGATATAAACCGTCACCGGCTCAGTCCGATTGGAGCGCAATTGTTACCCACTAAACCACCAGGCGCCAAAATTTGGTTTCATGGTTACCACTCCGCGTAGTAAAAGGTTTCCTGGAGTACAGGAAACCATTTGACTTGTCACTCAGTGTCGAGTCACCCACATGCAGAAGGAAGAGGAAAGAATGAAGGAAAGAAAGAGAGAAGAGGGAGTGTAAAGTCACCCGTAGGCAGAAGGACAAGTAAAGACTGAAGGAAAGAAAGACAGAAGAGGATGGAAGGAAAGAAGGATGGTGGAGAGGAAAGGGTAGACACCCGAGACCGTACTACATTGTGTGAGTGGATGGTGAGCGCCCCCACCTACCACACATAATAATAATAATTATTATTATTATCTACTGATTTCCTACATTCATCTTCCATTCCAACAATTATTACCATATTACTATTATAAAATGTCATGCGTTTTGATTCTAATGACATCATCTCATTAACGCCTTTCTTCCTTTCTACTTTGATCATGGTTTAATTTCACCGATTCCATATTTTCCTTCCAAACTTTTTAATTTTCTTTGTTCTTCCCTTCTCCTCCTTCCACAGTTCTCCCTTTTCTTAAGTCAGGTTTAATTATCATGTCATTCACGAAGACTTATTTAATTCGTATTTTTTAGTTTGTGCTTCTTTTTATCATATTCCTCTAATTTCTCATCTTTCATTTTGCATCTTCGTTTTTCCTTATTTGCGCAAGTTTGATTTTCTCTCTTCCTTCAGTTTTTATTTTATTTTTCTAGTCACTGTTGTATGTCATTTTCAGTCTTCATTGATTGTCATCTCCCTGTCTTCCATTTCATTTCGTTTTCCAGCTTCATTTATTCTCATCTTTGTCTTCCATTTTTCACCCATTGGTATCATTTCCAGTCATTATTTTTTAAAATCTACATTTGACCTTTTCTCATATTTCCATTTTATCATTTATCTTTCTACATTTATTTTCATCTTTCTGCCCTCCATTTTCCATCACAGTGTGCGTCTTGTTTCTCTTCCTCAATTTTTCTTTTCATTCCTCCCTCTTCATTTAATCTCCTCTTTCTACCTTCACACTATTTCATATATACGACATTCATATCTCTCATTTGTATGCCTTCTGTGTTTTTTTTTTTCTTGTTTCCAAATATGTATTATTTTTCACTTGCCTTTATCATTTTTTTTCCGAATTCGATTTTCTGCATTTAATTTTTGCCATACCCACCGGGGGCCTAAATCCAGTGCGTATCCATGCGATAAATGTGCCACTTTCTCACTCACTGTACATTTTTTTTTAGGGGCGAATTCTGGCAAGTAGTAACCATAGAGTTTTTGAGCTGCTGTGTGAGGGGCAGGGCCGGAGGTATTGGAAATATATCTGGGGCATGTTTGGTGAGGTGTGTGTGAATGGTGTCCATCTGGAGTGTGTCTGGTGTGCGTCTGAGATGTGTGTGGTGTGCATCTAGAGTGTGGCGTGTGTGTCTGGGGTGTGTGAGTGCATCTGGAGTGTCTGGTCTGCGTATAAGGTATGTGTGGTGTGCATCTGGAGTGTGTCTGGCGTGCGTCTGAGGGGTGTTTCCAAAGACAAAGGACACTTTTGGAGTTGTGTTGAGGAGGTAGATACGGTTGGGGTGGATACGACTATCAAAAGATGTCCTTGTCTTGTTTATTTTTCACATTCTATAGCTGCTTTTTACTTCCACATTTTATCTAATATTTCCATCTATTATTTTTCATATTTTTCGTCCTTTTACTTCTCCCCACTTTACTTCCTCAGATTGTGCCATCTTTCGTTTTTCTTATTTTTCCCATATTTAATTTACCACATTTTTCGATAATTCATTTCTCCAGATTTTTTTTCCACCTTTCATTGGCCCCATATTTTAACATTTTCATTTTTTCATTCCCATTTTTTTTTCCTCATTACACTTCATTTTTCTTCACTTCCATTTTCCTTACCCCTCATCCTTTGTTTCGTCCTCCCCACCTTTCATTTCCCCCGCATTTTTCCACCTTTCATTTCCCACGTATTCCCTTCCTTCTTCACCGCCGCGTCATCTTATGCCATTTTTCCGGTTCATTTTTCTTCCCACGGACAAGAAAATCCGAAGTGGTGGTTTGGAAAGTCGGGAGGCGGTGAGTGGGAGTGGGGGTGGAAGTGAGGATGGGAGTGGGGGTGGAAGTGAGGATGGGAGTGGGGGTGGAAGTGAGGATGGGAGTGGGGGTGGAAGTGGTAGTGAGTGGGAGTGATAGTGGGAGTAAGGGTAGGATTGGGAGTAAGGGTGGTTCAGAATGGGAGTGGGCTGGGAATGGGAGTGGGGGTAGCGGTGGGAGTGGGAGTAGGAGTGGGGATGGGAGGGAGAGGAGTGGGAAGGAGAGAGAGAGAGAGAGGAAGAGGGAGTGGGAATTAAAGTCAGACTGGGACTGGGTGTGGCAGTAGGTGTGGGGATGAGGGTGAGAGTGAAAATATGAGAGAAAGAGAGAGAGAGAGAGAGAGACTTGAGAAGATAGTTATGAAAATAGAGCAAAATAAGAAAGAACAGGGTAGGGAAGTAGTGTTGATAAATCCAGTAGGGTGAGATAATGTGAGAAATTAGAGGGAGAGATTGATGATTGCAACGAGAAAAGTTTTCCTAAATGTGCCAAGTGCGGGGGAATGGAATGGAATTATTGTCGGAAACTGAGTACGACCAAGATTTGGGAGAGAGAGAGAGAGAGAGAGAGAGGCCAGGTCATTAATATTCCGCAGCTGGCCCACACCAAGAGATATCTTTCCGGTCCCTGAATGCCTGATCAAAGCTGGCTCTAACTTCCACTCGCTCATTTTCTCCCCCTAACTTTAATCTCCTTCACTTTAATCTTTCTCACTTAAATACTGGCGGTTTCATTCCGGAGGTATTTTGGTCTAAGTAAAGGGAGTATGTTGTTAAAGCTACTGTACCACTAACTTTACTTGGCTTATTTCGTTGTTCCAGCTTAGTTTTTTTTTTTTTTTTCTGTTTAATGCTGACTCTGATTTTGACGAATGGTTTTTAGAATTGTTATAAAGTGTTTTTCTGTGAGTTGTTTAAAAGGTGAACGAAATCGTATGTTGGTAAATACAAGTAGTTATATTTCTCGCCATCGTTTTTCCTTCTTCTAGTATTCAGTCTTGTACACCGTCATTGTTTTATCTGTTACTCCCCCGCTCTCTCTCTCTCTCTCTCTCTCTCTCTCTCTTCATCCTAGGAAAAAAAAAACACACAAAGAATAAGAGAGTAAAAGACGAAAATTAGGCGACTTTTTCCACAGATATTAATGGAAGGAAAAGTTACAATTCCCAGGTCATTTAAGAGCCATGATAACTTCCTTGGTAAAAAAAAAAAATGTGGACGGGGAAGACCATTTGAATCTCGAAAATGAGAAGAATTTGAGAAAGAAAAAATGGAAAAATTTTCGAGATTAATTGGGTAGTTAGTTCTGTATGGGAGGTAGAGAAAGATTGTGTTAGATAATGAGGTTGTGATTAAGATGAGAGAGAGAGAGAGAGAGAGAGAGAGAGAGAGAGAGAGATTCACTTTTTCCTTGCCCCCTACTTTTTCCTACATTGTTCAATTTCTTTTTTCTGTGTGTACCCTGTTTTTTCTCTCTCCTCCCTCTTTCTCCCCCTCCCGCATTCATTGACTTTCATTTCACTCCCTAACTTTCTCCCTTCCCCTCGCTGCTCCCACTCCATGTTTGCTGTCTGTCTGTCTCTGTCTGTCTTTCTCTCAGTGTCTGCCAGCGTCTGTTTATGTATCTTCCTGTCTTTGTTTATGCCTTGGTATGTATATTTATCTGCATCTCATTGTTCTTTTGATCCCTTTCTATATATCTTCTTTTACTCTCTGTTATTTATTATCTTAGTATCATCTTCATTTTATTTTTCGAATCCCCTCCCTCACCTCTTCCTCATCTCACCACTTGCTTCATTTCTTC
Source organism: Coenobita brevimanus (assembly GCF_032717465.1). Taxonomy (NCBI): domain Eukaryota; kingdom Metazoa; phylum Arthropoda; class Malacostraca; order Decapoda; family Coenobitidae; genus Coenobita; species Coenobita brevimanus. The sequence continues at coordinate 33,034,278 of NC_137043.1, read as the reverse complement.
ATTTACCTCTTTCTTCCTCCTGTCCCTTTCTCTTCATCCACCATCCTCTTCATCTCTCCTTTCAATCTACGCCCTTGTCTCTCCATGCTCACTTTTGTTTTATCTTCATTCTCTTGTTTTTTGTTCCTCATTTCTACCTTCTCACCTCACCTGTTTCCCCTTACCTTTCCCCCAACTTTTCTCTCCTTCATTCCTAGTATCCTTCCATCCTCCTCTTCATTCCCCTTCCGTTGGGTTACCCGAACCCTTCTCCTCACATTCATTCCTCTTCATCATCTGTTGCTCCCTTCCTACTCTCCCCGCCTCCAGGAAGTTCATCTCCCCTCCCCGTCCTTAGGCTTGGTCTACTTCAACATCTTTTCTCTTTTCTTCCCCTTCTCTTCTCCTTCCTCGTTTTTCTTCTTCCTCTTAAAAATATCTGCCGTTGTCCTTCTCTTCCCTTCCCTTTCCCTTCCATTCTCCCTGCTACCTTCACTCCTAGTTCTCCCTTCACCCTCCTTCCCCTTTTCTCCACTCAGTCCTTGCTCCTCAACCAGTCATCCCTTTGCCGCTGCCGTTCCCCACCTTCCTCTCTTCTCATGAATATCTCACAGGCTCTTCTTCCCTTTCCCCTGTAGTTTCTCCTCCACATTATCGTCGTCTCCTACCAGTCCTCTTCATTTCCTTTCCTCTCCTCTCCTCTCCTCCCCGTTACCATTCTATTTCTCTTCCATCCTGTCCTTCTTTTTCTCCTTCCCTCCATTCTTTTCTCACCTCCTTTGTCTTCCTCCTCTCTGTTCCCCTCTAGTTGGGTGAGGTGGAGTTAAGGATGGTGTGGGGTGGGAGGAGGAAGAATATCGTGGAGGGGTGATGTGGGGTGGGGTGAGGGGTGTGGGTGAGGTAAGGTGTGATTGAGGGTTAGCAGGGTGTGGTGTGGGGTGGGGGGGTGGCGGAGGGTGGTGGTGTCAGGTGTTGAGGGTTAGTATGGTGTGGTGTGGGGTGTGCCGGGGTGTGAAGTGAGGTGTGGTGTGGTGGAAGATTAGTAGAATGTGGAGTGGGGTGAGGGATGTTGAGTGGGGTGATGTATGGCGGAGGACCATCAGGGTGTGGTGTGGGGTGAGGTGTGACGGAGATTTAATTGGGTGTGGTGTGGGGTGAGGGGCGTGGATGGGGTGAGGGGCGTGGAGTGGTGTGAGGAGTGTGTTATGGAGTGTGGTTACAGGGTGAGGGGTGTAATGGGGAGTGAAGGAGGCACGGGGGAGCAATGACTCACCCACCACTGCGCTAAAACTCCCACATTAATCACAACTTTCCCACCACCACCACCACCACAGCAGCACAGTATCAGCAACATATATAGTAGGTGCAAATAATAATAATAATAATAATAATAATAGTATGTAATGGCAGCAGCAACCTTACCACGAACAATAAAAATAAAAACGGTAAGAACAACATGCACAACAGATTAAAAAAAAAAAACTAGTGCCACAAACATATAGCACGAAGAATAATTAAACAGTGACAATGATAATGGACGGTCATATAGTACTTTCACCTTAACTTGGCCCAAATCTTTGTCCTTTTAGAGCTAATTTGAAAGACAGTGGCACCACATACTTTCCACAGAAGTTTTACGAGACCAGCATCGTGTTTTAGCGGTAATCTTTTGGGGAGGCGGTGGTTTTAGGCCAAGTTAAAGTGAAAATAGTATAGTAGCAGTAACGGCAAATAAAATAGAAGAATGAAGTGTAATAGATAAAATGTTAATAAGGCTCGTATTCTCGTCTGTCAGAGGCTCCCAAACACCTCTTCCTTAGCGATTTATTTTAGGATATGGGTGGCTGATATCCTTTTGCACGTTATGGATGTAGAATATTGGAAGGATTTATTTTAGGATATGAGTGGCTAATATCCTTTTGCACGTTATGGATGCAGAATATTGGAAGGATTTATGCAACACAGAGGACGACAGTAAAGTGTCATAATATAAATCGCTAAGGAAAAGGTGTTAGGGAGCTTCCATAACCAACGAGAATATGTGCCCAAGCTTCTCACTCACCGCCTATTACCATTTTTAGCAGCCACTTGAACCTCTCTCTCTCTCTCTCTCTCTCTCTCTCTCCAAACGCATAATCCCAAGAGTTAACAATGTCTCCAGCTTTTTCTTCTCACAGTTCATTCCCTTCCCCTCCTGTCATTCCAAGCCTTCCTCCCTGTCCTTCTGCTTCGATTATTGATACGGTGTTCATTGTGACTTGTGTGAGGAGAAAGACGCCTAGGGTATTATAGTAGTGGCCCTGGGATTCCGTTGTACCTCTTCCTTGGTGGTTTATCCTGCACACGACGCATCAATAATTTTCATTCCTGTCACTCCAAACCTTTCTCCCTTACGTATTCTACTGTGGTTGCGGAGGGTGGTGGTGGCTTTGGGGATTTCGTTGTATCTCTTCCCTAATGATTTATTTTGCACACAACACAGTGATTATTTTACCTCTTGCCAATCCAAAACTTTCTCCTTTAAATAGTAGACTGTGGTTTTAGATTCGGTGGCTACGCGTGACATTTGTGAAGAGAAAAGCGCCTTGGGAATAGTCGGTTTGTTTCTATCTGTGGCAAATGGGCCACACTATACCTTAAATACTAAATCGTGATTACGTGATTTTCCCTGCATCCTGGTTATGAAGAAGGAATGAGTCTCCTTAGTTACACGTCTAATCAGCCCTCCAGTCTAACTGCACTTTTCCATCATCTGAGTCAAAAAGGTTTATATATATATATATATATATATATATATATATATATATATATATATATATATATATATATATATATACAGAGAGAGAGAGAGAGAGAGAGAGAGAGAGAGAGAGAGAGAATCTTTCTCCACTACAGTTGAAGGCTAGTCCAAGCATCTAAAAATTTACTATTGTCTTTCTAAAATGTTGTTAGTGGTGGGATGTTCAGCTAATTTTCGCAATCATTGTGCCTTTTGACGTTTTAAGAGACGTATTATAAGGACTGGGTTGGTTATTTTGGGTGAGTGTGATTGAGATAGACGAAATTGTCTTGTCGACGTCCAGCAGGGTTTTAGTGACCTTCTGTTGGGTGATGGAGGCATTAATGTATATAGGCAATTCCATTATCGGAAATTAGATAAAAACTGCATAACGTATAAAAATCCAAAGATGGCATAGTCTCGTCAGTGTGTCGTCGGGGTACCTAGTGGATTACCTTGTTAATTATTACTGTAGAGCTGGAAGTAAGCCGGAAATATCTACCTTTCCCTCAAGTAAGGATGGAAGTAAGATTATATAAAAGTAGTGAGAGGCGGTCTGATAGGGGTAATATGATTTCTGATCCAGTGTATAATGATCCCTACTAGCTTGACGCATTTCAGGTCATGTTGTACGGCCGGAAAGTAACTGAGAGTCCTGGAAAGTAGTTGAAAGTTCTTGGAAGTGATTGAGACTTCTGGATGGTAAGAGAAATAGGTGGAAAGTTTGGGGTTAAGTGGAAGATCTGGATGAATACCGGAACGGAGCGATGATAGTAATGGAAAGTAGTACATAAAAAAATAGTGGTAGTTACCGGAAAATAGCGAAAACACATTAAGAAAAATCAAATAACGTAGCGTGGTGGAAATTTCTATACCATGATTGAAAGATCAGTGTTCTGTTCCAAAAGTAACCGCAAGCGGTGGAAAAGAGTGAAAATGAACAGAAAAGTGTGAAAATGACCAGAAATGAATGGGTGGTATTGTGTATTAGGAAAAATAACTGTGGCCTGGAATATACCGAAAATTAATGGAAAATACGTACCAGGAAGTTTCGGGGAGTACGATAAGAGAGAGAGAGAGAGAGAGAGAGTTCCAGGATACCCTTCAGGCTGTCTGCACCACACACACACACACACACACACACACACACACACACACACACACTTTGTTGCCAGAATGAAGTATCGCAAGACGTCCTTCAGGCATTCTCTCTCTCTCTCCCTTTCTCCTAGTGCGGTGAACCCAAGCGTGAATGCGTCTTTGCTTAAGTCAAATGCCTGTGTTCATCTGAGGGAGGTGGGGGTGGGGAGTTGATTAGCTCTTGGCAATTTTGAGAGAGAGAGAGAGAGAGAGAGAGAGTTTATATTTCTGCGGTGTTCCTTGTCTGCCTTTCAACAGAGTAAGGTCAGTGATTTTCTTTTATCTTGAAGCTGAAAAATATTGAGTTGATTTGGTACGGTGTCTCTGAAAGGTTGATTAGGTCCAGGCAGATTGTTTTGTGTTCTGCGTAATGTGTGTGTGTGTGTGTGTGTGTGTGTGTGTGTGTGTGTGTGTGTGTGTGTGTGTGTGTGTGTGTGTGTGTTTTCATTGGCCTCCGTCCTTTAAGTAGGAACATGATCGATATTCTTTGAAAGTTGAGGGATAGAGGAGGTCTCTATCTATCTATATACCTAGGCTGCTTCCCCCAAGGAAAGGGAGGTACCTAATTAATTTTTTTTTTTTCAGTCAGTTTATCTTGTCGCTCTACGTTGATGGGTATTATATTGGCTTTTTAGGACTTAAATAATTTTCGTCCATTAAACAAAAATCCCTTATATTCTGTTAATGAGGGAGAAGGAAGATAGCTTTTATTTTTTTATTTTATTATTTCCCTTAACTCCCTCATTACTGTGACCCATTTTCTTCATTATTATTCTTGCTACCATTAGACAATTTTCCTTAATTTGGAGGAGAAACTTTTCGACCTGGGGGGAGGGGGGCAGACTTCACTAATCCATTTATTACAATTGCCTTTTTAAATTATTTTGGCCCAAATTTTCGTTGTTTTGATTTTTTTTATTTTTTATGTAGGTGCGTTGCAGAAGAAGTCAATGCTACACCTCAATGTCCCTTCCAGAGTATTTCTTAGTTACCAGTGCCATATTCCAGTGCCAATCTCTTGTGATAATTCAGCATTCATGATGGAGAAATGGCAGTTATAGGCCAACTTTGAGTAAAAGGAGTGTAAACACCCTAATTTGAATATAATCGCGTCGGTAGCGAGATTGAAAGATACCGATACAGTTGTGAACTTTACTCTGTTCACTTTAACTGGACGTATAATTGCCATCTCTCATCTTCATTACTGAGCTGTAACAAGGGATTAACGCTAGAATATGAAGCTGATCACGAAGGAGGGCTATGGAAAGGATGTTGAGCCGTTGTATAGGCGTAAAATTGCAATCTCCCGCTGAGTTATTACGAAATTGATGCCAGAATATGGCGATAGTCACGAAGAAGTGCTATGGAAAGGATGTAGAGTCGTAGTATTGTCTGTTTCCGCCACTGAGCCACGAGAAATCAGTTATAAAAGTACAAGAATCTTCGCCCTTTACTAGTGGACTATAATCATGTCGATCCACCTTTCGGTCGAACAGTTATGAAACTCTGATGCAATATTCTGACACGTTTATTGGGTTCCAAAGGTCGCATCAGTGTGTTTCGAAAGTCATTGCTCACCGTCTTGTTATATATCGTAAGTGGATCGATATTTATTTCCGCAAGTGTGTATATGTCATCGGAGCGGCAAGGTTAACTAAGCTACCATTAAGGAAAATACCCCTGCCGAGGGAGAAATTATACAAATTTTTTTCTTTCACTCATTCACCCGTCGAGGATGAAAGCATAGGTATATATTTTTTCTTTTACTGGGATGTATTATGTTTTATTATTTGCTGTTAATCATACGGTTTTTCTCAACACGGTTTTTAAAGGCTCATTCTTAGTAAACGGTACCATCACGACTCCCTCTGTAACTTAGTATAAATGTTTGTCCTCCATTACTACCTACAGTAAATACTTATCATCTCACATTCTTTAATTGTTAAATTTAGTCGGACAGCACAATTGATTTCCTTCCCTGTTGCAGCGCACTATCACTCTGCTCCTCCCTGCATTTAAATTTCGCCTTTCACACTCATTACCAATTCCACTACGGCCTTTGTAATTTTCACGATTATCTCTGCGCTTTTCAACTCAGTCCCCTTTTCCAAACTCCGTTACATTCACACACATTTACCGCCAGTACTGTTTTGTTTATCAGCGGAAGACAGGACAACCTTCCTCATTACCTGATCACTTTTCCAAACTTCGCTACTTTAGTTCAGCAGTTGTTACTATTGTTCATTCATTTTTTAATAGACGGAGATCTTCGACCTATGTTACCTTGTATTTCGTAGTTCAGTGGTAGAATGAAACAGTACTGCGGCTTGGGTATCATTTCCATAATACTTCTTCGTGACTAGCAGCTTAGTTTGGTGTTAATCTTTTGTTAGAGATCAGAAATGATGGTGCCAATTTTTCGCCGAATTTAAATGACCAGAATATAGTATTGTTTTATGCGCCTGGGCATCATTTCCATCGTACTTCTTCGTGACTGGCATCATTTTCCAGTGCTATTGTTACAGCTCAAAAACGATGATGCTAATTTTCGTTTAATTCAGATGAACAGAATATAGTACTGTTTTATTCGCCTGGGTTAGCACAGACAGCCGTGCTTTTTCATATCTGCAGCTGACAACACACCCTGCTAAATTTACTTGCATTCTTGTATCGGTACCTTGTTCATAATTCAGCGAGCAGCCTCGGTGGCTTGACACAATGTCCCATTAATCCAGTTTGCTTGTCGAAACTTTAACGCTACACAGTTACATTCACACGCTCTCATTTCTCTGTCTTTGTTTTCAAGTTTTTGTGTGGTAGAATCTCTCTCTCTCTCTCTCTCTCTCTCTCTCTCTCTCTCTCTCTCTCTCTCTCTCTCTCTCTCTCTCTCTCTCTCTCTCTCGCAAAGTCAGAAGAAAAGGTAAATTGTTTGTGATTGGTTGTATAAATGATTCACCAGCTTATCTTAAAACGTTTATACTCTTTTTCTTCAGGTATTTCTGGTGGGTTTTCGGGGTTATAAATTATATACATGAAAGAAGGAGTAAGAGAGGAAAGGGAAAGGGAAGAAAGGGGGTGCACAAAGAACGAAGAGGGAGAGGTGAAGGATAAATGAAGAAGATGTGAAGAAATAAGGGAAGGGTGGTGAGGGATGGAAGATGTGAAAGAAGCGAGGGAGGGATCTGAGGGATGGAAAAAGTGAAGGAGCTGGGAGGGAGGTAATGATGGAAGATGTGAAGTAAGAGAGGTAAGTGAGAAGTGGTGAAAAATGCGATGAGATGCAAGAAGGAGGGATGGGAGGAAAGTGTTGTGATTATTAAGGAAGCGTGTGTGGGTTAAGGTAGAAATTGGTGAGGAGGAATGGAGGAAGGGGCGTGGGGAAGGAGTGAAAAGAAATTGGGAAGGAAGGAAGGAAGGAAGGAAGGAAAAGAAGGAGATGGAGAGGAAAGGAGCATGGGAAGAAGGAAAAGTGGAAAGATGGATTGAAATGAGGAAGATGAGGAAAGAGAAAGAGGAAGGTGGGAAGAAGGGAGAGGGAGGAAAACGGAAATGGAGGGTGATGCGGGAGGAGAGCAAGGAAGGTAGGTGAGAGGGAGAGGAAGAATGATTGAAAGGAGGGAGGTAGGGAAGAGAAAGATGGAGGGACGGAAGGTGGGAAAAAAGATGGATGGGAAGGAGATGGGGAAGGAGAGAAAGTAAGGTGGGAGGGAGGGGGAGAGGGAAGACCGGCTGGAAGGAAATGGAGAGGGAGAGAAAGGAAGCAGTGAGGGAGGAGGAAAGTGGGAAAAGAAAGACGGAAAAGAAGGAGGTGAGAGGAGAAAAAGGACGGTAGGAGGAAGGGAAAAAGGGAAGAAATTTGAAAATTAGTTAGGGAGGAGAGAAATAAAGGTGGGAGGGAAGGAAGGAGGAAAGAAAGATGAAAAAATGTAGATTGGAGAGAAGAAAATAGGGAAGGATGACGGAAAGGAGGGAGATGGGGAAGGAAAACAAGGAAGGTGGTATGAAAGGAACGAGGAAAAGACGAGAGGGAGGGGTTGAAAGGAATGAAAGTGGGAGGGAGGGGTAGAAAGGAAGGAAAGTAGGAGGGAAGGAAGGAGTGTGCTGGACTTCAGGAGTTCTCCCACGTAATAAAGGGGTTAATGAAGGCTGTAAACTAAGCCTCCTAGTTCGAAAAGTCTCTCCAGAAGTCTGACCAAATTTCTTAAGATCGTCTGAATCATAATGGGAGTGGAATTTAAAAAAATGTCATCGATGTGGAAGGGTTAATCCACTCCTCAACTTTATTCTCTGCTTAATTCTTGTTTAAATCCTGCTTAACCCGTACTCACGACTTCTGGATAACCCTGCATAGTTCCTACTTACCACCTGCTTAGTCGCTGCTCAATCCGCAATTCCTACTTAACCCCTACTTAGCTGCTGCCTAACCTTCCTTAAGCCTTACGTAACCCTTATCGAACCCTGCTTAACCCATGTTTAAACCCTGCCTAGTTTCTTCTTAACCTTACTTAACACCTGCTTAACTCTACTTAACCCCTACCTAATCCTACGTAATTCTACTTAATTTCTATTTAACCCTACTTAATTTCTACTTAACCCTACTTAATTTCTACTTAACCCTACTTAATTTCTCCTTAAGCCTACTTAGCCCTTACCTAACCCTACTATCCCCTACTTATGCTCTTCATAACCCCTACATAACCCCCATTCTTAATCTACCCTCACCCAAATTTTTCGTTCCAGATATTATTATTTTTTTTAGATCTTTCACCTCCTTAAGTGGATTATGAGAGGGTAATGGCCTTTTAAGTGGCCGAGAGGAGCGAGCAGGGTGAGAGGAGAGTGTGTGTGTGTGTGTGTGTGTGTGTGTGTGTGTGTGTGTGTGTGTGTGTGTGTCTCGTCTACATTCACGATTTCTTTTTCCTCTTTTCTGAATCCTACTTAACCTCGTTTTATGATGGGAAGATTCGAATGATGATGATTTTGTTGTTGTCTTTTGTTTGGGAGAGTGTGTTTGTTGTCCTTCTGTGCACGATTTCAGGAAGGAGAGAGAGAGAGAGAGAGAGAGAGAGAGAGAGAGAGAGAGAGAGAGAGAATGTTTGTGTTTGTGTGTGTGTGTGTGTGTGTGTGTGTGTGTGTGTGTGTGTGTGTGTGTTTATCTTTGTTTCTCTTCTCGCCTGGTTGAGGTGTTTCAGAAAAAGAGAGGTATACCTAACCAATTTCATTTTCACATCTCACAGTTGCATGGTATGTTCATAGGGTCGAATTACACGCACTGAATGTATCAGCAATAAATCTAATATCTCCTACTCGTTGTCACACACATTAGCGCTGACAATAAAAGGTCCAGGAATGTTGAAATTGATACCAGGCCGAATGTTAATTGTATCAATGGTTTTGTTGCATCGAGTGATTCTGCCAGCGTAGTTCTGATTTTCCACTGTGCAAATATTACTTTGTCACCAATATTTCCATTACATATTTACCTTTGCTCCTCATCATAATATTTGTATCCAAAATGTTAGTCGTCTTTTAGAGTAAGTGTTCGTAATTGATGTTGAATTTATTTAGAATGTTGATTAATTGAATCATATTTCCTCTATGATAACACGCTTTTCTTGAGATGAAAATTTAGTTCCTCCTTGTTGGGTGGGCCTAAACAAGAGAGAAAACTGTAAAGGGAAAAGGAGGCTGGGAAAGAAGAGCAGGCGAGAAGAGGTAATAAACAAATAGGGAGGCGAGAGGATAGAGGGAACGAGAGGAGAGATGACAGAAGGAAAGAGTGATGGAAGGGAGAGAGAGAGAGGGAGAGGGGGGGTAGGGGGTGACTAAATACTGAAAATGAAGCATGAACCTCGACTCCAACCTACTTTATAAAAGATATGCGAGAGAGAGAGAGAGAGAGAGAGAGAGAGAAAATTCCAGCTCCCATTCTCCCTTGTGCATGTGTATGTTTTTTTCCTTCCTTTTCCCCTTAGTTTGCTTTCATGTGTTAATTTGCTTGCCATTGTGCTTTTCATCCTCACTCAGTTCCATCATTTTCTCAGATTACCTGTAGTTTTTCCCTTCATCAGAATTTCACTGTATTATGAAAGTGTGGGTAAGTGAGTGAGTTTGTGAGTAAATTATGAGTGAGGGAGAATGAGATGGTGAATGGATAGCGAATAAAGATAGTCTGTGAAATGTGTAGGCTACGTTTGTTTATTTGTATGATAGTGTGTGGGTGTGGGTGCGTGAGTTTGTGACAGGATTATAAATGAGGGAAGATTGTAAAGCATTTAGGCTATGTATATTTATTTTGTATGATGATGTGTGGGTGTGGATGAATGAGTTTGTGAGTAGATTTTGGGTTTGGCCATATGAGTCGGTAAGTGAATAATGGGTAAGGATAGATTTGTTCGGGAAGTGTGTGGGCTGTGTTTGTTATTTGTGTGATGATGCATGGGTATGGGTGTGGGTGGGAAGTTCTGTTAGTGGGTAGGTGGCGAGGAAAGATGAGTTTGTAAGTGACAAGTATAGGTAAGGGTAGTTGGGTTTGTGAAGTGTGTAGGCTACTCTTTTTTGGTAACTTTTTAGTGATGATGTGTGAATGATCGTATGGCCTATTTTATTGTACACTTTATTGATGCTGCTGCCACTCTTATGTGTTTTCTTGTGTCTGGGTAATATCTTGTCGCTTTATATTACTGGGAATAATGGTTGGGATAATGATGAGGATTTTTATTTGACTGAGTTTTGTGTATAGTCTGTGTATGTTTGTGTTGCTGTGTGTGTGTGTGTGTGTGTGTGTGTGTGTGTGTGTGTGTGTGTGTGTGTGTGTGTGTGTACCGTTATTACATGCAGCTGTAAATCTAGGCTGATACTCGTAAGTTGTAAAAATTATGTCCATTAATAATCATACCCAATCTTGCCGGGACAGAGTTACAAAATAAAATATGTAAAGTTTTGAAAGGCTTGTACCAGGGATTGGAGGGAGGGAGGGAGGAAAGTAGGAGGGAATTGGAGAGGAGGGAGAGATGGAAGGAGGAGGGAGGATTGAAGGGGAGACGGCAGCGAGAAAAGACTCGAGAATTGAAGGCCAGGGAGGGAGAAGGAGGATGGGAGAGGAGGGATGGAGAAAAGAGATAGGAATGGAAGGGAGGGGGTAGAATTGAAGAATGAGGGAAAGATGAAGGAGGACTGGAGGAAGGGATGGAAGGAAGATTAGAGAGGACAGAGGAGTAGGTTTGGAGGAAAAGAAAAAAGGAGGACTGGGGGTGAGAAAGGAGTAAGTGTATGGAAGGGAGGGAGAATCGACAGGGGAGGGAAGGATGGAGGAGAGGGGAAATTGAAAACTGAAGATACGAAAGCTTGGCCAAAGCTGTCAGCTGTCAGTCAGGATAGAATTTAAATACGTCCACATTAGGGAGAGAGGGTTAACTGAGAGAGCTTTATACCTAAAAATTTATCACATGCTGTCAGCTTGAATTAAGAAAAAAGAATACCCAAGTGCGAGATAGGTGTTGTGTCAGTACTGTGATTTTTTTTTTTTCCCCACTGACATCATTTTATTTTATTTTTTGTAGCTATAAATACAAAACCGTCCCGTGTCAGCGTCAGTTAAGATACCCAGTTACAGCTATAGCATTTAACTTTTTCTACTATGTATATTATCCTGCAACATTTTTACTCTCTCTCTCTCTCTCTCTCTCTCTCTCTCTCTCTCTCTCTCTCTCCTAAGCCCTATAAAAACGATTTCCACTAATCATATCCTACGTGAAATTTCCCTGAGCTAAATGAAAGCATCTGCCGGTAAAAAATAACTAACAAACCAAGTAACTGAATAAATAGATAAAAAATACGTGTTTGGGTTTAACAGAGACAGTAGGCATACCCATAAGGAGCCTGAATTAAAAGGATGCTCAGAATACAATGACAGACCGATAGAAAAAAAAAATTGGCGCACAGACAGGAAATGAAAAGCAAAAATGAGGGACTGTCAGAGAAATGAGGGGCAGAAGGAAAGGGAAAATGAGAGACTGAAATGCGACAGATAAACAGAAAGTGAGCAGAATTATAGAGAAAAAAATGACAGGCAGACAAATAGAACAGACAGCAAATCGACAAAAAAAGGAAATAGAGAAAAAAGAAAACAGAAAATGATAAAGAATGACAGAGAGAGAAGTGACAGACAGACAAAGACAAACAAGGAGAGAAAAATAAGACACAGACAAGCAGTCAGACCGAAAAATAACAAAAATACCCGTAGATAAAGATGGCACAAGCAGGCAAGAGTGATAGACAAATAGACACATAGAAAAAGATAACTGAAGTGAGATAGAAACAGACATTTTACGAGTATATCCTTAAAATCAGACACTTTAGTCCCGGAAGGAGTGTATACAAACGAATAACCTCCATGTTCACTCAGTCGTCCACCATTACACAAAATTGATGGAAATTGTAACATGGACATGAACAGAAATGACAAAAGTGACACACAAAAGTGACATGACGCATAAGCATTAAAAAGGATCAAACAGAAGTCAGAGTTTTGGAAGTGCTGTATTCCAGATGATTGAATGCGTGATTGAATACGTTTTGTGTTTTCTGTATTTTTTGTGTGACTGAATGAGAGAGAGAGAGAGAGAGAGAGAGAGAGAGAGAGAGAGAGAGAGAGAGAGAGAGAGAATGTAATAATAATAATAATAATAATAATAATAAAAATAATAATAATAATAAAATAATGAAAATACTAATACTACTAAAGTAATGACAATAATAACATTACTGATGATAATAACGATAAAGATAACGACAATAACAGTATATACTATCAGAAAATTGGAAAATCAAGACAAGCACAAGCCGGAGGGTCAAGGGCGTGATGTTGGAAGGGAAGGAGGGGGAAAGAAGGGGAAGAGGGGGTAGAGGGCGTGGATAGGTAGGGGGAAAGGGAGACAGTAGAGAAAAAGGGTTGGAGGAGAGGAGAAGAAGAGGGAGAGGGGGAAAGGAAAGAGAAATGGTTGAACAACGAAGATAGGGTGAGGGAGAAGATGGAGGAGATGGGATAGGGTAGGCGACAGAGAGAAAAGAGGGAGGAGAGAAAGGGGGAAGGGGGAGAGTAAATATTAGAATCAGAGACAAGAGAGAGGAGGAAGGGGAGAAGGGACAAAGGAAGGATTGAGGGTGTACAACTGAGACAGGGTGAGGGAAGAGGGAATGAGAGAGTGTGGGGGGGAAAGGTAGACTACTGGGACAGAGAGTAGGGGGTGCGGGGTGAGGGAGGGGATGGAGTGAGGTGAGAGGAGGGAGAAGGTATAGGAGAGAGTGTGGGGGAGAGGAAGACAAGAGGGAGAAAGAGAGAAGTGCGGGAAAGGAAGGTGTGACGGTTAATTAGGAGAAGGGAGAGGGTCGAGAGGAGATAGAAGAGAGAGTGGGGATAGCCATGATACTCGTAGCAGTTACAACCAAAGGATTATCTGAACGTAAACCCAGTGGACTGCAGGCTAATGTTACCCTATTTCTGCAGTCCATCATCCCCATTTGGTGAACAGGGAATGAACAGAGGATGGTTTGTATAACCAGACACCCGGGCCACCCATTCACATCAGTGCGGCAACGGGAAGGCGTCCCTCTCCAGTATCGTGGGAGAAAGGTAGACAGCAGGGACAGGGAGAGAGGGGATGAAGGGGTGAGGGAGGGAGAAAGGGAGGGAGGGAGAGAAGGGGGAAGAGGGGAAGGGTGAAGGGGGTGAGGGAAAGTCTAATGAAACTTTAATGTAATACTCCCGGCCAAAGTTCCGCTATGGTTGGTATATGAAGCAAGTTTTACCCCCTCTCTCACGGAATTTATATTAAAAATGTGTGTGTGTGTGTGTGTGTGTGTGTGTGTGTGTGTGTGTGTGTGTGTGTGCTCGTTGTGGGGAGGAAGTAAAGTTTCTGCAGGGAGCCGCTCACTGGAATTAAATTTTAACGCTTTTTATTTCTTTAAATTTCAGGTACATATGTTTTATTTTGGGGAGCGTGTCTTCTTAATCTGTTTTTGATATTTTTGCTTGTGACTTCAGTATTTTTACAAGTTCTCCAAGCCTTGTTGTAAAGAATGTGTAGTTTTTTCTCTTGTTTACTGTTGTCACCCCTTCAGGCCTTGGATATTCGGCGTTTATTCTTGTTTCTACCAGACGATTTTATTCGGCTGAGGAGAACCCCTAAGTGGAGATGAAATTAACTTCTTGGGTACGATGACTTCTTTTCAGTTTTATTCATGCTTCCACCAGACTTTTTTTGGGGGGAGGGGGGGGAGGCTCTGAATATGTCACTTCTGCAGCCTTGATACCCACTGTCCATACTGAATCCATGGTATGTCTGTCTCATAGTAATTAAAGAAGTCTATCTAACGCCTACAGTTTGGAAAGTCTCTCCTTGACATTTAACACGATATTAAAGATTGTATTTTTAAACCTCCAGTTGATATGCCTTTTCATTCCCTGAGCCTCTCCTTGTGCTCCGTATGCTTCCCCTTCTCTTCCTGTCACTCTCAGTCTCCCCTCCCACAATTCCTCCCCCTCCATACTGTATTCTCCAGTTCTCCCATGTACTCCCTGTTTCTTTTTTCCCTCCTACTCCATTTTCCTTCCCTCTTACGCCCTCTCCCTCTGTCTCACCTCCCCTTTGCCACTCATTCTCTTTCCTTCCCCATCTCACCTCCCTCACTTACTGAACTCCTCTCTCCCACTCCCTATACTTCCCCTCTCACTCCCTCCTCATTCCTTTATCCCCTTTTCTACCTACTGTCCACTGCTCCTTACACTCAGTCCTTTCATCACTCAGTCCCTCTCCCTCACTCCTTTCATTTGCTTACACTCCCACATCCCCAACGTCACACCTTCTTCCCACACCCGCCCTTCTTGTTACGCAGCACCCCACTTTCCTATCATACTTCACTCTCCCTCACCCTAACTCACTAACTCTTCTCCATACTTCCCTTCACCCTTTGCTCCCCCTTTCTATTTTCCCCTTCCTAACTTCTTCCCTTTATCCACGCTTCCACCCCCGCACTCACTCCCTCTTCCCTCACGTTCTCCTTCCTTCTTTTCACTTTCACCTACTCCCTTTTCGTACTTTCCCTTCTCCATTACTTCTTCTTTCCATTTTCTCTCACCCTTACTCCCCCCATCTCTTACCATCCTCACAAAAATAATCCCTCTTCAATCCCTTCCCCATTAAGGCTTTCCAGTAATGAGGTGTTGCATAAGGTGGTGCTCTCTCACTCCCTCTTCCTACCCTCTCACTCCTTCTTCCTCCCCTCTCACTCTCTCGTCCTTCCCTCTCACTCCCTCGTGCTTCTCTCTCACTCCCTCTTCCTCCCTCTCACTGCCTCGTCCTCCCCTCTCACTTCCCACTTCATCCCCTCTCACACCCACTTTCCTCCCTCTTACTCCCTCTCTTTTCCCTCTCACTCCCTCTACTTTCCCTCTCACTCCCTCTTCCTTCCCTCTCACTTCCCTCTTTCTTCCCTCTCACCCTCCCTTCCGTCCCTCTCACTTCCTTGTTCCTCCCCTCTCACTCCTTCTTCCTTTCCTCTCACGTTTTCTTTCTTCCTTCCCACTCCTTCTTTCTTCTCTATACTCCCTCTATCTCCCCTCCCAATCTCTCTCATTCTCTCTTCCTTCCCTCTCACTCCTATCACTCCCTTTCCGTCCCTTTACAGTTCCACCCTTCACTCACCCATCTCCCCTCCCATCTTACCACTTCTCACTCTCGTTCTGCATTTAATCCTCTTCTTCTACCCACAGCCCCTCTCCCTCCCCCTACTCACAATCCCTCTCCCTCCCCCTACCCACAATCCCTCTCCCTCCTTTTATCCACAGTCCCTCTCCTTCCCTCTCCTTAGACTCCTCCATTCTCATCCACACCCCTCCTCATCCCACTTTCCATTTCCTTCCCCTGTCACACCCCTTACTTCCTATTTTCATTTTCTTTCCCCCATTTCTCACCCTCCCCACAAAAATAATCCTCCTCAATCCCTCCCCCATTAAGGCTTCCCCATAATGAGGTGCTGTGTAAGGCGGTGCTCTCTGGGGTGGATGAGGGAGGGGGGGTGTGTGTGTAGTGGTGGGTGGGCTCTTAATGAAGCTATAATAAGAGGGCATTTGTTGTGTTTGACAGGCTGGGTTAATTAGGGAATGGAAAAAAGCATAGGATGATGATGATGATGATGATGATGATGGTTATATTGATGAGGATGGTGATGATGAATGATTTTTATTTGTGGTGTGTATGTGTGTGTGTGTGTATTTATAAATTTGTGTGTATGTGATTATTTGTGCAGTGAGTGGGTGTGCGTAGTTATGATCCTTTGCGTTTACACGAGAGAGAGAGAGAGAGAGAGAGAGAGAGAGAGAGAGAGAAATCACAAACACCCACTTTCTCTCGCTATAAAAGTTTTCACACAAACTTATAAGACTGGGATTTAACTTCGCCTCCCTTTAACCCCTTCACCCCCAGGACGCCTATATTGTATTTTTTTTTTTTTTTTGTCTCCCATGGACGATTTTATTCAGCTTAGGAGTGATTTTTTTTTTTTTTTTTTTTTTTAGGAGGAGAGAGAGAGAGAGAGAGAGAGAGAGAGAACGGGTTGTTGAGTGGATGGACAGACAGATAGGTACATAAGTAGATAGATAGATAGATAGAAATGGATTGATGGATGTATGGATGGACAGGTTGGTACACAGATTGATAGATGTAGAATAGGTTGAGAGAGAGAGAGAGAGAGAGAGAAGAAAAAAGAAGAGAATGATGGACAGAGAGACTAGCCCACCATCCCAGCGTTACACACACATAGTTTCATTCAGTTATCCTCTCTTTTATTCTCGTGTGGGTGTGGGAAGTGACTGGGTTTTGTGCCCGTATTGATGTTAAACCCACTTACGTTTTTCCCCGGTGTTCAGAAGTGATGCAATTTGGAGCGTTTCGAAGTCAGAGGAGTTGCACAACCTTCCTGGAGGGTTGGCGGTGAATGTTTGAGTGAAAGGGGGTTTGAGGGATGTGGTGTGGTGTGGAATGTGGTATGGTGTGGTGTGGAATGGGGTATGGTGTGCTGTGGAATGGGGTAGGGTATGGTGGGGAATTTTGTATGGATGTAGTGTGGATTGAGAGTTGGTAAGTGAACGGGGATGTGAAGAATACGGTGTGGTGTGGAATGTAGTATGGTTTGGTGTGGAGTATGGTGTGGATCTGGTGTGGACTGAGTGTGAGTAAGTGATTGAAAGTGCAAGGAATGTTATGTGGATGTAGAGGTTTGTGGGTTAGGAATAATGTGTGTGTGTGTAGGGGGGGGGATGTGGTGCTGATGTGATGTAGGTATGGTGTAGAGGCTGTTAAATTCTTGAAGGATAGAAAAGATAGACGAACGATAAAGCGAAGAATGTGATGTAGTGGTGTGTGTGTGTGTGTGAATATTAATGTAGTCAGGATGTATTGTGGTGATTTGCATGTTGGGTTTGTTTTCAGGAAGTTGGTATGGATGTGATGTAGATTTTGATGAGGTGCTGATGTGGTGTGGAGGGTGATATGCTGTATTGTGGAGGTTGATGTGATTGTGACGTTGATGTGGGAGTTGATGCGACACCTGTGGGGTTTGATGTTGTGTGGTTGCGTTGTGGATGTTGGTGTGGTTTGATGTAGGAAGTGAAATTATGTGATGTGGAGATTGATGTGGTGGAGAGTAGGATTGGAAGGACATTACAATAAAATGGTTTTGTCATAAGGAACTTGAGTAGTGCCTCCCAGTAGTTAGGGAGTCAAAGAAAGCAGTATCAAGCCTCTCCTCTTGAGGAATTCTTTCCCAAACTGAATAAAATCGTTAGGAAATATTAAAAAAAAAAAAAAGTCCTCAGACTGAAGGGGTTGATGAAGTCCATATCAAATCCCTCCACTTCAGTCTCTCCCGAGCTGAAAAAATCGTCTGGGGATAGTAAAAATAAAACTTACGTCCTCGGTTTGAAGGAATTATTGAAGGCTGTATTTAACCCCCCCAGCTCGTAAACCCCCTCCAGAATAGAATAAATCGTAAGCCAAAAAAAAAAAAAAAAGGAAAAGAAAAAAATTACGTCTTCGAGGTGAAAGAATTACAGAAGGCTATAACAAACCCCTTCAATTCAGGCTCCTAAGGTAAATATATTCTTCAGGAGATAGCAAGACTAAAAAAATTCAAGCGACATCCTCTTGTTGAAGGGGTTGGTGTCCGTGTTTACTGATTGGATTTGACCCTGAGAGGATGGGGAACAGGTCGGTTCGTGGAAATATTCAGGTGTTGAAGAACTTCTGAAATACCATGAATAATGCTGGAAGATTATTGGATTTGGAGGGCAGTGGCCTAGTCTCACCATGAAGAAAATAAGAAGAGTGATAGAAACGTCGAGTGATGGGTGGAGGGATAGATAGATTGATTGATTGATAAATTTATACATGGCTGGATAGGTGCAGATAGATGGACGGATGGATAGACTGGTAGACAGATAGATAAAGAGATTTATGTAGATGGGTGTAGATAGATACAGACATGGTTAGATAAAACACACACACACACACACACACACACACACACACACACACACACACACACACACACACACACACACACACACACACATAGATAAATAGATCATAGTACAGTATATATGTGTCTATGTTTGCATGTGCCAAAGTGTGTATTCTGTGTGTGGGCTTTTTCGTGCGCCTTTTCTCTCAGTTCATTCGGCCTTTGTCTTTGTTTTCCATCCTCTGTCTTTGTGCTCGTATTGCCATTTTCTTTATCCTCTCCAGCTCACTCTCTTTCTTCCGCGTCGGGCCAGTCCTTTGTTACGCTGATTCTTTGTGTGTGTGTGTGTGTGTGTGTGTGTGTGTGTGTGTGTGTGTGTGTGTGTGTGAGAGAGAGAGAGAGAGAGACCGTCCCCCGTTCTCTCTCTCTCTCTCTCTCTCTCTCCTTCCTTCCCTCCCTCCCGATAATTGCTTATATACTCGTACAGCACGGTGCATGTAATATGAAGGAGAGGGAGATATATTAATAGTCTAATGGTACCGGAAAAGTTATAGACAGACATACAGACAGACAGATAAATAGATAGATAGATAGATAGATAAATAGATAGATGGATAGGCACACAGACAGGCAGCAGAGGTTGGAATGACGTGGTAACTTAATCAAAGAAGAAAACAACAGTGAAACGGGTATCACGAAAAAAAAAATAATGTAAAGAAAAAAAAATAGACCAGAGGCACTTTACGTATCACAAGACAACGATACACCTCTTGTCTTCCTCTTATTTTCTTCACGCCTCTAATTGGGAGGGGAATGGCCGTATTTTCCTCCCGTCCCCGGCAATCCTGTTTCTTCTCTCCTCTTCTAAAGTCTTCCTCGTCCTCATTCTTCCTCGTCCTCGGAGACACACAGCTCAAACGTTTTTCTTTTTCCTCGACGTCCTTTGATTTCCCGATTCTTGTGATCTCCCTCGGAAGCGTAACTAATCTTTTGTCTTCTTTTTTTTTTTTTTTAAGTAGCTGAGTCCCATAATTTTTTCTTTCCTTCGTGCTACTCTCTGTCTGTCTGTCTGTCTGTCTGTCTGTCTGTCTGTCTCTCTGTCTCTCTCTCTCTCTGTCTCTCTCTCTCTCTGTCTCTCTCTCTGTCTCTCTCTCTGTCTCTCTCTCTGTCTCTCTCTCTGTCTCTGTCTCTCTCTCTCTCTCTCTCTCTCTCTCTCTCTCTCTCTCTCTCTCTCTCTCTCGTAACACAGCTCCATCTTTTTTTTTTCGAGTTTTGGTTAGTACCTGATTCATTTTATATTTGTTGGTATCTATTTTATTTATTGTCTCAGTATTGAAGTTTCGTCACCTCCCTTCCTTTAATCTCTTCTTCGTCCTTTTTTTATTTTTTATATTTATTTAATCTCAGTTTCTTCACCTCTCCTCCTTCAGTATTTTCCCAGTTCTCCATCTTTTTATATCTCTGTCAACACCTCAATTTCTTCACCTGTCTGTCATTACACTTTCTCGTTCGCCCATCCTTGCTTTTAAAAAATACAGTTCAATCCTTTTTTTTTTTTTTTTTTTTTTTTTTTACGACATTTGATTTCTTGATTCATGTGGTCTGTTTCGGAAGCATAAGTAATGATTTTTTTTTTCTCAATAGTTCAGTTCCCCCCTTTGTCTTTCCCTCACTCTTCTTCAAGTCCTCTTCAGTATTATAGCTCAATTGTATTTATTTTTCTCGATATTCCTTTGGCTCGTAAGTCGCATGAGCGTTCTTGGAAATCATGTGCTCTTTCTTGGAAGCAGAATAAGTAATGTTTCGTACTGTTGTTTCCTTGTTTCAATATTCTTCGTGTCACTCATTTCATGATTTCAGAAACGCAGTTCAGATTTTTTCACCCTTCGGATAGTCAGTTAAGATCTGATTCTTATGATGTATCTTGGAAGCTTATTATTAATCATTGTATTCTTGGCTCTTCCTTTCAGTCTTTCACATGCATTTTCATTGTCTTCGAAAATAGTTGAATTTCTTTCTCTTTTACCTTTGATTTCCTTATTCATACGATTTGGCTTGGAAGCATAATTAATATTTATTCACTTTTCAATACCTCATTAATTATTTCATGTTTTTTCTTTCTTGCGTGTAGAAACATAGTTCAATTTTTTTTCCTCTACGTCGTTTGATGTCCATATTCATGTAATCAATCTCATAAGCGTAACTATTCTGCGTGTCTTTGTCTCAGTACCTTATTACTCTTCACCTCTCTTTCCTTTATTCTTTCTGTCCTGTCATCCTTGTCTTTAGAAACACAACAAAAACATTTTCATTTTCATGATATCTGTCTTGATTCCTGATACTGATATTTTAAAGCGCAATTCATTCTTTCCTTCATGTCTCAGTAGCACAGTATCTTCCTGTTCTTCTCCTTCACTGTCTTCCGCGTGTCCGTTCTCCTTGGGGTCAGAAATGCAGTTCAAATTATTATCTCTATCTCGACATACTCGGATATTCTCGCTCATATTATTTCGTTTTGAAGCATAGCCAATATTGGTCTTCCTTTATTTTCTGTTCTATTTTGCACGCGTCTTTCCGTTTTCTGAAGAATATAGTGCAAACTCATTTCTGCGTCTTGACATTCTACATTTCTTCGTTATCATTACTTAATTTTTAAAGCGTAACTTATATTTGTCTTCTTCGTTTTCCTCCTTTCACTCTTACATATCCTGTCTTCCTTTGTCTTCTAAGTTTTCCTCCTTTCACTCTTACATATCCTGTCTTCCTTTGTCTTCTAAGTTTTCCTTCTTTCACACTTACATATCCTGTTTTCCTTTGTCTTCTAAGTTTTCCTCCTTTCACACTTACATATCCTGTCTTCCTTTGTCTTCTTAGTTTTCCTCCTTTCACACTGACATATCCTGTCTTCCTTTAAGGTATGCAGCTCAATTTCTCCTCCTGGCAGTTTGTATATTCTTCTTGTTATTTCAGTTAGAAGCATACCCAGTATTTGTCCCCTTGTCCCAGAAGCTTGCTCTCCATCTTTCTTTTCATTTTACTGTCTTCCACGTATTCATTCTCACTGATCATAAGAATACAGTCCAGACATATTCAAGCTTCTTAAGTTTCGTTTTCTTGCCATTTAAGTTTGAAGTATAACTAATAATTGTTGCCTTGTCCCAGAAGTTGGGTTTCTTCTTTTGACTCCCCATCACTGTCCTTCACGTAGTTTTTTATCCCAGACGAATACAAATCAAACTTTTTCACCTTTCTTGGCATCTTTTACGTCCTCCATTTTGTGTGTGTGTGTGTGTGTGTGTGTTTGTGTGTGTTTGTAAGCGTAACTAATATTTTCCGTTTTGACCCTGTACCTCAGTTTCTTTCTTTATAATCCTGCTCAGTTCTTCGTGGTCAGAGGAATCCGAACAAAATGTGCTTTTCTGTCTTGACGCTTTATATTATCATTATTTGTTATGCAATTCTGAGGCATAGTTTATATGTCTTTTCGTCCCAGTAGCGTGATTTCTTCCTTTCTCTTCCCTCCACTTTATTAATGTCCTTTCTCCCTGATCTCAGGAATACAAAATCAAACATACTGTACTTCTCTCCTGACATTTTCCATTTCTGTCTGCTTGTTAGTTCGGTGGAAGTATTGTCAGTATTGATCCTCTTGCCTCAGTTGCTTAGATTCTTCCTTTATCTTCCCTCCTTTGTGTCCTTTGTTCTGAGAAATACAACGCATACTTATCTCTGTCATTTAATAGACTCTGATATCATCGCTCTTGTTATATTGTTTGGACACACAACTAAAATATTCTTTGGTTTGGTATTTTAGTGTCTTTCATGGTCTCCCCTTCGTAGTTATCCATGTCTTTTTTTTTTTTTGCATGATCTGAACCATGTATCATAAATAACTCTCGTGACATTCTCTGATTTCTCCCATCTTATTTCTTTCGGAGGCATAATATTCGTCTTCTTTTTTCTTATTTTCTCTACTGTCTTTCAATTGCCTCTTCGCCTTCTTTTGAGGAATTCGGCTCAACCTTGCTTCTGTTTCATGGTCATTTTTGTTCCTTGCTCCAATTCCATTTATTGCGCTTCTCTGTCTTGCAGCTGTTCCTTCGTTTTCAGAATTATAGCCGAGGGTGCTCCAGATATTCTCTCTCTCTCTCTCTCTCTCTCTCTCTCTCTCTCTCTCTCGATGTGTGCGTATGAGTGAGATCGTGACTTTGAAACGCCAGCAGGAGCATATGGTTACTTAAAGGCTCATTTGGAGACGAGGGGCTTTATTTTCTTGGAGGTGACGGTTCTCCATCATTTTTTTTTCTTCTTCAGGTGCTAATTACTTCTGCCAGCACCCTGATCTTATGTACAGAACATTGAGGCATCTTAATACCTCGTCCTTAGCTATTTATTTATAGATATGGGTGGTTAATATCCTATTGTACATCCTGTATGTAGAGTATGGCGATATTGGAAGGATTTATGTAGCAGAGAAGAGGACAGTAAGGTGTAATACACAAACTAAATCGCTTAGGGAAATGTATTACGGAGCTTCCCCAACCGACGAGAATACGAGTCATGGTTACACGGGGTGGGGGGAGGAGGGGGGAAGGTGGTAGGGGGAGGAAGGGTCTCCAGAAGAGGGCGAAACGTCTCTTCTTAAGAAAATAAAGGCCCTTACCTCGACGTGATGCCTAAAGTAACCAGTTTGCCAGGCATTCCACCTCTGATTATCGGATTGTGTGTGTTCTCTGCCTGCCTCAGCTCCGCAATTTCGCCGTCTGTTCTCTTTGAATATTTTACGTGACCTTACCCCCACAGATTCACAAATCAGCCTGTCTTCTTTGTGTAAAATTGAGTTTCAGTGTATGTGTTGTTGGAGCAGTGCTAGTTTTCTCTTTTCTTTTGCATACCTGGTTTTATATTCTTCGTCAAGATGTCGTATTGAACAGTTACACTTTGATAAAGAAAATTGTATTAATGATGATTGTAATGGTAATAATAATAATAATGATAATAATAATAATAATAATAATAATAATAATAATAATGACGACGACGACGACGACGACGACGACGACGATGATGATTGATGATTGATGATGATGATGATGAACCTACATCCGACTGTCCTAAATTAGGCGGACAGTACCCAGAAGAAAGTAAGAGTTATCCACTTTCCTATATTTTCATAGTCTTCTTACTATGTGCCTTCTTGTCATCACACATCTCTCCACTTCGTATATTGGCAGACGTTCCATTTCTTTAAGTATAACGTGGAACATATAACGCGGAACAGATCTGAAATATTGTCTTGTGCCTCACTATTCAGGTATCTTCACTGGTATTCTCAGCCTTCCACATGTCTTTCACCTGATCTTAAGTATTTCTCAGACCCATCTTCCCTTCAGTTTTCACATTGCCACCCCTTATCGGAATACAACACGTGACAGGCAAGGAAAGTAACCAAACATTCTCCCACACAGTACAACACGCCACCTTCCATTTACTCCTTTGTCATCCCTGCAGTATTTCTTGCATACATTACTTGAAGACGTACCCTGAGTTGCACTGATAAGAACTAAAGACCAACAGATGATGTATGATAATGATGTACTCTAATCTAGTAGACGTTGTTGTTGACTTGAGCTGATTATCACTGTAAGCTACTTTTGACTTTCTTTGAAATAAGATTTTTTTTTTTTTTTTTTCTAGACTCATAGTTTGGCAAACTAAGGGAACATGCTATGCCATACCACTACCACCATCACCACTACTGTTGTCACCACTATCACTATTAGTAGTACTATCACCACTACAGCTAGTGCTACCTCCACCATCACTATGACCATTACCACCACTGCCACCATCATCTTCACTATTACCATCATCACCTTTGCCACTATACTGCCACTACCTCACACCTCATCGTTACCATAATCATCACCACGGTCATCATTATTCCCACTTTCACCATCGTCCGCATCACCACCTCCACCGATATCACCACTTCCAACACGCACCTAAGGACAGTATCTGATGACTGAACACCCTGCAACTAATCGTTCTTCCACGGCCCAAGACAAATGGAAACAACAAGAGAGAGAGAGAGAGAGAGAGAGAGAGCATCATTCTCGTCAGTTTTAGTTTTCTAGCACTTTTTCCTTATTTATTTTGCATAGTACTTGATTTTCTTTCTTATTTATGCCTTTGTAGTTTGACCATAAATAACATACAGGAAAATATTAATGAATCTTGCATGGAAATACACTGCTAAGGATGTGGTACAGTACTATACTCTTTTTACTTAAACATGGCCATAGCTTTCTTATTCTTCATCTTGATTGCTGAGTTCAAACAATAGAGTAACAGTAGAATATGATGCTAGTCACGAGGCAGTGCTGTGGAAAGGATGTAGTACCGTAGTATTTTATCCTTTGATTGAGGTACCTGGTAAAAGCTGAAGAATGACGAAAATCTGGGCCAGTTTAAAGCAAAAGAACTGCGGAAATTTTCCTAAATCCACGAGATTACTGTAAAAAAGAGAGTTTTTTTTTTCGCTTATTTACAGACTATCCACACATTTATTTTTCTCAGATATACTTAAATATTTTGTGTCCATTTCCCTCTCGCTTAACCCTTACCCTGTTCTTCGAAAACTGATAAATATTAGTATCTGTTTATATAATCGTCCTCCAGCTTTCCATCTCGTGAGGTCTCATATGGAAATGTCACTATGCTTTATAGTGTCTCTTTCTGTGGTAAATGATTGTCTTCCTTTGTCTTTCTTTCTGTCTTCCAGTTGATAGAATCGTTTCGTCGTAGGATATATACAAGGCAGTTATATTTCTCGTTGAATTATAGAAACGGCAGGTGACCAGTAGAGAGACTGATAAGAGAGAGAGAGAGAGAGAGAGAGAGAGAGAGAGAGAGAGAGAGGTGTATGCTGTGTGTAATTGCCTCACG
Source organism: Coenobita brevimanus (assembly GCF_032717465.1). Lineage (NCBI taxonomy): Eukaryota > Metazoa > Arthropoda > Malacostraca > Decapoda > Coenobitidae > Coenobita > Coenobita brevimanus. The sequence continues at coordinate 33,008,912 of NC_137043.1, read as the reverse complement.
TAGCGAGGACACCTAGGCACTCTTTACACACCGGAGTACAAGTGTTATCTCTCTCTCTCTCTCTCTCTCTCTCTCTCTCTCATGGTTTTTCCTCATCCTCCCAGTCTTCGATTCCTTTTCATTGATCTCATTTTTACGCCTTTTTTTCATTTTATATCGGCCTTCCATTTCTAGTCCTTCGGTTTACCCTCTCGGTTTTCTTTCCATGTCCTTTTTTTTTTTTTAATCCCTTTTCCTCCCTTCTCCCAAGCTGGTTTGTCTCTTTCCTTCATTTTTCTTTTTTTTTTAATCCTTTAATTTCCTTTTCCCTCTTCATATTTTCCTTTCATTTTTTCGTGTCTGTACATTTGTTTTTTCCTGTAGTTTTATTTCGTCTTTTCTCCCTAATTATGTTCCCCCCTATTTCCTCTTTACTCTTTTGGGTTTCTCTTGCTCTCACTTCACATTTCTCTCTCTCTCTCTCTCTCTCTCTCTCTCTCTCTCTCTCTCTCTCTCTCTCTCTCTCAGTAATTGGGGTTTCAATATTTTGTTACGAATAATATTGCAATATTTAATTGTATCAGCAATTAAGGCAATTATAATCGGTAGTACTTAATACACAGAATAAAAACTAAGCAAAAATGGTGTAATTAAGAGGAGATGTTTAATAAGTAATATTTCACAGGTAGTATTAGTACAGTACGAGTATATGGTATAAAATGAAGGATTTCAGTATTATAATACTAATAGGAATAATAAAGAATGTGATGTAGGAAGAAAAGAGCGTAGGAGAGAATAGTGTAAAAGAATGACAGCTTTCGCACAACATGGTGTGTGTGTGTGTGTGTGTGTGTGTGTGTGTGTGTGTGTGTGTTTCCATCTTGCTCTTTATTGACCAGCGGATGGGCTGTAGAATCTCAAAAACGGGCAGTTTATGTGCAGAGTCATGATTAATGGCTTTTTTGATGTTGCTGGTGAAAATGATGGTGAGGATGGAGTGAGGAAGGCAAGAATGATGGTGAGGATGGAGTGAGGAAGGCAAGAATGATGGT
>NC_137043.1:32980381-33002881 GCF_032717465.1 Coenobita brevimanus | reverse complement strand
CAGAGTGCAGTGACGTAAGTTAGTTATATATTGGCATTTTTTATTTATTTATTTACGTATTTATTTATTTATTGATCATACTTATGCATTTATTTAACATTCTTTGATCATAGCCAACACTATAATAGTTTTCTTGATAGCCGTACCTCAGACATTCTTTTCACATGGCCAAACCCTCACCTTTGTGCATACCCGACTCTGCTTTGTTTAATTGCTTGTCGGTCGTTTCCTGGACATTTTCCTTTGCTCGCTGTGATACCCTGTTAACTGACAGTCACTACAATGGACTCACTATGCATCAACGGAGATTGGCTTTTTCTCTTTACGTCATTCCAAATTCAAGCATTCTGCAGGATATTAAATGGTTAGTAGTACTAGTGCTTGGTATAACTATAATTTCCAGGCTCAGGATATCTTGTCATGTCCTTATTTTCTCCAGCCTGTTCATTCTTCTGTAGCCATTATAAAGCACCTCACACCGAGGACGTCTTTTTCGTGTTTTGGCTCATGTGAGGCTGTTTAATGCAGCTTCGGAGACCTCCTCGTAGTATAAGGGTATTGAAGTCTGTTTCTGATTCTTCCGGTTCGAAATAATCTAATGCCTAATCAATTTTCAATAGAGAGCAAGCATAAACTAGTCAGCATGGTGAAGAGGTTAACCTTTGCTACAAGAGTTAATTCCAGAGATGATTATAATGAACTGGTAGCCTAGAATATGCTGGCATGCTTTGTGTTATATCCTTCCATCTAACAATTTATTCATTTCACTTAATAGAGCATCCTAGTAGCGAAATGGACAGTGAAGTTTGTATATAAGTTCAAAAAAATCTTATAAACTAAATTAAACCATATGTAAGTAGCAAGAAAAAATTGTCATATTAAAGGTTTGATAAAAAAAAAAAAATACACGTCCTCGTAGGGAAATGGTTATGCAGAATATAAAACATAAATACAGCTGGATTGGCTGTGTCGGATGGTCTAGTGTCTGTCATAATCTGGGTATAAATCATTTTGCGACCCTCTTCATTTTTAAGACCTCAGTGGTGAATGTTTAATTGCTTTGACTGTGTTGGTTGACTTGACTCAGACGTTCTCCCTCCCTCCTACCCAGTGTGTGTGTGTGTGTGTGTGTGTGTGTGTGTGTGTGTGTGTGTGTGTGTGATCTCTCTCTCTCTCCACACACACACACACACACACACACACACACACACACACACACACACACACACACACATTGCCATGCATCTCAGGCTCTTATAACATTTACGACCTCCTTCTCTTGCCCACTCGCCATGATTGATTCTCTCTCTCTCTCTCTCTCTCTCTCTCTCTCTCTCATTTTCACTGTCTGTAGCTCCTCCGTTCTTAGGCATCAAAAGGGTAACTATTTTAGCTATTGTATTTTCACCCGTTTGCTTATGCTTACTAGCCCACATGTTTGGAAATGTACAAACTTCTTAACTATGGGACTTGAATATGGATGAGATTTCAATATATATTTTTTCGGTATATAATAAGGGCAAGGTGATTGGAGATCCCAGAATGACGTCAGTATATATGGTATTTATGAACGGATTTAAATGTAACTTCCTTCATGCAGACTTCATCGCTAATTATACACTGCCTTTGAGAATATCCCCATAATTTGATTTGAAAGAAATATGTGCCTGACACTGAGTGAACATCATTTAGGCAGCTGTATTGATCCAGTGATTATGCTATGCCCGAAAACAGGCCTTGTATTTTTAATTCATTTGATTTTACTCAAAGATTTTTTTTTCTTTCCTGGCGGTGAGGTCACTTTAAGGGAAATTGCAATTAAAAAGAAGTCTTGCACACTTGATGAGGCGAATGAAAACGTTTTTAGGGAGAATTCAGCTATCTCACTATTTAAGTTGCACCGAAAAGTCTCTAGTTCGGAACATCGTGTGTGTGTGTGTGTGTGTGTGTGTGTGTGTGTGTGTGTGTGTGTGACCTTCTTCACCACAGTTAAACAGTTCACTATGTGCGAATCCAGTGAACTTGTGGAGAATTAGTGGGTAAAAGTTTGTTGAATTGAGTTGCGAGGCTGTTATTACGCGGTCGATTATCAGTAAATAATTAACCAATAGTTTTGTAATTATCAGTCAGTAAATTAATTCTGTAAATATTTTTTGAGTAATGTTGATAAAATAGTTGCATGATTCATAAGTAAATAATATATAAATAGGTGTTGATAAATATAGTAATGCCGGATACATTAATATATTGGTCATTAGACTCTGCTGTTGATTAATGTTGAAAACTGTCTGTATTAATAGTCACTTCAAATATAAATAAGTGCAGATAAATACAATAATCGGTCAGATACCATAATAATTATTAACCTTTAAGTAGATATAATTAATCTTGATGGCATGTCACATACTTAACAAGTCATTCAATAAACTGTAAATGATTTTAAACTCATAACTCAGATACATCAGTCATCGGGTTCAGTGTCATCCTGCCAGAGATTATTAAGCATCAGGGACCAATTAATAATCTGATGATAATAAGATAATAGCAGGCGAGTGACCAGTATGTCAAAATCATTATCGTCGTCGTCATTGGTTTCACAACTGTATTTTTTAACTTTAGATATAACTTTTTTTTTTCCATGGTACATCCTGCCAGTTTCAGATTTATCCGTGCAAGGGCCCCTTGTAGTGGAGGGGTTTGAAATGATCTCTGTCAGCTCATCGTAATTAAATGTCATTCCTAAAAATAAAAATACATCGTTTGGCGGTGACAAAATTAGTGAAATGTCCAGATGAGGCAAAATTAGTGAAATGTCCATATGAGGCCTTACCACGGAAAAAGTTTAAAATGAAAAAAATCAAGTCCTTTATTGACTTTACAGATCTTCATTAACCTCTTTATCGCCATGAATTTCTTATATTGGGTGTCCCTCGAGATGTGTGATAAATTTGAGGTTATTCTCTGTGTATTGTTTAGTAAAAAATAATACATCACCATGGACATTATGCACAGCCATTACGGACCTACAGTTACTGGTGAAGTGAGAGAGAGAGAGAGGGGGGAGGGGAGGAGACTGTCATCGTTCGTGTTCAAGGAGAGTTGAGTTTGTGTTGGTGGGATAGATGAGGAGGTTGGCCTACCGGTACGTGAAGCTTAAAGCAAGTGCTAAGCAAATTTACTGAGTCCTACACGTACTATGTATTAGTGTAAAGGAGGTAAAGATTAAGTGCATTATCATTAAATTTGGAGGTCGGTCTTCAACCCATAAGCCTTTCAGTCCTACGACGTATATTCCATTATAGTCTTGCAGAGTCTTTTCGAGCTGGAGGGGTTAGCTATAGCCCTAATTAATCCCTTCCATTGCTTCCCATCATTGTGAAGTTTGGCGGAAGGAAGAATAAACTAAGAAGAACGTCATCGATTTCAGAGTAGTAAACCTTGTGGACCGCGGTAGCCTGATCTCGGTCCCGTACAAGTGGAAATGGGAAATATATAGGATAGACTGTTACCGTTAATTAAAAACTCTGCAACAAGCTCAGAAAAACTACTCGACCTTATCCCACAGCTGAAAATTTATGAAACCTGAGTGGGAAAGTGAATAATAGCATAGTTAGCCCTATAAGCTGTTTGTGACTCCAGGATGCTGTGGTCATGCTTTCTCTTTAAACATCCTCTTCCTCCTTATCCTGGACGAATGGTATGCTTTGCCCACTCCTTGCGCAAGCTGTAGAGAGGTAATACTGTACAGAGCTGGCGCAAGTAAGTTAGATGTGCTTTTGTTATATAAATTGTTCAAGGTAGTGGTGAATTAAAAAAAAGAAGAGTGATCTTCTCTCTGTATGTCCTGCCCATGTGTTTATATGTTTTTTCTGTTCTTGTATGTCTTTCCAGTGTGTTTGTCTGCATTTGTCTGTCTTTCTCTCTCTCTGTCTGTATGTGTCTCTCTGGTGTGTCTCTGTTTATACCCCGTCTGATGTGTTTGTTTATTTGTGTCGGTGTTTGTTAGTCTGTGTAGCTGTGTTCATCTGGTGTGTCTAGTGTCTGTGTTTTTATCCATGTGGTCACTCGGCTTGAAAGTGCATCCAGCCAGTGTGGCATTTGCCTGACGGTACTCATGAATTGTTCAAGCCAAGGTCTGCCCTTCTCACTTCCGCTTTCTTCCCATTATTGTTAGCGGTTGATTTTTTATGCATTATGTGTTCTGTACCAGTTCGTCCTCTCTCTCTCTCTCTCTTTGTATATGTGTGTGTGTGTGTGTGTGTGTGTGTGTGTGTGTGTGTGTGTGTGTGTGTGTGTAATATGTCGTTGTATGTTTGTTACTGTGTTTATAATATGTTGATATATTATGTAGCAAGAATTTGTAGGTCATGTATATAGTTTTTTTTATTCCTTTTTGTCATAAATTTTAGGGGGGGATCGTGTGTGTGTGTGTGTGTGTGTGTGTGTGTGTGTGTGTGTGTGTGTGTTGAACAATAACATGCGAATCGCGTTTCCACTACAGCTACATTCCTGCTCTATACAAATTAGTGAGGTATGTTAGCCCACACCACATAACCCCGAACCATCCACGCATTTTATACATCCGCATACTCACAGGCGTCTCTGGATGCCTTGTTGTATTAAACTGGGATAAATTTCTGCATGATAGTCTTTGTCAGTACCACCAAGGGAAATGTGCGAAGTGTCAGATGGTGTTAGGTTCAGTTTTCTTACGAGCGACGCAGACGTCATTTCCTTTGTCACAGGGTCGATGTATTGCTTCGGATTTTTCCAGAGATACAGATTTCCTTTTTCTTTTTTGCTTTTTGGATGGAATGCTTGGCTTCTTTGGGTTTTTAAGTATTCATGCTATTGTCCCTATGTTTCACTTATATCTTGAATCACATCCTTCTCTGTAGTTCTTGCAATTCATCTGACTGCACTCATCCGACTGCACTTTCTCAACTCGACAGTGTCTCAGAATGGCATCACCTTTCCAAGCGCCTACCCTGATAGGAAAATGAAGCTGACCTAACATGACCCGGGTTGCAACGTTGATATTTGGCTTCAGTGTATCTTGTGTTTGAAAATTCCCCTTGCTTAATGTCACCTTTCTTTACATGTCTGTCATTGCATTCTTGACTTTATTATCCCCGCCAACGAGGATGGTTGGGGTTATATACTTACTCGCGTTTGTTTGTCTATCTGTCTGTTTGTGCACAAGATATCTCAAAAAGTTCTCATCGGACTCCAGTGAAATCTAATGGAGAGGTGGGCAATGGGTCTTGCAAGAGTTTTTTAGATTTTGAGGTATATTCGAATCTAGATGTAAGAATTAATCATAGATTTAATTGGCGTCAAGGGAGGTATATGTGCGTCCTCGGAGATATGAAACAAGGCAATCCAAGACCCTAGAAATTACAGACTACGTGAGACCTTAAAATTTAAGTATTACACTCAAACCTCGATTTATGGGACCTCCATTTAAGGGATTTCGGATTTACGGGACTCCATAATCTGCCTGACAAACGGACAAGACCATTCAAAAATGATACGTAATGTCTAGGTTATACACATTAATATGTTTCTTTATACAGTACCCTTAATATAATCGTATAAATAAGTAAGATAAGTGAAACAATCATTGCATTTCATAATTAGATTGTCTTTATATGTGGTAAAACAATGGACATTTTCAAGTAAGGGACATTTTCAAGTAAGGGACAAGTTCATTGCCCATTTATTCCATTAAATCGAGGTTTGAGTGTAATCTGGTAGGAGAGAGAAATTACAGCAATAAATCGTAAATTTTATTGGCATTGACTGAGGTATACAGCTTGAGTGCTTTGTAGTTATTATCGTGATTACACACATATATGAATATGAGCAAGAGAGTTGAATTGGAGAGAGAGCATTCTGATGGCAGAGAACGGGTTGAAATGTAAGCGATTCGTTGTGGCCATCCTTGCCGGGATTAAAGCAGATTAAGAGAGAGAGAGAGAAAGGGGGATGCAATTAACCAGAGTAACAAACCTCTATCCCTTGTGGTGAAGGGATTAATGACGTGTATATATATATATATATATATATATATATATATATATATATATATATATATATATATATATATGTGTGTGTGTGTGTGTGTGTGCGCACACACACACACACACACACACACACACACACACACACACACACACACACACACACACACACACACACACACACACACACACACACACACACACACACACACACACACACACACACAAGTATGACATCGAAGGCCTCCAATTAAAGACGTGTTTCAAATCTGCGTAAAATCGTTTGGATATGGAAATGTAAAAGTCGTCCTGTTGAAGAGGCTCATCACTTCGGTTCGAGGACGTCATTTTAATTTTAATTTTTCTACTACTAGGCAAGTTTTATTACGCTAACATGTCATTTGTCATATTGGAAGAGTTGAATATCGCCTTCATACTTCATACTGAATAAAATCGTCTGATGATGGAGTAAAATGAAAGATACGCTATCGGATTGAAGAGGTTAAGATCAGGAGTCGGGCGGCCTATCTGTTTTGTAGGTTTGCTAAACTTATACATTATGATATAAATTTTGTTCATGTGGATGATTTCCCTCTCCTTCTTTGAATTCACCATAAATGAGCTATATGAGGGTAACAGAATAAACGGCCTGGACAAGAGGAAACGGTAAAGAGAAAAAGTGACGTGGGTTACGGGATAGGGGAGGATGGGCTGAGATGATGATAGATAGAAGAGAGGGGTAGGGAGTATAAACCCTGTGAATATGGGCAGTGTAGATCAGGCGCTATTGGTAGTGTGAGGAAATAAAAGATTTTTTGTTTCAAGAAAAACAAAGTAAACACGCTGTGTTGTGGTGTACCTTGAGTACCCTGGTTACTCTGTTTAGATTTATATTTCTCACAGTGCATTCTGTGTTATGCAATATGTCACTCAGAGGATTAGATCTCGAAATTATTGTGCAGTTGGTCCTCGGGCAAATGCTCCCGGTCACCTGTTCATTTAGTATTATTTATTTAAGACATATAATGGGTTTTATTGGGTCAAAGATCACACCATACTGATATACAAATTGAAGGATCCTGTGTTCTAGTATGAACATCAGTCAACATGGCATTGTGCACAGAAGTTTGTTAGTGTGCTTTAGCTGTGTGGAAACCGTCTTTCTTTTGTGTGGGAATGCTCTTAGTCCTTATTTAAAATTTGTCCCAGGATTTCTTTTCCAACCCATATTTCTTAAGTTTTCAGAAAGCATTTTTCTTAAAACTTTATCCGCTGTTGCTCCTCTCATATGAAGTATCTTTCAAACTTTCTGGAGTCTTATTCCGTTTCTTTCCTTCTTCCACATATTCCATTTCTGCTGTCTCCCATCCGTGATTCGTGCCCTCCTACTCCCTCTCCCTCACACGTTCTTCTCCCCTATCATTCCTCCCCCCCTCTCTCTCTCTCTCTCTCTCTCTCTCTCTCTCTCTTTCTCGACCCCACAGCCTGGCCCTCCTACGTCCTCTGTCTCTTAAAGGTCTCTCATCATTATTTCTCTCCCCGTTCGTGTTTTCATTCCGTTCTGGGCGAGGGTTAGGGCGAGGTGGGGAGACATACAGCCGGTGTCAAAAATCACGTCGGAGAGCCAGGGATGGAGAAAATGCAGTTGGGGTCAGAAGTTGTCTCAGTGATTGAGTGGTGGTGGAAGTTACGTTTCTACCAGACATTTTAATTTTCTGACCACTTTTGTTGACTGTATCTCCATCTGACACGACTTTTTACTCCTGCTGTACATCTTGACCCACTTTGACCTTGGGCCGAGGTAACAAGGATCCAATTTGATCAGGTTACTTCAGGTCATTGACGTAATAGCTTCGTTAATCTTGCTACTTACAAAAGTTAACGTAGGAACCATCTCTCGCATCGAAGAGGTTAAGGAAGACTGCATCAAACCTCTTCAGGTCGAAAAGTCTCTCCGGAACTAACTAGAGTCGTCTGTTGCTAGCAGGGATGAAAAATACTTCATCGTAGTGAAAGGGTGATAGGAAAGTTTTGAGGAGAACCGATGTCGACAAAGAACCGAGCTTGACATGAGAGAGAGAGAGAGAGAGAGAGAGAGAGAGAGAGAGAGAGAGAGAGAGAGAGAGAGAAAATCCTGGTGGAATGAAATTTTGATGGAGGAAATTTTTCTTATTTAGGAGAATTTGAAAATGGAAGAGGTCCTTAATGGAGAGGTAATGTGTTGCAAGAATTTTTGGATTTTGATAGAGAGGGATTTAGAAATTTTGATAGGGGAGGAAACGACGGTGCGAGATTTTAATGGTGGGAAATTCTGATGGTGGTTGCTTAAGCTGGAGGGAGATTTTGATGGTGAGATAGTTTGATGTTATAATAATTTTGATGGTGAGATGGATTGATGTGGTGTTATAATGATTTTGATGGTGAGATGGAGTGTGAATATGATTTTGATGGTGAGATGGTATGATGTGCTGTGATTATGATTTTGATGGTGGGATGGGTTGATGTGGTTTTATAATGATTTTGATGGTGAGATGGTATGATGTAGAGTGATAATGATTTTGATGAAGAAACGGTATGACTAAAGAGAAGTTCTGATGGAAAGATTATAGTGCAAGGTGATTTTGACGGTGGAAGATTGATGGAAACTTTGAATGAGAAGTAGATGAATATTTTGATGAGGAGTGATCATGCTTCAGGGGGATTTTGGTGGAGTCAGCTAATTACACAAAGGGATATTGAAGGACGACGAATTAGGGAGATTTGGTGGAGAGGCAGTGATGGAGTTTGTGATGGAAACTGTGATATTAGGACAAGGAGAAAATTATAAACGGGGTATGTTAATGGAGGGATCATTATAGAAGGAGATTTTGATGGAGATAGACGTAAACAGAATAACCTCAAGTCTTGGTGGAGGTGGGTTTGAATAGAAAGAGAATTTGACGGCGAGAGAGCCCTCCTTCTCAAACCATTTCAACTTGAGGGTTTGGGTGGGTTGAGTTTCTTTGAGGCGAGTGTAACTTCAGACGATCCCGCCCCCGATTTCCTTTAGAGTTCGGATTTGTGTGTGTGTGTGACTGCCTCTGTGTGAGACTTCGTTCCTTTGTGGCTTCGCTTTACTGTGACTTCGCCTCCTTCTGACTTCCCTTGTTGCGTCGTTTCCCTGTGACGTCCCTCTCTTTATAACTTCTCGTATGTGTGACTTTGCATGGTTATGACTGTGCCTTTCATTTACTTCATACCTGTGTGGCCTCGATTCCTAGTGACATCATCTGTGTAGCTTCGCCATTCAGTTTTCTACCTTGCAAATGATTTCATATGTGTGACTTCATCTCTTTATAGCGTGGTCTGTGTTACTTCATCCCCGTCTGACTTCATCCCTGACTTCTTGTATAAGTGACTTCATCTCCTCTTGACTTCGTGTTTATTACCCTTCTAACTTCATTTCTATTTGACATCATCTGTGTGACTTTTCTGTTGCTTCCTCCCTGTGTGACTCCATTCCTATGTGACTTTGGAAGAGTTTGACTTCGGTTTTGTTTGCTTCAGTTGTGCTTGTCATCGCAAGAGTTCGATTTCAGGCGAATTTTACTGCACCTCCCCCACCCCCTCTCCTCACCTTCCCCTTCGCTTCCCCTTATTCTCCCCCTCTTCCTCCTCTGCCCTTCCCTTCTTATTCCCTTTTCCCTCTCTCAATCTCTCCTTCCTCTCCCCCCATCTCTCTTTTCTTGTCTCTCCAGCACCCCAATCTCTCACTCTCTGTACCCCATCCTTTCCTTTGAGTTTCACCTTTTCTCCTGCTTTCTCCACCTCCCGTGTCTTTTCTTTCTTTTCCCTTGGCCCCCCCCTCACTCCTCGTCCCCTCTTCCTGTCCCCGCAGCTTCCTCCTCTCTTCCCTTTTCCCTCTTCCCCATCCTTCTTTCTCCTTCTTCCACTCCTTTTCTTTACGACCTCCATGTCTTCCACCATTTTTCCATTCCCTCATGTCTCAATCCCTCGTCTCTTCCTCTTCTGCCTCACTCTCTCCCCTCCCCTGTCCTTCCTTTACCTCTCCATATTCCTCCTTCCTTCCCCTCTTCCTTCTTCCTTTTTTCCCCCTCTCTCACTTCTCCCGTCTCTCCCCTCACTCTTCCTCTTCTCCCCTCACTCTTCCTCCTCTCCCCTCACTCTCCCTCCTCTCCCCTCACTCTCCCTCCTCTCCCCTCACTCTCCCTCCTCTCCCCTCACTCTCCTTCCTCTCCCCTCACTCTCCCTCCTTTCCCCTCACTCACCCTCCTCTCCCCTCACTCACCCTCCTCTCTCCTCACTCTCCCTTCTCTTCCCTCACTCTCCCTCCTCCCCCCCTTCACTCTCCCTCACTCACCCCTCTCACCGCGGTAGCTCGTGTCATGTGTTCATTAAAAACAATGCGGGTATAAAGTTGGTGCGGATTAAACCTGGACATACAACACAAGGGTGATGAAAACGGGGCCTGGGGTGGCCTGAGTGGGGAGTGAGTGGAGTGGAGTGGGAGTGGAATGGAGAGAGTGATGGAATGGAGTGGAGTGACGGTGAGATCGGTTGGTGTATGGAACTGAGTGAACGTGGCGTGAGAGTACTGGTGGAGGGAAGTAGGAGTGGGGAATCGAAGGGGGTGGAGTGGGAGGGGGAGGTTGAAAATGTGTGGTCATGGGGTGGCGTGGGGTCAGGGTGGAGAGGGAGTAGGGATGGAGTGGGCTGAGGGCTGAGGGAGAGTGGAGTGAAATGGAGATAGGGTAGAGAGGACTGGGCTGATGTGGGAGGTGGAAAATATGTAATGGTGAGATGGAGTGGGATGAAATTGGCCTGGGAGTGGGCTAGAGTGAGAGGTGGGAAATGTGTGATCGTGGGGTAGGGTGAGGGTGGCATTGAGTGGGATGGTTAAGAAAAGGTAGGGTAGAGTGAGGTTAGTAGTGGAGTGGGATGAGAGTGAGGTGTAGTGAAAGGAAATGAAAGTGGGGTGAAGTAGGAGTGGGGTGTGATGGAATTAGGGTGGAAGTTTAGTGATGGAGGAACAGGCTGTGGATAGGACTGGAGTGAGGATTAAAATGGAGTGGGGAGAGGTGAGGGTGGAGTGGGGCTTGAATGGGACTGGTGTGAAATGGAGCAAAGTATTGACTGGAGTGGATGTGTGGGTGGAACTTGGGTGGGATGGAGTGGGTGAAGTAACGGGGGAAGTAGTGCGGGATGGAGTAGTGGGCGGAAGTGTGTGTGAGAGGTTTTTGTAGGCTGGAGTAAATGGGGTAGCGACGAGAGTGGAGGGTGGAGTGAGTGGAGGAAGTTGAGATGGAGTGAAATGGTATAGCACAAGAGTGGAAGTACTTAATAGAGAGCATGTGAAGTGGAGTGAGACTAGAGTGAGAGTGACGATCAAAAATATCCTTTACGGGAGAGGGAAGAAGTGATATAATGAAGTTTAGGAGTGGGAGTTGGTACAGAGTGAAGGGAAACATTGTGAGTGAGACTATATGTTGCGTGCGAGAAGTGGGAGATGGAGTGATGTAAAAGTGAGTCGGAGTGAATGTGGACGTATGGGAGTCTGGGAGAGAGAGAGATAATGGTGTGAGTGAGAGAGAGAGAATAAGAGAGTGGGATATGAGGCGATGTGAGATTGGGTTTGAGTGAAAGATTGAGTGGTGTGTGTGTGTGTGTAAAGTGGAGTGGGGTGTGAGTAGGGCGCCGAGAGTAAACAGTGTGATGGGAATGCACTGCAGGTAAAGTGAAAAACATTGGATTGTGGGGGGGAGAATGTGGAGTGGGGTGATATTGGGATGAGTATTAGTTTGGTGGTAGAAAATTGAGAGGGAGAGAGAGAGAGAGAGAGAGAGAGAGAGAGAGAGAGACACACACACACACACACACACACACACACACACACACACACACACACACACATATATTCAGGCAGCCCTTGTCAGCATATAAATACCAGATTGAACAACGCTGCAGGTTTCATACAGCAACGAACGACACCACACCACACTGCTTCTGCTGTTGTATTTGTTGTTGCTTTTGTAAGGGAGGTGTGATTGTAGTTGTGGTTGTGTGTTGTTGGTGTGATTGTTGTGACTTGTTTTTGTTGGGGTGTTGGTTGTCATGGTTGTGGTAGTTGTGGTTAACTTTGGTTGGTGTGGTTTTTGGGATTGTGGTCGTAGTAGTAGTAGTGGTAGAGATGGTGATATAGTTGATGTTGTCGTAGTTATAGTGGAGGTGATGGTGGTGGTGTGGTGGTGGTGCAGGTGATAGGGATTCTTGTTGTTGTGATAGTGAGGGAGATGACAAGTATAGGAGTCGTTGTCGATGTTGTTGTTCGTGGTGGTGGTGGTTTAGGGTGGTAGTTGTGCTGTTGGTTGCGGTGTTGTTGTGTTGGTGATGGTTGTAGTGGCACTGGTTCCTTTTGTCATGATTTGTTGGTAGTTGCGATGATGGTAGGTGTGTTGGTGGTAGGTGTGATGATGATATTGCATAATATTTGATATTAGTGGTTATGGTGTTTAAAAGTTCGGAGCGGTGTTGGTGATTGGAATGGTGGTGGTGATGGTGATTGTGATGGTGGTGGTGATGGTGATTGTGATGGTGGTGGTGATGGTGATTGTGATGGTGGTGGTGAGAGGCGTAGGGTTAATGGTGATGGCGGTCTTTTCATTGTAACTGTGGTTGTGATTGTGTTTTGATGGTGATTGGAGTTGTAGTGGTGATTGTGTTTGTGATAGTGACTTGTTTTTTCCTCCATGGTACTGCTCTTATATTGATTCTTAGTCGTAGTAGATGTTATTACTGTTATTGTTTGACCCGAGTTATTCCTGTTGTAGTTGGTGTTGCTGTTTGTGATGATGATGGTGATTGTTGTTGTTGCTGCTGTTTTTGTTGTGATAGTGGTGGTGGTGGTTTTGTTTATCGGTATTATTTTAGTGTTTTTGTTATATGTGTGCTCTCTCATTTTTTTTGTGATGTTGATAAATGCAGTAATTTATTGATGCAATACTGTTAATAATCTGCTTGCGTTTCCATTATCATTTTTTTTTAGTCTTTGTGCTTGTTATGTTGTTGATTTCAAATTTGTCTATACTTTTTTGGTAAATACTTCTGGTTCGTCATATTTCTTGCCCTTTTTATATTGTTCATGCCAGTGCTTTATTACTGTTATACGTTTTAATAACACACGCGTTTCTGTTTTTACTGTTATTGCTGTTAGTGTTCTTGTTTTTGCTGTAATTATAGTGAAGGCTGAAAATTTTGACATATTACCTTTTTGATTTGATACTGACACTGGTGAGAGAGTGAGCGAGTGAGTAGGTGTGAGAGAAAAGAGAGGGGTACAAAATGGTGAGGGTGTGTGGGAGAAGAGAGAGGAAGGGAATGTGAAGGAATGAGAGTTAGAGAGACTGTGAAAATAACGAGAGAGAGAGAGAGAGAGAGAGAGAACACACAGTATGTCGAAATGTAATCAGTACTTTCAAAAATCATACCAACACGGTAACACGACTAAGCCTTAATAACGAAATTCCAGCTACCTTACGCTCGTACAGTGTAATTTCTCACATTCACTCACTCACTGACTCTCTCACCCACTCACTTACTCACTTTTCACACCTTCATGGACTCACATTTCACACCCTCACTCGTCAGTCTCTTTACTTTTTTCTTACTGTCACTCACTTAATTTTTTGTATTCTTTCTCTCATTGTGTCATGTTCACTCACCCTTTCATCCACCATGCTATTCATTTACACTATAACACGGTCACTTTCTTACTGGCTTTATCTGCCCACTTTCAAGCTCCGGCTTATACATTACATTCTTTCGCATACTCTTTCAGTCACTTTCCCTGTTTCGCTCACTCGTCACCCTGACTCACCCTTTCTCACTTACTTTCACTCACTCGCACGTCACTGTCAATAACACCCTTTCTGACTCCACCCACAGGCCCAGTTACTCTTTCATTCCCTAACTTCCTAACTATCACTGTCACACGCTTAATTTCACACTTACCCACGACTACACTAACTCTCACACTCGTAGTCACTGCTTTTCCCTCTCACACTAACTTGCCTTCCATTATTCTCAGCTTTCACCATCTTTACTCTTTTTCAGACTCATCACTCAGACACATTCATGTTCATTCTCTCACACTCAGTGACTAACTCATTTTCTTACCTCCTCCCTACCATTATTCTCACGTTGCAGGGATAAGTATGCAGTTTTTGTTCTAATAATGCCGTACATATACTTTATTCTCACTAACTATCCCTGACAGAGAAACTTTAGGTAAATCTCTCAAACGCTTCTGCTGAGACGGGGTAATTAAGGGATTCAATTCTGGTGAACCCGTCGATTTTATTTAGCAGAAAAGAGTATTATTTATAGATTAGTCCAAAGATATTTCGCAGTCAAAGTGAGATGCATTCTGGAATCGTGATTGTGCCAGCGTTTGTTTACATGCAAGAGACAAGGTTGCAAGAGACGAGGTTGCTGTGAACACGGAATATACAAAATAGTCTTTATTTGTCACTGGGGGCGTACAATACAGTACAGAAATACGATGAGGGAGTATAAAGGAGTACGAGTACAAAGGAGTAGGTGAGCAAAGACTTACAGTAGTTACAGTACTATCCATAACACCCACAGTTTTATATAATGATACTGCATGATGGAAATGATGGAGTTTTATGGTCTCAGGCTTATCTAGACGTGAGCCCGGTGGAGTGTAGGCTGAAAGTATATAAAGAATGATGCCAGTGCTTAGGTAGATGGAGAATAAGTGTACAGTATGTGATATAAAAAAAGAATCACCTGAATTGAGACAGAGAAATTGGTGTCATCTTGGGGGAAGGTATCAGCGAGGATGAGGATGAGGAGTAGGAGGAAGGCATTTACTGGGTCACAAACTTTCCCTAGAATACGATAAACAACAGTCGAATTTACAGGTCCTTAGTTGTACCGCTGGATGAACAGAGACATAAAGAAACCTAACCTTTTCCAAGGATATAATCGGCAGAGAAATAGAACTCGCTTTTTTCAGTTTGCAGGCTGAATGTGGTATCGATAGAAGAGGTGTGAGGCGTGAGGTTTGAAGGATGGGGTGCGGAGGTGGGAGGCATGGCGCATGGAATTTGAGGGGTAGGTGTGGGATGTGGAGTGTTGGTGGGGCGTGGAGTTTGAGGGATGGGAATTGGGAATGGGTTGTGGGTTATGGGGTGCGAGGTTTGAGGGGTAGGTGTGGGATGTGGGGCGTGGGGTGTGGGAGTGCGGCGTGGGATGTGGGAGTGGGGCGTGGGATGTGGGAGTGGGGCGTGGGGTAAGGGGGTGGGTTGTGGAGTGAGACGGTGCCAGGTGTGGATAGTAGGAGTCACCTGGAAACCGTAGGCGTCAGATGGTGTCGTGGTGTGTCAGCCTTTGCCCATGTGTGCTGGCAGTAATAGTGTCAGCTGGTAGCGGTGGTTGGTATTATGTGGGGTGGTAGTGTGAGATGTGACACGGTATGTTATAGTATGTGATGTTGCAGGTTGGTGTTGCTGTGTGAGATGAATATGAGGTGGTACTGTAGTGTAAAGTGTGCTAGTGCGCCATGTGTGTGTGATCTGTAGTAGGATGTCGTAGTGTGCGGAGTGGTAGTGTGGTTGTGTGATGTGTTATAGTGTGTGATATGATAGTGTGATATGTATGTGGTGTGTTAGTGGATGCTGTGGTATGTGACGTGTGTGGAGTGTGGCAAAATGTGGAATGGCAGTGTGTAGTGTGTTAGTGGGTGGTGTGGTATGTGAAATATGTGAGATGTGGTAGTGTGTAATATGGTAGTATGTAATATGGCAGTGTTTGGTGTGTTGCCTTGAGGTACGACTGTGTAATGTGTATTAGTTTGTGGTTTGGGTGTACGGGGTAGAAATAACTGGTATGGCAGTGTGTGATGTTACTTTGTGGTATGGCGGTGTACAGTGTGGTGATGTTCTGATGTGGTAGTATGTGTTTTGGCAATGTGTGCTGTGTCACTATGTGTGGCATGGGTGAGGGTGTCGTGGTGTCAGCTGGAGGAGAGTTGGTGTCAGCTGTGTGGGTAAGAACTGCTGACAACGGGGTGACTGAAGCACCACTGGGGGTTGTGTGTGAGAGTTGTGTCCAGGGTACGTGAGGAAGTAGGGAGCTGTCTGGGGTGTGATTTGATACCTTGGACTGGGGGATTAAAGTCGCTGTGTGGTACATACTTGATATTACCAAACCACATACCGTTGCATCTCACAGTGGTACACTCTTGACTGTCATCTACACTGTCACATCTCATACGCACACACTGCCACGCCACTCAGCCACATCTCACACTCTACCACACGCACACTGTTACATCTCACACTGCCACACTACACAGTACCGCACTTCACACTGTTACACCTTCAACACACTACTACATTACATAATGTCACATCTCTCTCGCACACTACCACGTCACACACTGGTACACTACACAGCCACACCACACTGCCACACGACACACGATCGCGCCTCACACTACCACACCTTACAGTGTCACACCACAGTCACAGTTCGCATCGTCACGCCACACACTGCCACCCCTCACACTACCAGACTTCGCGCTACCACACTGCTACACATCAGACTACTACAGCATACCACACAGCACCACGTCACACACTACCATACTTTCCGTCCCTTGATGAACAGACTTTTCTTACTAAGTCCTCCTGAAAGCTGGGAAAGATAGATAGATAGAGATAGATAGATAGACATAGAAATAGAGAGAGAGGGGGGAGGGGGGAGGGAGAGAGGGGCGGATCGTCGGAAGAAAGGGAGAAGGGAAGGATGGTAGGGAGAGAGCGAAGCAAGAAAAAAGGGGGAGTGGGGTGTAACAAATCACCTACAGGACGACCCATCGAGTTTTTTGGTAGGTTAAGACGTCAAGGGGTGTCAGCTGGCTCGTCTTTTTTCCTTAATCTGATCTTGAACCTGCTAACTCTTGAACCCTTGAGGCTCAGGGGACAACTAATCTCATTGGCTAGCGCTGGTGTTTTTACTCGATTAAAAGGAAATCTCCAAAGATCTGAGTGTTACGAAACTGTCTTGTCTACTACGATTTTTCTTAGTTGAACAAAGTCATAAAATTTTATCCTGAAAATAATATCTGACTGTCCTTTGCAGTAAAGAAACTTTTAGCTTCTGTGCATTCCGTTTAATGTGTGCCAGAATTAATTGATCAGTTGTGTGTGTGTGTGTGTGTGTGTGTGTGTGTGTGTGTGTGTGTGTGTGTGTGTGTGTGTGTGAGAGAGAGAGAGAGAGAGAGAGAGAGAGAGAGGAGTTATTGTTTTCATGTAGTGTGTGTTAAGTACCCTTAGCTACATGTTAGTACCAGAAATTACAGTGTTAGTGTCGAGTGTACATAGCAGCTTTGTTTGATATTAAAATGACTCAACATGGCACATCATCCCTTATGTACCCCCCCAACCACTCCCACCTCTCACCCCCACCCACCTTTTATCCCCTCTCTCTCTCTCATTCATTTTTTCTTTTTACCTCCCCTCACCCTCTCCCCCACTCTTCACCCTGTCACTTCTCTCCTTCCCCACGCACTAGCCTGTCCTCCTCATCACCCCTCCCCACCTTACAATCCCACCCCACTCCTCCTCTCTCCCTTTCCACCTCTACCCCAACTCCCACCCTCAGCCCACCCCCTCCCCCACCCCTCATTAATGCGCTAATTGGGCTGGTTAATTGTATGGTGAAAAGGCATTAATGTCAAATATAGTAGGCAATATAGTTCAGCATTTTTCACATGTCTCTTCTGACTTTTGCTACAGCCTGACCAATATGTAAAATGTGACGCGCCTTTCTTGTAGGTCCTGGAGAGAGAGAGAGAGAGAGAGAGAGAGGAAAGACGGGAGAACAGAAAGAGTGGGATGAGGATGAGGGAGCGATTTGAGAGACTTGAAGGAAGTGAGTTAGAAGAAAGACGAAAAATGGTGAGATGATGAGGAAGTGACGGAGAAAGGAGGAGAGGAGCAAGGGAAGGAGAAGAGATGAGAGAAGAGCAAGGAGGAAGGAGCAAGGGAAGGAGAAGAGATGAGAGAAGAGCAAGGAGGAAGGAGCGAGAAGACAGATGAAGAGAAAGGAATTGGAAAAAGAGGAAAGAAGGAAGAGAGTGAGTGGAGAGAGGAAAGAAGGGGTTGGGTGAGGTGGAGAGGAGAGGGAATGGAAGAAAAGGATGGGAAGGGGAGGGACTAGGAGAGGAGATATAATTAAAGAAGAGAACAGAGGATAGGAGGAAACGAGCGAGAGCAAAGGAAAGAAGGAAGAGAAGATTGTTGAGGGAGAAGAGGGGAGAGGAGGAGAGGAGTGAGGAGGAGAGAGAACTGAGAAAGGAAGGGGAGAGCAGGGACAGGGAGAGGAGAGCAAGGAGATGAGCAGAGAGGAGAGTGTGAAGGGGGAGGGAAGAGGAAGAGAAGGAGAGTAATAGAAAGAGGAAGAGAGGAAAGACGAGGAATAGCGAAAGGGTAGAAGATGGAGAGGGAAAAGTGGGGAAAGAAAGGGAGAGGAGGGGTAGGGAATCCAGAGTAGAAAGTGTAGGGAAAGGGAGAGGAGAGAGAAAAGAAGAAACGCGAGAGGAGCGTGGATGGGGATGGAGTAGAGATCAAAGGAGAATACGCGGATTAAACCTATTTATAACTAATTAATATTGTTCCTTTGTGTTATGACTGATCCTAATCCCGTGTGGGTTGACCTTACCGCCTCTCAGGGTCGCGTTTCGTGTATAAACCATATTAATTTCGCCTCGCCAGTTGCGTTTCACCATTGACCTATTATTCGTGCAATTGTCGACCCTGCCTTCTTCATTAGTGGGCTGTGAGATAACTTTAATTACAACCACACAGCCTCTGTTTATCTGTTGCTCCAAGCTGTACGAGTATCATGTTAGCGATGGCCACGGCAGAGTACCAGACATATCTCTCCCTACGTACGTGAAATAATCTATCTAGACCCTATCTTTTTGGTGTCTCGTGCTATGTCGTGTAAGGGGTGGACTCAGTAAATGTCCACCAGGCATTTTTGTTCCCATATAACTGGAATCATCTAATGTATCTGAGCTATATCTATCTCTCACCCAGTATTCCATCCTCGACTGAAGTAATCACCAGCCTTTTCTGTCCCTGCCCAGTAATGAATCCTCCTTCCACGACACATCTTCCATCTCCTGCCTGTTAGAGAAAAAGTAATAAAGGTTGAAGACTGAGAAGTGTGGGTAATGCGCCTGGGGCAGTGAGTACTACAAAGGAGACAACAATACTGGGTGATTCACAGATTAACTACTGTGAGGCTTCAAAATAATTGCAGTATCTTTGAAGGAGAGAGAGAGAGAGAGAGAGAGAGAGAGAGAGAGAGAGAGAGAGAGTAAAACAGACACCACCGCATTGAAGGAAGTTGCTTTATTGTGTACTATTGTGACAGTATATTAGTTCCACCTCTAACGTAATGTATTGAAACGTGGACGATCCTAGAGGGACATAATTCAGGAGTGAGAGCTGCTAAACCAAAAAAGGGCGAGTTAAAGAAATCGTTAAGAATATAGTGTAGATGTTGATGTTGTGAGAAGGTGAATAGAAACACTTGGGGTGGTTTGGCCGTCTGGAACGAATGCAGAGTGAGAGACTGACTTGGAGAGAGTATTTAGAAAGAGGAGGAGGAGGAGGAAGAGAAAGAGGAGGAGAGGGAGACCGGAAGTAAGGTTGAACGGGACAAGAGGAGTTAAGGGAGAATAATGTTCTGGAAAGAGGAGTCGTTACGGATTAGGGACAGAAACGCATGGAGTTTTTTTTTTGTGTGTGTGTGGAGGCCAAATCTTACAGGATGTAGCGTCAGGCCATAGACAGACAGGGTGATATTGTGTTTTGATTGCATTTTCTAAACTGCTTATTTCCGTTCATGATAACTGTGACCCTTAGCAGTATTACTGCGACGTGAATAGCTGGGGATCGATGATGATGATGATGTTACTACCATCATCATCATCATCATCATCATCATAGACATAGTTTTCTAACGTTATCAGTTGCTGGAGATGTATGAAAAACGTTTGTTGATCTCTTCGGATTTTGTTAATAATAATAATAATAATAATAATAATGATAATAATTAACAACAACAACACCGATATCGATGATGATCTGAAATTGCTTTCAGATCCTAAGGGTAAGGTGAAGATAATAATAGTATTAATATTAATTGTAATAATAATAATATTAATGAACTCATCTTGCAGCAATTAAACCTCCAAAACATTAACACATTTCATTATTACGCAGGGTAGGCACGTGCTTCCTTGTTGAGAGAGAGAGAGAGAGAGAGAGAGAGAGAGTACCTTTATTTTTCATCTTCCTCTTATTTCATTCTGGTCATAAAGTTAGGTTGGCCAGTTGTTTGTTTTATTTTTATTTCTTGTATTTTGTGGTTTTTTAAATGTGTGTGTGTGTGTGTGTGTGTGTGTGTGTGTGTGTGTGTGTGTGTGTGTGTGTCTCTCTCTCTCTCTCTCTCTCTCTCTCACACACACACACACACACACACACACACACACACACACACACACACACACACACACACACACACACACACACACACACACACACATTCAGGAAACATGTCCTGTCCACCCGCAATTCATCCCATTCCTTGGCAGTTGCATGTGAATTATCGACAGCTCTGTGTATACCGTAGAAATCGTCTGAATGTCTATTAATCGCTCCGGCTACAGTGGATTTCAGTGGGCAGCATAAAACAGTCTGGAAATAGCGTGAACAATGCATAGTTGATGCTACTCTGGCTTAATGGTGAACGAGATTTTTTTTTTTTACCTCCTCGGTGTGATGCATTTTTTTTTTTTTTTTTTTTAAGCAGAATACAATGGGTTTGCTTTAAAATGGGCTTGGCGTTAAAATGGCTTTGCGTTAAAATGGGTTGGCGTTAAAATGGGTTATCGTTGAAGTGGGCTGGCGTAAAAATGGGTTGGCGTATATTGTGTTGACGTTAAAATGGGTTGGCGTATATTGTGTTGACGTTAGAATGGGTTGGCGTATATTGTGTTGACGTTAAAATGGGTTGGCGTTAAATAGGTTGGCTTTAAAATGGTTGGCTGTATAGTAGGATGACGTTATGGTAAAATGACGTTAGCTTGAATAGAGTGCAACTCTTTCAAGCAACACTTGTGAGAGATGAAACATGGATGAAAGTCACAGAGTTAAGGGGAAGTTTATACCTACGTGTGAAAATGCTGTTATTGTTGTTGATTTTTATTGTAGAAGATAAAAAAGTCTCCTCTGAGCTCCCCAAACTTCCCAGCTATACCAGCACCATTGACAATAAAAAAAAATAAATAAAAAAAAGACAGCCTTCATTTGACTCGAGCAAGACAGATAAAGAGTTGAAAGGTCAGGGATTAAGAATGTGAGTGTTACAGATATTAATTAAATTACCTCAGTTACATAAATCCTAGTTGTACAGTTAACAAAAATTTAATAAGAGTAATAGAAGTAGCCAGTAACCGGTGGAAGTAAGACGGATGAGAGTTTATGAGCCAAGTATTACAAATATATATTAAATGTGTAAAAATGATAGAAGTAACGAAGACAATAATTGCAAACACATGAAAGTCAAAGAAAATAAGATAATGCAATAATAGCTTGCAATAATTTCGACAAGTGAGCGTGGCAAGGCAAGTGAGCAACACAGGTGAGGAAGGCAGGTGAGCAAAACAGGTGGGCAAGACAGGTGAGCAAAACAGGTGGGCAAGGCAGGTGTGCAGGACAGGTGAACAAACCAGGTGAGCAAGACAAATGAGAGTTCAAGGTCAGGGAGTCAAATTTTTACAGGTGTTGATTAACTCACCTGGTCCTGGGAGAAAGGTCAAGTTACGCCCACAGGAATTGCCTCATCTTTGGGGAACACGGTGGAGGTGAAGGTCATGGGTGAGAGAGAGAGAGAGAGAGAGAGAGAGGAGGGGGGGGGAAGGAAGGGGAAGGAAAAAGACGCACGTGCATATACAAATAGGGACACACACACACACACACACACACACACACACACACACACACACACACACACACACACACACACACACACACACACACACACACACAGTAAACCCCTAAAATGGGACCCAAGCCCCCGTAATATTCTTTTTTTTCGTTTTTTTATATTTTCCACCGTTATACCCAGAGCTGTCCAGGTGCTCATTACCTTTTAAGTTTAAGTTCATCTTTCTGATGAACGTCAAATCATTTTAAGGACTATAATTAAGAGAGAGATTTCATTTTTTTATAATCCTCATATTGGTAATAATTAATTTGTCACGGCACATCAAGGATTATCCTCAGAAGTATTTATTATTAATCGATAAAGCCTTCTAATCATAAGACCTACACTGATACCACAACAAAATTTCTCTTAGTAACTGTGACTGGATTAA
>NC_137043.1:32912881-32975381 GCF_032717465.1 Coenobita brevimanus | reverse complement strand
ATTATTTAATGAAGGTTGTATCTAACTCCTCCACATCGAAAAGTCTCACGCAAACAAAAAATACTCATCTAGAGATAGGAAAAACAGTGTAAAAAAATAATAGTAGTGAAGGGATTAAAGCAGAAAAGAGGTAATGCAGGTAACAAGGGAAGAGAGTACGTAAGAAAAAGGTAACACAGGTAGCAAGGAAAGGAAGTAGGTAAGAAAAAGTTAATGCAAGTAACAAGAGAAGTAATTAAGGTAAAAAGTAATACAGGTAACAAGAAAAGTAATTAAAGGAAGAAAAAGCGTAATCCAAGTAACAAAAAGTAATTAAGGCAAGGAAAAAGTAAGTCAGGTAACAAAAAAGTAATTAAAGTAAATGGGGTAATACAGATAACAAGAAAGTAATTACTGTAGGATAAGAAAAAAATTAATACAGGTAACCAAAAAGTAATTAAGGTAATGAATGAAACCCACTCACTTTGGTACAGTAATAACATCCCTTTTATTGTATGACTCATTATTTACAAAATGTACAAACAACAATATACACTCACAATGTATGCTTTCCATCGTATATCCAGTAGATCCAGTAGTCACCTCACATTCTGCGATGGATTATTATTATTCCTGGGAGACGGGGAAGTAAGAGAGAGAGAGAGAGAGAGAGAGAGAGAGGGTTGTGATGGCGTGTGTGTGTAAGAAGAGAAAATATATGTAGTGAGTGTAACTTTGCGATTGTGGTTTTGGCTGTGTGTGTGTGTGTGTGTGTGTGTGTGTGTGTGTGTGTGTGTGTGTGTGTGTGTGAGAGAGAGAGAGAGAGAATAACGAGAACTTGGATGAATGAATATATGAATAAGAATGCATGATAATGTATGTATGTTTAAATTCAGAGAGAGAGAGAGAGAGAGATCAAATCCACCAAAACATTATTCCAACCATATTGATAACATAATATCCATCCAATTTAATATCACCCACTAATTTATTCTCGCCCAAATTTCGCTCACCTTCGAATTTAGTTTCACAATATATTTCCAGTTATAAAAATATTCCCTGGGCGAAATTGAAAGCATAGTAGGTATTTAATTATTGAGCTAACTTTCATTATTATATTTTGCCATTATTATTATTTTTAATTCAGAATTTAGCCAGTCTGTGTGATAACTTTAACTGTGCTTATTTTCTTTTTTATTTTTAGCAATGTATGTTTAGTTAGTTTCTTAGTGTTACTCATATCCACGATGATTTTTAGTAACCTTCCACTTAATTATGCTTAACTTTACCATAATTAGAATATTTATAGTACTGAAGACGTGGCATGATATTTGAAAATCGCTCATATTTCAGTGTTATTCAGTTTACGTAAATGAATAAAGACTCTGACTCACAATTTATAGTTGTAATAATACCGTAATGAGGATAAATAAGGTTAAATAGAGAGAGGGTTTGAATAGAGAAAACAGTGTAGGATGTGGAATAGGAATAACCGATGGAGTGAGAATTGTCTGAAACAGAACGGAATAATGTGGCATGAAAGAAGTTATTCATAAAAATTAATCATGCAAAGTGAAAGTGCATAATGTGGAATTAATATCATTTAGTAATCTGAAGTAGAAGTGAAATATCAAGACTGGAAGTGAAGAAAGTTTGGTAAAAGTGAATAATGGGAATTGAAATCATAGTCTGGAATGGAAGTTACATTAATGGTAATTTTAAATGAAAGTGATTAATCCGGATTAAGTGAATTTTTAAAATGTATGAATAATCTGTAATGAAAATGGATAATCTGGTATAGAAGCGACAAATCGAGAATGAAAAAATTTTGTTTGGATCAAAAGTAAACAGACAGACTGACAAACACACAAACCGACGGGTAATAATCTGAATGACAATGAATAATCTGGAATGAATGTGAATGATCTGGAGCCTAAGTGACTGAATTAGCACCGATTAAATAGATAAAAAAAGAAATGGATAATCTGGTATGGAAAATAGTACTTTGTAGTGAAGAAGGACGATTGGTGTTGACTTTGAATGGAGGAAGACGAGTAGCAATGGAGTACGATGGCTTTGTAATGACTAGGTGTGGTGAAGGACTAGTTTGAATTGGGGAAGGACTATTGAAATGGCTAGGAATGGGGGAGGACGATTTGGAGTGCCTAGGATTGATGGAGGACGATTTGGAATAGCTAGGAACGGAGGAGGGCGAATTGGAATGAGTTGGACTGAAAGAGGACGATGTAGAATAATTGGTGACGATTTGGCATGAAGGAGAATCATTGTAGAATTGGTCCGAGTGAAAAGGGGCGATTTGGAATGGAAGGGGATTATTTTGGAGTAGATTGGATTGAAGAAGGACGATTTTGAAATGATGGAGGCCGATTTGCAGTGGCTTACAGTAAATGACTACTTGGAATGGAGGAGGAGGAGGAGAAGTGGAGGACGATAATTATGGAAGTGGAGTGGAGAAGGACGATTTGGAGGGGTTATGAAGGAGGCGGAAGTGGTAGGTAGCCTTCTAAGACCACGAGAATACACCCTCTCGTTTAATGTCTTTCTTGTATTTTTTTCCTTGTTTTTATATTTCCTTTTTAACTTTTCCTTATTTACAACTGTGTTTCCCTTTGTTTTCTTTTAGCATCTCGTTTTCCCGCGGTATTTCCTTTCTGTTAATTGGCTTTTACTTGGCCTCCATTACAACTTATTTAGCTCCTTTCGCCTATATATCTTTATTATTATTATTATTATTATTATTATTGTTTGGCGATACTGGTGTTGCCTCTTTTCTTCGTTTATCAACTCTCTCTCTCTCTCTCTCTCTCTCTCTCTCTCTCACACACACACACACACACACACACACACACACACACACACACACACACACACACACACACACACACACACACACACACACACACACACACACACACTCAAAAATTTTCTCCTTTCCCTTTCCCCCCTCCTAACTTTCTCCACTCATCCCAATTTCCTCCCCGACACCTCATAATTCTTCTTTCTTTCCTCCTTCCCCTCTTCTCTCCCTTCTCTCTTTTTTCTAGTCTTCTCCGTCACCTCGTTAGGGCGATTTTTTCTCGTCCTCTCTCTTCCATCGTCCATTATTTTGACATTTTCATCTTGCTTCTTTTCTGACTCCTTTCTTCGTTCCTTCCTTTAGTCTTTTGCTCCTGTTTCTCTTTCATTACATTTCTTTACTTCTTTCTTAACTTTTCGTATATTTTAGTCTTTAATTTTTTTCTCCCAACTTTTTTCTCTCTCACCTCTTGTGCCTTTATCTTTTTCTTTCCTTTGTTATTTCCTTCCTTCTTTCTTTCTTTCGTTCTTTTTCTTCCTTCCTTCCTTCCTTCCTTCCTTTCTTTCTTGTTCCCCTTTTTTCCCACGCCTTTTCTCTGTCTCCTTCCTCAAGTCTTTTTCCTTCCCTTCATATTTCATTCCTTCTTGTTCCTTTCATGATATATTGCCATCCATTCTCTTCTCCTCTCGAATTATTAATATTTTTAGCGGGTATTTTTCACGGCCTTGCTATTTTTAGTTTATTTTTCCTCTGATTCTTTCTGTAGGTTTTTCTACTTTTTCTCCATTATCTCTTGTCACTGTTTCATGTTATTTATTTATTTTTTTTCAGTCTTTTCATTTTTCCACGGTGCGTTTTTCTTTCTCCATGTACCTTCTTTTTCCACTCACACCTCCCTCTCTTCTTTCTTCACATATTTAGCGTTTTATTTTCCCCTTTTATTATGTTCTTTTCCCTGCTTCCCTGTCTCCTTCCCTCCGTTACTTGTTCTCAATTCTTCGTTTTTCCCATTTCCATTCTTTACTTATCTTACCCTGAAAATTAGTGCTTCTCAGCTAGTAGGTAGTTGTCCAGAAGCGAGTGATTTGGATATTTGCTGTGGATGATAGAAGGCCGAGTGTAAACGCATTCAGGTATGAAAATCATATGAAATAACTGTACAATGCCAATAAAATTACCTTTACTTAGAACTTCAAAACATAGACATAAAAACTGAGCGCTTTGCCTACTATTCCATTTTCTACATTTTAAAATTGGCATTCACTGTACTTTGTCCATCTGCCGATCATTTAAATGTGACTATAGTATCATTACTGTCTCAGTTTTGTCGTTTTAGTTCTGCTTAAGCATTCATTTTCTCGATTTGAAATTAAATCTAGTAATGTAAATGTATGTACATTGTATATACACGGTGTTCTTCCTATGAATTTATTAATCATACTCGTTGGGGACTTTAAAAATTTTTAATGCATTCCACTGAAAAGTTTTTAACATGTTTTGAGAATTTTTATCATAAATAAAACAAAGAATAATTTAGGCCAGAATGATTTTCTAAACAACTTTTGGCAATAAAAATATATTCGCAAAGAAAAATATACATCAAGTATGGTGGAAGCTTTCAAGAATTTTAATCGGTTTATCACAAAAACACAATCCCATATACGGTCAGTCTGATGGCACGCGTACCGTATAGCACTAAAAATGTGGGTATTGAAGGATTTGAGGAATTTGGTAAATGGTTATTGAGCAAAAAAGGGTTGAAAAACTGAACCATTCTTTAGTTTTTTTCTCTATCATTTTATATGTTTTCCCGTTTTCTTGGTATAATTACTTCTTTATCATTTATCTTCACACACTTTTCTTCCCTCACATTTGTTTCCTTCACATATCTTTATCGTTTTTCCATTTTTGGTTTCCTCACACACACACACACACACACACACACACACACACACACACACACACACACACACACACACACACACACACACACACACACACACACACACACACACACACACACACACACACACACACGTTCTTCCCACCGTATGCAATCTCGACGTTCCCTTTTCATTTCTCATTTTCCCTTTTTCCCCTCACCCCTTCCCTTTTCCCCATAAAGTTCCCCTTCTCCCTGATCCCCATTTTTCAACCCTTCTCTCCCCTCTGGCTCCTCTTCCAATTTTAATACCCTGATCCTTCTAAGCTCTTCTTATCTTCGCCTCACCCCTCCATTCGCCCCTTTTGGCATGGTTTCTCTTGATCTTCTTTAATTCCTCTCTTTCCATCCCTTCCTTCGTTTCTACTTCTTTCTATTCTTCTTCCTTGTCTCTCTCTCTCTCTCTCTCTCTCTCTCTCTCTCTCTCTCTCTCTCTCTCTCTTTCCATGTCAGTCTATCTATCTATCTGTCTATCTATCTTCCTTCCTATCCTTGATTCTACCCATTGTTTACTCTTTGTTTTCGTTTTGTCTTATTTTTTGTTCTCCCTTTATTTCTTCTGCTTTTTTTTCTCTATCTTCCCTCCCTTCCTTTCTTCCTTCCTTCCATTTTTTCCTCAGGTCCTTCACTGTCTTTCTTCCTTTTTTTCTTTCCCTTTTTTCTTATCACGCTTCCTTCGTCGGCTTCTGTTCCATCATTCATTTCTGTACCATTTCATCATTCCCTTCCACCCTTACTTTGTTTTCTTCTACTCTGTCTGTGAATTGTATGTCTGTTTCTTAATATCATCCCCCTTCCTCCCTCCTCCATTCGTTTTAGTCCTTATTTCCATTCTTTAGTGATTTAATTTTTACTTTTATTCCCCTTCTTTCTTTCCTTCGTATTTTCATATCCGTGCTCTATCTTTTCATTTCTTATTATTTCACCTTTCTCTTTCACTCCTTCGTTCCTTCTTTCCGTCCTTCCTTCCTTCTTTCCGTCCTTCCTTCCTTCCTTCCATCGTTCTTTCCCTCTTCTCTCCCTGTTGTTGTCTTTTCATTTTTGCAGTCACACTTCCCCAGCATTTTTCCCTCATTACTTCCCTCCAAATCCTTTCCTCTTGTCGCTTTACATTCCCCCTCTTTTTTCTATTGCCCTCTTTTCTTCCTCTTTTTTCCTCCTCCTCTTATCTACCCCCCTCTTGCCCTTACCTTCATCCTTCATCTTCTCTTCATCTCTTCCCTTAATTTCTTTTCTTCCATTTTCTTAACTCCTTCTTCTCTTCCCCTTGTTCATTCTTTCTGTCTTCCTTGATTTCTTATTTCCTTTGTTTCCCTATCATATTGCCTTTCTGTGTGCCTCGTTTCACTTTCCTATGTCTCGTTTTATTGCATTCTGTTATAGATTTCTTCATTCCTTCATTTCGCTCCGCCCTTCTTCACTCCTTTCCCCATTATTCCTTTTCTCCCTCTCTTCCCTTGTCTTTCTCCCTCTCTTCCCATACCTCTCCTCCTCATACCTCTTACTATTCTCCCTCTCATCTCCCCTTTTTCCTCCTTTCTCTCACCGTACCTTCCGATTCTATCCCTCCTCCTTTCCCTCTACTTCCATTCTCTCTCCCCCTTACCTCTCTCCGTCTTCCTCTTCACCTTTTCGTTACCCAATTTCTTCTGTTCTCCTCCAAACCCCCTCTCACCCCTCCCTTCTCCTCCCCTCTTTCAGTTCCCTCTCCCTGCTCACACCTCCCCTCTTTCCCCACGCCTACCCTTCCCCACACCTGTCCCGAGCACTTTAATTACCTTCCCCACATCTGGCACCTGGGGAGTGTGGGAATCTGCATACCATTAGTCTTATGGAGGCCAAATTGTATAGCTGGTGGAATGAGGGGCAAGTTGAGAGAGAGAGAGAGAGAGAGAGAGAGAGAGAGAGAGAGAGAGAGAGAGAGAGAGAGAGAGTGATAATCTGAGAGTTAAGACTGTAGATGAACAGCGGAAAAAAAAAAAAAAAAAGATCGATAGTTGTAAAGAGTGATAATTAATGATTAGAAACGAGGATTATAAAAAAGATATGACAGGATGTAGAATGGGGAACAAATGAACAAATTATGACTAGGGGATGAAGAAGCATTGAATATTAAGAAAAAAAAAACTGAAAAACAGGTGAAAAAGAGGTTGCATGATAGAAGAAGAAACGTGGATGTAACACAGGGTAGATGTTCAGATAAACTGTTCAGAATGAGTGCTCAGACAAGGTTTGTTATAAGCTATCAGAATAAATGTTAATAAAGATGTACAGTAGCTTTCAAAATAAGTGTTCAGAGAAAGAGAAATTCGGAGGGGATTTTCAGACAGATCGTGTTGAAAGTAAGTACAGAGTATTAGGTCAAACTGGCTGGGAACCGAACAGAGAAAAGTTGAGATATGTGGAAGCAGAGAAAAGTTGAAAAAAGTGGAAATAGAAAAAAGTTGAAAGAAAGTGAAAACAGAGAAAAGTTGATAAAAGTGGAAACAGAGAAAAGTTGAAAAAAGTGGAAAAAGAGAAAAGTTGAAAAAAGTGGAAACAGAGAAAAGTTGATAAAAGTGGAAATTACAAGTGAACATCAAGAAGCTACAACTAAATGAAGGTCTCCCATTGGCTGAGCTAGAAGTGAGGTGATGGGCTATTAACTCACCATGTGGGGGGGGGAGGGATATTTTTCTGTATTTTCTCTTTGTGCATATTTTAACATAGGGAGGAACTCACACGCACACATAAACATTAACCAAACACTCGTATACAAAACACATCCACACCGTTTCCTACATACACATTATTTCTCTCGTGTTGACAAAAATGTGCACATGGATTTACACAGGGCGTCCACATACTCCCACATGCATAATTGTCACTTACATGACGAAGCACAGACATGCACATAAAATTTACATAATTTATAATGTGCTACGTGGGGGAGGGAACATTGTAAAAAACGTGTTCAAAGATATTTCTTCCAATTTTACAAAACTTTACAAATACATTTCAGTTTTTGTTTCCTTATGTCATAGACTTTAACAGAATTGGATAATTTAAAATTTGTCAGTTGATTAGTATTGGTACAACATATACTTCCTCATATTTTTTTCTTAATGTACTAATAATGTTATATTCATTTTAACCAATAGTTTTTCAAATTCTCTATTTCAGTCAGCCTCATTATTTTCATTTTCCTCGCCTTTGACATGCACATTTTTTTTTTTACTGGCTGAACAAACACTGGCGAAGCACAAGCATATGATAGAAATATGGCAAGCGTGTGGCAGCCTCTGTACAGGACACTGAAGTTATTATATATAGAGATGATAACTGCCCTCATCATCCTCACTGCATATACAAACATTATTTTTTATGCATGTAGTATCAGATTTTATTTAACCTTTTCATGCAAATTTGAGCTGAACAGGATTTCAAAATTAGCAGAAGTGGTGTAGTATTTGTAATAGAAGCTAATCAAATGAGCAAAATAGTAATATGTTATAGAAATGTTTTCTCTTGATATTCATAAAAATTTAATATATGTGTTAGTAACATTGGTTGGACTGTAACTGTAGTGATGAAACTCAATAATTTGACCAGTAATTTTAATTCTCTTTTATTATGAAAAATTTGGTAATAATAATAATAATAATAATAATAATAATAATAATAATAATAATAAAGCAGTGAGGAAGATAGTGGCTCAACAGTCAGTAATATAATCCTTATCATTATTACTATTAGTGTTATAGTGATATAATTATTATCATAAGATTACGGAAGGAAGACGGGTACCACCTTTCGCTTAGTTCACCAATAATTGTTTTCTCAATCTCCATTTTCGTTCACACTGTATTCATTGTCTAAAAACGTATGTTTCTCATTTTTCATATATTTTTTATTTCCACCTTCCAGTATAGTTCGTTGCCCTTTCATTTTATACCATGCACTTCCAATTCTGGTTTGAATAGCAATACATATATTCTCTGCATATCAGATTTCAGTTTAAAAAAATCTCCCCCGTTCACAAACATAGCTTTACAATAACATTTCTCACCCTACTTATATATCTGTATCTAAATCCTTTTAACAATTTGCTCAAGCATATCACAGTCACAGAATATACCATGCATGTTTTTTTATACAATAAATGCAGTTCCGGCTACAGTTGCGTACAATATGTGCGTTGTGTGACGTCATCAGTGTTGCCATCTAGTGATATGTTAATTTTTTCTTATAATCTATTACTCGTAATTTTTTCGCACTTAGTATACGGTACGTTTAATGGGTTCTCAGCATTTTTTTTTCTTTCTGTAACAATACAAAAAGTTTATGGATATATCATGTATTTGGAAAGGTTATGATATGTTTAATGGAACTAAATTTTTCGTGTAGTCTTCTTTTTATGCTTTTTCTTGTATGGCATTGTCTGACGTCTTTTAGTAGCCTGGTGCTCATGTATATCTTCTTTGTCGATCTAACTGGCCTGGTCGTGATTCCAGTCTTATTTCTGGTTTCATACTAACCTGGTGTCTTATGTTCTCGTCGAACAGATCCATTGCTGTCTCTCCACTTTGTTCGTTCAGTATCTTAGTGTCTCATTTTCCTGCTCATTATCTCACTATAATCTTTGGATACTCATTGTCACTGTCCATCTAACCATCTCATTCTTCGCGTTGCACTGTTTCTCAGTCTCTCTCACATAGAAATGTTTTTGCAGATTCTAATGACACACTCATTTCTTCCTCTCACTGCTCCATTCTTTATTTTACCGCTCAAAGCTTTGCATCACCGTGGTATTGTTTACTTGGCATTTCGGTCATAACTAATCATACATTGTCACTCCTTGCGCTCGTTTTCTGATCCTGCAATGATATTTTCACTTCGTTCAGATATTGACTTGAGAGTGAGATAATTCGGTCAACTGTATTCTGGGATGGGTTTCAAGTGCATCAGTTGTTTTCATATCCTAGGTTCATGTACTAATATCGTTTTACCACTTAAATTTGCAGTTTGAGCTTTACTACCTGTCTGAGCTCTTATCGAAGCTAATTTTCATCAGTTTAGTTGCTAGCTTGGGCCCACTTTCGTCTCCTTTACTCATTTCGTGACTACTTTTTTTTTCTTTTTCACACTTGTAACTCATTAAGCTCATAAGCAGGACACTGTGTTGCTTATATACCAACAGGCAAGTTTCACAGTCAGTTATAATTTACTGAGTTCAGTCTCATGATTATAGCAGTTTGGGTCATCTCAGTGCCTTGTCACACCATAAGCTCAGTAACATTCTCAGCTCCATCTTATCTGACCGTCACTTGAGTTCCTTTGATCCTGGACCCAGTTTCACATTGAGCTGAGTATGTCCCCACTCCTTTGACTCAAAACTCATTACTGGTCATCGCATTGTGAGTGGATTTTGCTCGTGATCACGTAAAGAGAACGCAAGTGATCTCATTTTAAGCTCACTGCTCCTCTGTTACATATGGATCGATAAGAATAATCTCACTTTGCATTCAGCTCATTTCCGGTACCGGCCTTTAAAATAAGATCAGTCCCTAGCTCATATTGGCATTCTCTCAGCTCACCATCATACAAGCTTACTCAGATCTCACTTTCACAGACCAAAGCTGATTTTTGTTAACAATAAAGTTAAACATGTCTGATTGATAACGACACTGATCTAAGTTACCCTGATCTCATATCAAGCTCCAGTTCACTCAGGCTTCGTATAGGGCTATTGGCTCATGCATAACTCTCAACTCAGTCTATCAGTTGATCTCAGCATTTTCTACACTCACTGTATAGTGTCTTATCAAGGGGTTTGAGTGTTTTTTCCTTTAGGTATGCTTAGATTAGCTTCGACTGAGCTCGTTTTTAGCTCACTTTTCTATTACCTTGGCTCATGTTTGTTCATCTTCAGCTGAGTTCAAATACGAGAGCATTTGTCATCCATTTCTCATAGTTTTAGTGCCTAACTCTCATTTACTGAGTCTCGTCTCACTTTCATTCAAGGTCCAAATTTTTCGGAACTACCTTTTCTCACGAACAAAAATTAATTAATCTCACCATCGACTGAGCTCTCTCTTCTAACTTTAACTCAACGTCAGAATGGCCGATTTTCTTTCTTCTTTTCTTTTCTTTCTTTCTTTCTTTCACTTCAGTACTTGCTCGTTAATCTAGCTTAATCTGAGTTCACTGTATTTGTCTCATACGGAACCCTGGTGAATGGGACCTCATAAAGTTGCTCATATTTCGTACTTTCATCCCATATTAGACTCGTTTAATATTTCACCCAGTTTCATTATCTCTGAACTCACTTTATTTTTGTTACACGAAGTCGTCACTTGTTCCACGTATAAAGTTCCAACCATGATCTCACTTTCTGCGGCTATTATCTCGCTTTCCCTTTAACTCAGCATTAAATTTGAGCTGTCTTTAATTTTCTCACACGGATATTATTTTCCATTTGCTCTTTACAACTGCTCTTCACATCTGCTTTTTCCATTTAAAGCAGCTTTAAATATAAGTATGTCTATTAATCATAAATATCACTGTCTGAGCTCAATTTATTTTTTTCACTATCCATCACAATTTTAAAGCTAATCTCACTTTAACTTTTCACACACATGACTCAAATTTAAGTCTGAGCTTAAGTAAATATCCTCTTACAAAATATCGCTGTCATGTGACCCAGGTATAAATCATAGCTTACTGTAACTTTTCTCTCGCTGAGCCCAACTTTATATCTGATCTTACGCGGAAACTTTTCTCACTTAACCCAACTTTAGAATCTGAGCTGACTTTAACTTTCCCTCACACGAAGCTCTCATCAGTGGGGTCGCACGCACGAGTTCTCACCACATACTTGGGGTTGTTTTTGAGTTCCTGGAGCATCTGGTACTTCTCCTTCCCTGCTCCACTTCCACTCACCACTCCACTTCTCACCAGTCCACTCCCGGCATGGTACGGGTCCCCTCCACTCCCCAGCTGGTAGGATTCTTGCCCACTTCCACCACCTCGATAGCCACCTTCAGCCGTTCCTCGTCCCCTTCCGCCTCCTCCACCCACCACACCTATTCCTCCACCTCTGTATCCCTCCACCATACTACTGCTTCCTGGACTGCTACCATCACCCCCAGTGCGGTAACTCTCACTAACAAAACCTCTGTTGCCTAAGATACCACTTCTGTAACTACCACCACCATCGCCACTACCATCCCCATAGCTACCGTCACCACCACTACCATCCCTGTAGCCTCCATCACTACCACTACCATCTCTATAGCTACCATCACCACTACCATCACCCATATATCCATCTCTGTAGGTATCCACGCTCAGATTCACGCTACCCCTTCGACGATAACCATCATCCCTATACATATCACTCCTATACTCATCTAAATCCCTATTTCCCCTACCGTGGTTTCTAGGTAGAGTCTCGGAGTACCTGTTATAGCAATCGCCCACACCACCACCACCAGTACCACCTCGAATGTTGGTAGTTGTGGTAGTGGGTGTGGTGGAGAGGGGGGAGTGGAGGAGGTGGGTGGGGGAGGGATAGGAGTCACTGTATCTGTGCTGTTGCTGTTGCTGTTTTGTCAATACGGACTTCGTGGGCCCCTGTGAAGACGGGACGAGGCAGGAACGCAAACCAGTTGAGGAAGCCGAGACATGGAGGGAAGATGGAGGGGCGAGGGAGGAAGTAGGAGCTAGGGAAAGCGAGGAGGAAGGCGGGAGGGATGCGTGGTGCTGGTGGAGGGTGGATGAAGCAGATGGGACGAGGGAGGAGTGGGCAGCCAGGTTTGTGGATGATGGAGGCATGGATGAGGAGGATGGAGGCAGGCTCTTTCCCAGGCTGCTGTACTGCCCCGCTGACCCGTTCGGCACCAGGCGACCCAGCAGCGCATCTGTGGAGGGAATAGAATACATTAGACGGACGTTCATACTACTATATTATTAATCGATTTTTATTCTTTAAAAAGTGTAACTATCATCGTTGTCGTCGTCGTCATTAGTCATCACCATCATCATTATCATCACCCATTTTATTACTATTGCTATTTCTTCAATACAACGACTTTCTGTTTTCATCCTATCTCCCTATGATTTTTTTTTTAATTAAGAAAAGACCGTTTCTAACTGAAGGGGTTAATGAAGGTAACTGTTGGAAAAGTCTCACCTAAACTTCACACTTATAATCGTCGCATGTAGTGAAAATAACGCATAGATGGCGTTCTGGGTGTAATAGAGTTAAATCATTCTCGGTGATTCTGTTTAGTAAGTAAAGGAAAAATAAAATAAAAAATCGAGGATAAAGGTAATAATTAACGCGGTAGGAATTAAAGTGCCCATTTCACAAACATAATATCCAAATGGCGTAATAGAATAGCGGTAAACCTTTAATGCAATATCATCAGCGTTTCCGTGTCTCTGTTGCTGACATATTTCCACTCCATGAAAACTCTAACTATGTATGTTTTTATGTTTTTCATATGTGTGTGGCAGCGATATTTTACAAAAAAAAAAAAAAAAATCTTGCTCTTGCTGGGAGAATTTCAGCATGTAATAGAAATATATGATCATATAAATAAAAAAAATCATATAAAGGTAAAAGCATGCAAGAAAATTTAAAAAGTATTAAACACAGGTAAGCATATAAAATATATTAGTAGATAGTGGTATGCTATATATATGATAAAGTTGATAATGTAAAATAATACGTAAATTAAATAGATGATCCTGTTAAGTAAAGGATTTTACATTTATATTAAAGAAATATGTGAAGAAGCAACGGCAGAAGATGTAAATAGTCTAGTAGATAAATAAACATTAAATGACTAAGCACAGTTCAGAGCAAAAAAATAGAAAATAAGTATCGTAAGAATATGTATCACTTGGCCACGGAACGAGTGGAGTTGACATGAAGCAATTTCACTCCAGCTCTCCGGGTGGTCAGGTTGTGAACGTCAGAGAGAGAGAGAGAGAGAGAGAGAGAGAGAGAGAGAGAGAAAGAGAGAGAGAGAGAGAGAGAGAGAGAGAGAGAGAGAGAGAGAGAGAGAGAGATAGGAGGGGGGGGGGGCAAGAATGATACCAAAACAGAAGCGAGAGGTAAAAAGAGGTGTGTGTGAAGGATAAGGGCTATGGTCTAGAGCCTTTTTATCCCAGACCTTTCAGCAGCCCTTTTACGAGAGCTAGAGAATATCAGAGCAGTGTGACCCTCTTCCTATCCTCTGAAGGCTGCACCCAACACCACCACCACCACCAAACACACAAACAAACAAACAGTTACAATGGAGGTGGTGTGTATTCGTGGGTTTAAAGGGGACACCTTTCTGTCTTTTATGTCTTTCGTTTGTTCTGTCTACCACTTTCATTCCTTATTGTTGTAAAACATGTCTAAATCAGCAATTTTTGACATTAAAATTGTCATAAGTGGCATAAATGCAAAAAATGCTTTATTTAATAAGAAATTTCATTTACGGTACGTATTTGACGAAGCATGCAAAAGGTGGAGAGAGAGAGAGAGAGAGAGAGAGAGAGAGAGAGAGAGAGAGAGAGAGAGTTAATGTTAAATAATAAAAGATATACAGAAAGAGCCAAAGTTGTAGAAGTCCCTAATGTAACTGCGAGTAAAACAACAGTTTTTATGAACAGCCGTGGTGAGCACCAGCACCAGCGAAGGAGACGGGAATGAAATAATTAAGAAGTATACTGGTATCATGAATTACGTACTGTATATAATAATGATTTTACTATTGGATACCACAGATTTAGCATATCAAGCTGTTTTTTATTATTTTATTTTAGTATCAAATGAATGGAAAATCATGCTAAATTAAGAATATTTGGGCGTATTATTCATTAATTTACATGGCTGTTGCTGCATCAAACCAGGAATAATATTTAATTTTCTCCGCAAGAGCACCCTACAGAACTAATGGATGTAATTATTCTTTAATTTCCTCCTTTCAGACTATAGCAAATTCTTGGCCTTACTGAAGCAAATTCAATACATTTTAGTTTTGTTTGGTCTTATCTGACATCTCTACTGTATAGTCTTGTGGGACAGTAGCTTGAAACAGACCGTTATGTACTCGTCATTTTCTTTTTTTCAAGTGTATAGAATGTGATTTTTATTCTCGTGCATTTGTGACCTTATGAATTAGTTACGGTTATGGGCTTAAATACATAACTTATATGTGTTTTAGATCATGACTTTTTTTCAAAACCTGTAAAATAATAAATACCCTGTTGGTCGAACTATTAAATGAGTTGCTTACAAGTCATTTGGTCGTATAGTCATTGTATATATATATATATATATATATATATATTTGGTACCAATGTGTTGCTATATCTTTGCAAAATATTATTGAATGATTCGTACATTATATGCTCTTATTTTCACCTTCTTGGATTATTGGCAGTTTTATTAATTAGTTATTTCCTTTTCAGGTAAGGAGTGTTGCTTTCGTTTGAATTGGGTTAGTCCTACGTTGGTGCTACAAGGTGAGCATGTTTTATTGGATTTTTAAAAATTCACTGTAAACCTTTATATTACTGTATTTTGTGTGTGTGTGTGTGTGTGTGTGTGTGTGTGTGTGTGTGTGTGTGTGTGTGTATATGCCTTCTTTTTAAGGAATAATTCATTTTGTGCTTATAATTTGCAGTTGTAATTAATATCGTGGTTTATATATTTACTTACGGAAAGCACTGTAATTCGTATAGTATTTATTTATCATTTTTTTTATTTTTTATTTCCCCCTTGTTGATGGTGGACAAAGAATATGGTTTCACTTTTCGCTCTTTGATACTGGTACAGTATGTCTGTCTGCCTGACCATCGTAGTACAAACGAGTGTGCCGGGACGACCTTGCTTTAAATTTTGAGGATGATTCTCTTGACCCAGAATGAAGTGTTCTACATCTGGCGAAAGTCTGTGTGAGGATAAGGATATACGAATTGCTATGCCTGGCTACAGTTCAAAGAAGTACATAGGAAAGTAAGCAGAAGTACACCTGTTGATCCATGCATGTAGTAAGGAAGGTTATAATTGTACCCTTTTCGCTCTAACTTGGTCAAAAATTGCCATCTCTCCATTTTGAAAACTGAGTTGTACCAAGAGAATAACACCAGAATATGATGCTAGTCATGAGGTGCCGTGGAAAGGATGTAGAGCCACAATATTGTTTTATCCTGACAATGATCCACGTGAAGTAAGCAGCTGAAAGACAAATGCTTTGGCCTAGTTAAAGTAAAAAGTCCACAACAAAACAATTATGAGTAAAACAAAACAAGAATAGTAAAGCTGGATGACTTCCCCGACCACCAAACCCTCCAGCTGAAGCCAGGTTTTCCAGTTACTGATGATTTTATTCGGAGCCGTATTTTCATTTTTGGCAATATTATCATTACATTACGATACTTATTATTACCAGCAGAGCGTACTGTACAGCCCAGTATGAAAAATAACTCCTGCCTCATATATTTTTTTTTAAATACTGAAATAGATAACCACTACCACCCTTCATCACATCCAGCACTACCATAACCACTTGAACGACCACCATGACGACCTCCACCCACCACCACGACCATATCCATCACAAAGAACAAACTATGGGCAACAAACGATTGAACAAAGTGTTATTTGCACCAGTTTTGTCTCTAAAGTTATCGGTATTAATTTGCATTGTATATTATTATTATTATTATTATTATTATTATTATTATTATTATTATTACGGCTATTTTTGTTACTTCATACTGTTATTACTTTCAGTTTTCATTTTTACACATGTTTATTAGCAGTGTTTTAAATCCGTAATGCTACATACATAAATATTTAAATATATACATGCAGAGAGAGAGAGAGAGAGAGAGAGAGAGAACAGAGGAACACAAAGGCAAGGTGAGGTAAATGGAGGGAAGATGAATTAATAACCGTTTCTCCCATTCTCCCTTTCTCCTCCTCCTCCTCCTCCTCCATACTTTCTCTCCTGCTCCCTTCTTTGTAGTCTCTCTCTCTCTCTCTCTCTCTCTCTCTGTTCCGTCCCTCTTTTGGTTTATCCAGTCCGTCCTCTCTTATGCATATCCACTTTATCCTCTTCATTTGTCACTGTCTTTTCTCATTCTCTTTCTCTCATTCATCTTCGCCTGCGTCTTATTTTTTCTCTCTTTTCTTCTCTCCTTCGTTTTTCCTCTCATCCTTTCATTCTCTTTCTCATATATTATACTTCATTTCCACACCTCTTTCTTATACCTCCTCTCACTTTTTCATTCTTTCTTTATTTTTCTTTATATTCTCATATACCCATTTTTTTCCTCTCTCTCTCTCTCTCTCTCTCTCTCTCTCTCTCTCTCTCTCTCTCTCTCTCTCTCCCATCCCTCCTCCTTTCTCTGCATATCTAAGAAGTAATAGAAAAGACTTAAGGAAGTTAAAATATTATAAAAAGACGCCCTCGATCTGCAGGGATTAAAGTGGCAGTAGTAAGGCACTGAAGATAGAACTGAAGAGGCAGCGGGAGAAGGCCGAGGAAGAGCAAGTGAAAGGGCAATAAAGAGGCTGCATGGGCAATAGGAATGGGTTGAGAGGGCAGTTAAAGCAGTAGGGGTTGGAGGAGAACTGTAGTTTAGAGCTGGGTTGAAGTGAGGTTGAAAGGGCAATAGAGAAACTGAATAGGCAATGGGAAGAGGTTGAGAGGGCAGTTAGAGAGAGAGAGAGAGAGAGAGAGAGAGAGAGAGAGAGAGAGAGAGAGAGAGAGAGAGGGCAATTAATGTAGTAACAGAAGTTGGGTTGAGAGAAGGGACTTTAAGGTTAGGCGGAGGTGAGGAAGTTGAAAGGGCAGTAGAGAGGCTGAATAGGCAATAGTAAGGGGTTGAGAGGGCATTTAGAGTGTCAGGGAGGGGAGGTAAAGCTTGGGATGGGGTGGGGTTGCGGTCAGAGGCTGTTGAAGGGGAAAGAGAGAGGTTGATTGGGTAATAGAGAGTTGTCGAAAGCGCAAGTAAAGCGGTAGTAGAAAGTGGTTGAGGAAAGGGGGTTTAAGGTTGAGTGGAGGATGGAGGAAATTGAAGGGGCAAGAGAGAGGATGAATGGGCAATGGAAAGTGGTTGAAAGGGCAATTAAATTGGAAAATGAAAGGGTTTCAGGAGGGCACACGAAAAATGGAGAATGGCTGGGTTGAGGGGGTATTGTAAAAGAGTGGAAAGGAGAATAGGGGTATTGGGAGTGTGTGGGGTGTGGAGCAGTTGCAAAGGCAATGGGAACGGATTGCTGTGGCAGTTTACAGCGGTTGAGAGGGCAGTTGATGAGTAATAGATGATTGTTGAGTGGGAATAGTGAAGTTGAGTGGGGGGCAAGGGGTGGGGGGAGAAGTGGGAGAAGGGAAATCAGTTGAATTGGCAAAGGAAAGGGTTGCATGGGTAGTAAAAAGAGGCTGAGGTTGCAATTGAAGAAGCAATGGAAAGTGATTTAGAGGGGTTGGGAGAGAATAAGAAAGGGTGTGGGGAGGGTGGGAGGAGGTGTAGGATGTTTGGGAGGTGAGGAGGTTGTGGGGCGTGGGTTGAGAGGGTTGCGAGGTGGGGTGTGGGGTGGGGGCTGTTTAAGGAGGGATGTGGGGGTGAGAGGGTCGTGACAGCCGTGGCACAACAGCTGGGGGTAAGGGGTCGTAAAGGATCATGGTTATCCCCCCCCCCTCCAGCCCTCCCCTCCTTCCCCCTCCCCAATCTCCCTCCCCCGAAGCTCCTTCCTCCCAGCAGTCGTCGCTTCTATTCCTTCTCTCCCTCATTCCTTCTTCGTTCTTTGTCTCCTGTCCTTTTATTCCTTCTTTGCCGTCTCTCTCTCTCTCTCTCTCTCTCTCTCTCTCTCTCTCTCTCTCTCTCTCTCTCTCTCTCTCTCTCTCTCTCTCTCTCTCTCTCTCTCATGTATTACTCTTGTCTTTTTCCTAATATTTTTTTTTTCATTCCTCTTCACTTCCTTCTTTCCTCTTTCATTCACTCGTTCGTTCCTCCCTTCCTTATTTATCTCCTTCTTAAATATATTTTACTTCATTGTATGTTTCCTTCATTCAAAGATATTTTTTCCTTATTCCCTCCTTCAGACCATCCCTGCTTCCTTTCTCCTCCTCCTCCTCCTCCTCCTCCTCCTCGTCTCTATATCCACCTCATTTACTCTCATTCCTTCCCCTCCATTTCTTCCCCTACTCGTTCCTTGCACCCGTCTCTCTCTCTCTCTCTCTCTCTCTCTCTCTCTCTCTCTCTCTCTCTCTCTCTCTCTCTCTCTCTCTCTCTCTCTCTCTCTCTCTCTCTCAGTTAGCTAAAGACACTCATATTGAAGCATCGGGCGCCATGTACTACAACTGTTTATTAATTCACAATATAAAGATATATGGGAAAACTTAAATGATTCCGATTTCTGTGTCTCTTGTGGCCCCGCTTTATTGTTTATGGTTAGTGTGTGGAGGGGAAGTGGTGTGTGTTATATATTTACGAATTCTGTATTTAGGTACACAGGTATACATACGCACACACGGATGCATAAAAACAGGTAAGTACTCGTACAGTCATAACATACACAGTCCACAGCCTTAAAATACATGTACAGTATACATACAAGCTTCAAGGCACAAACTAATCCACGACTAATGAAACACACACACACACACACACACACACACACACACACACACACACACACACACACACACACACACACACACACACACACACACACACACACACACACACACACACACACACACAGATTTCATTAGTTTCCCTGAAAACAACAGCACATTCAATAACAATTGCACTAAATAATTAACAGTGAGTTCAGAGTTCATATATACAGTATGCTGCAGTTTTTTTTATCGTGAGATGCCTGGGAGTTACTTGGAACGGGGTGGGAGAGTCGTTGTGTCCTGAGTCGTGTGTGTGTGTGTGTGTGTGTGTGTGTGTGTGTGTGTGTGTGTGTGTGTGTGTGCAGAAAATGTCTATGCTGAATGTGTAGCGTAACTCAATCCCCTCCCCTTCTCCTTTTTCCTCTTTGTCTAGTTCACCCATTCTCTCTCTCTCTCT
Organism: Coenobita brevimanus; assembly: GCF_032717465.1. NCBI lineage: Eukaryota > Metazoa > Arthropoda > Malacostraca > Decapoda > Coenobitidae > Coenobita > Coenobita brevimanus. Next base: position 32,955,573 of record NC_137043.1, on the reverse strand, counting down.
CTCTCTCTCTCTCTCAGTTTTTAACCCCCTCTTCTGTCTCCCTTCCCTTCTTTCCCTCCTTCGTCCCCCATAACATCCTCCATTCCTTCGTTCTCCCTTTCCTTCCCTCCATCTCCCTTACCTCCTGTGTTCTTCCCTTTTCTTCTCTTTGCCTCGCGTTTCTCTTTCATCTCTCTTTCCTTTCTCCGTTCTCCGTTCTTTCTCATTCTCTTCCTCCTGACCTTTTCTCTTTTCTCTGTTTGTCTTTCATGTCTATTGTTTTCTTTATTCTCTCCTTCTCTCTATCTCTTCCTCTCTCCTTCTTACATCACTCCATTTCCCCGTCCTCATCTCTCCTTCTCTCTGTCTCTTCTCCTTTTCTTCTTTCCCTCTTCTCTCCTTCTCTCCCCTTGTTCTCCCACTTCGTCTCCATTTCCTTTCACGAACACTAGCCTCAGATCCGTAACGAAGGGAGCGCCTGACTGAAGACTACGTAGCGGTACACGAGAACAGGTCAAAGCAGTGGAGAGAAGAACAGAGGAGGGCGGAGGTGAGAGAGGAGAGGAGTAGAGATGAATTTGGAGAGAACAGAATAAAAGGGAACAGAAAGGAGAGGAGAAGAGATGAATTTGGAAAGAACAGAATGAAATGGAACAAAAAGTAGAGAAGAGGAGATGGGATGAGAGGAAAGGGCATGGGAGAGAAGGGGAGGAGGAGAGGGGAGAGGAGGGAGGAAGGGAAGAGAGGGGAGGGGAGGAAGGGAGGGGAGAGGAGAGAAGAGAAGAGAGAAAGGGAGAGGAGAGGAGAGGAGAAAAAGGGAGGGGAGGAGGATGGAGAAGCGGTGAGCAGTTAAGAAGAGAGGGAGAAAGCAAGTGAAGTGAAGTGGAATGAAGTAAAATGAGAAGAGAAGCTTGGAATTGGAGGAGAGAGGGGAAGGTAGGAGAACATAGGAAAAGAGGAGAGGTGAGGGGAGAAGCGGAGATTAGGAGAGGAAAAGAAGCATGAAAGTGCACGAGAGGATGGGGGATAGAAGAAAATAGACAGGAAAAGGAAGTGAGGGTAGAAGGATAGAGAAGATAACAAAAGGAGAGAAGAGGAGACGAGAGGAAGGAATGACAAAAGAAAGTGAGGAGAGAAGAGGATGCAAGAAGAAATGAGAGAGTAGAGGAGAGGATTGGATGAAAGAATAGTTGAGTGAAGACAATATTATAACGACAAGGATAGGCGAGAGAAATGGAACGTTGGTCGATACGAAGAGAAGAGGGTTATAGAGAATAGTAGCAAATTGTTGAGATGATGATCAACAGAAGAAAAACTTATATAAAAAAGGAAAAGAAAAGGAAACAGGATTTAGAGGAAGGAAGAGGAAAGAGGAGGTAGGAGGAGGATTTATGTGAGAAAAAGATATAAGACATGAGAAAGATAGCGCCAAGATTTCCAGATCTAATTAAAGAAATCAAGAAAAGACGACGACAAGTGGAAAGAAAAGAGAAAATAAAAGAAAAAAAGAAAGAGCAAAGAGAAAAGAGGAGAATGGCACAGAAGAGAGAAGACAAGAGATAACAGAAGGGATAACACTTATGAGGCTTATTCTGTTTTACTTAGGAAGTACGCTAAGTACGCCTTCGTTCCTCCATTCCTTGTAAATATCATCGTCATCATCATCGTCGTCGTCGTCATTATTATCGTCGTCGTCATCATCGTAATATCATCATCATCGCTTTGTTCCATTGCATGCAGGATAAATACTGTCCTCACCATACTGAAACCAGTGATAATAGCGTATAGGAAAAAAAGTATGTAATTTGAAAAGAGATGAAAAAGGCATGAGAAAAAAAAAGATACTAGGGTGTGACTGTGTACTACAATATTTTCTATCCCAGTGATAACAGAAGGAAAAGCATTGTTGAAATATAAGAGGATAGACAAAAGAGAAATAAAACAAGAGGTGTTCCGCTAAGTCTTTCGCATCTCCCCCACTAAGTCTCTTACATCTCTCCCACTCAGTCTTCCTCTCCTCTCCTACTCAGCCTGTCACTGCCTCTCTCTTCTCCCATCTGTAATATTTTTCTCTTATTCCTTTCATATTTAATGCAAGATTTCCTCTCCTCTCCAATATAATTTTTTTCTCCTCTCCTCTCCTTTCTTCTCCTCCTCATAATATAGCAGACTTTTTCTCCTCTCCATCTCAGTTTTTACCCACCACCTCTTATGTAACAGTAAAAAGCCTGTTTATTACCATGGATAAACTGTTGAAATTTTTAAGTTTTAATGTCTCTGTTATACAGGGGAGGGGGGTGAGGGCCGTAATGCGCTTGGTTGTGTATGCAGGGAAGTGGGGGGGGTATGTGCTTGGTCAGATGGAGGGTTGCTGTAGTGTACCGTTGCCTATGTTTTATCTCTCCTCTCCAGCACAACATATATACACCTATCCAAAAGCCAGCATAGACGGTGAATAAATAACATCTACAACTTACCTAGAGTGATCCTCCGTCCCTCTTTGCCACATTCCCTCCATTCACACTGATTTCCTCCGCTGTTTCACGCACAGTCCTTTCTCCACTTTCTCTCCTATCTAGTCTACCTTCACATATCACATAATAAACAAACTTCAAAGCCCAGTAAATATACCATGAATAATAGAAGCTCATATTTTTTTATTTAAAGCTATCCCTCCTCCTCCACCTCCCTCTCCAATCACATTCTTTCTCTTCCCTCCTGCAATCTTCCCTTCCTCACCAGTCAAACATCACATAAAAAACAAGAAAACCCCACACAGACCGTAAAAAAAAGCCTATCGTTACGTGAAACCTCCTCTTCCCTTCCTCTTCCGCTCTTTCTCTTCATTCATAGTCTTTCTCTTCCTGCAGTCTCCCTCTCTCCCCTCCTTTCACCACCAGTCCAACATCACATCAAAAAACAATCAACCAAATCCAGCACAGACCGTGAATAACGAAAGCTCATACTTACGTGAACCCTCCCACTCCCCGCCACCTACCTAAAATAATTTGCATAGTGAACCACCTCGTTGCCATAGAGACGGGCGCTGCGTGGAGTGTGTGTGGAATGCATATATATGTATGTATGTGTGTACACTGTATAGCAATTACGTACGGTAGATGTCCGGGCGTTGGTACCGGTGGTATGCGTGGATTGTTGCGCGGTGTGTGTGTGTGTGTGTGTGTGTGTGTGTGTGTGTGTGATGCAAGTACTCATTCATACATGCACATGCATTCATACACATATTCGTACATACGTATTCATGTATACAAATTGATGTTGATATGAGCCAGTTTCTCTCTCTCTCTCTCTCTCTCTCTCTCTCTCTCTCATTCATGTATACAAGTTGATGTTGATATGAGCCAGTTTCTCTCTCTCTCTCTCTCTCTCTCTCTCTCTCTCTCTCTCTCTCTCTCTCTCTCTCTACCAGTAAAATAAATATTACTCTATAAAATGTATAGGTTGTCCTGTATTTGTTTGTTTAGCAGTGACTCTTTGTTGTATTGTGTCGTGAGTTTGTGTGTGTGTGTGTGTGTGTGTGTGTGTGTGTGTGTGTGTGTGTGTGTGTGTGTGATAACCTTTTGCGGTGTTTGTATATTATTGTGTGTTTGGCGTTTTTGTTTTTACCCGTTTTTGTTTTGTTTTTTTGAATTGCTTTGTGTGGTGTTTGTGATTTTCTTTGTGTGATATTTGCTGTTGTGTTTTGTGGCGTGATTTTGTGCTTTGTGTTTTTATTTTTTTTTCTAATTTTGTTCTTGGTCGTGCAGTCTTTGGTGGTTTTGGTGATGGTGTTTGTGTGTGGTGTATGTGTCCGTATTTGATTTATGTGTGTTTGTAAGTTGTCTGTGTGTTCATGTGTGTTTTTGTTTTGAAGTTTGAATAATCTGCTTTTTTTCTGCTTGTGTATGGTACTAACAATACTTGTGTTGATGTGGTCTTTCACGTCTTTATTTGCTGTGCAGTAAAGCAGTGATAGTTGTTGAAGCCACAGGTTCATCTGAATGTGAACCCAGTGTATTGTAGGCTTAAGTTCTCCTCTCCTGCAGCCCATCCTCCTCCTTTCGGTGGGTAGGGATGAAGTTGAGGGACGTTTGCATAACCGGGCAGCTCCATTCCCCGATTATATCAGTGCCACCACGTGAAGGCGTCCCTTTCCAGCACTTGTGTAGTCAGAAAACAGGATAATAGTGACGGATACACCATTGTTCCACGTCTCTTTATGGGATTAAGCTCTGTCGCCTCTGCCTTGTCTTTGTGGTATGTGGTGCTTTGTGTGTGTGTGTGTGTGTGTGTGTGTGTGTGTGTGTGTTTTATGACGTCTGTGATATTTTTGTATCTGTGTGTTTTTGTAAAGTCTGTGGTGTTTGTGATGTATTTGCTTTGGTATTGATGTGTGTGTGTGTGTGTGTGTGTTTTTTTTTTGTAATTGTGTGTTTATTTGTGTATTTTATCTTTCATTTTTTTCATATTCTCCGATGCAACAATTTTGGGTTGTAGTCAGGAAAGAGGAAAATACACCAGATATTCCATTCTTGCACATAGCTCAATAGGCTTAAAGGATTATCGGCCCTGTGTCCTCTCTACCTAGGTGTTATTGTGTTACCTCCCTGTTTGCTGCTGGGAGGGGGTATTGTTTTTGGCTCTTTTATCTGTTGGCGTGTGGCTGTGGCGGATTTGGAGTGTGTTTGATGTGTTTGGATGTGGGTTTTTGAGGAGGGGTGTGTGGGGGAGTTGTGTGTGGGCTTGGATGGATGTGTGTGTGTGTGATGGGGAGGGGTGGATGTGTGTGCGTGGAGTAGCCTGGATGTGTGGATGTGTGTGTTTGGGAGTGGATGTGTGTGCGTGGGGTAGCCTGGATGTGTGTGTGTGTGTGTGTGTGTGTGTGTGTGTGTGTGTGTGTGTGTGTGTGTGTGTGTGTTGAATGTATATGTACGAGGGTGAGCATGCATGTAGGTGAATGGCTGTTTAAATGTGCCAGTTTTTTTTTTTTTTTTTTTTTTTTCAGAGAGAGAGAGAGAGAGAGAGAGAGAGAGAGAGGATAATGGAAGGAATATTTAGTTGCATCCGCCTATTTACTGTAAAAGAAACAACCTCAACCCCATTCACACCGATGGCTCCCTTTTTCACAGTGTTTTTGCCATCACCAGACGATTTTACTCAGCTCAGGGGAGACTTTACGAACTGACATGGCTAGACAAGAAAAATCGTCCGGAATGATTAAGAACAAATTAAAGTAAAACGTTATCTGATTGAAAAGGATAAAAACATCTAACCCTATTTATTCCTTTTCTTTATTTCGTTCTTGCTGTTTTTTAGATCATGAACCCAATGGACTGGAGGTTCAAATCTCCCATTTCCTGAAGTCTGCCTTCTTTCTTTTGGAGGATAGGGAAAGATTTGAGGATCGTTTTTATATCCGGGCAGTAGAGCTTTGTCATAATGGTGCCATCGCGTGAAGGCGTCCCTCTCCAGCACTTTCAGTAAAGCAACTACAACATCAACATCAGCATCATCAACAACAACCACAGTGTTAACTCAGAATCAACACAAACAATCAAAACAAAGCCAATACAGCAGAAACAATAAACAAAAACAATCAAAACAACAATCAAAAGAAAGCCAATCCAACAGAAACTTAATGTAATTGGCCCGCCCATCCAGTATTGCCAGAACCAAGTGAGAATGCAACCCTTGGAATCCTTAAGTGGTCTTCCGGCTTCATTCGTCTTCATTTCGCTCCGGTATCTGGTAATACTTCCTGCCTCGGCCCGCGGTGGTAATCTTTTATCTTGTCGTGGGTTTGACAGAGAGAGAGAGAGAGAGAGAGAGAGAGAGAGAGAGAGAGAGAGAGAGAGAGAGAGAGAACATTAGAAATTCCCTTTACGAAATTAAGCACCCACCACCAGAACCAATTATCTGCCATATTTTTGTCTTCTCTTTATTCAGCTAAAATTTCTCGTCCGTTTACACCCCTTGATTAGAAGGGCAGTTTTTCATTTTTTCTTGCTGCCTGAAGAAAATTGTAGAGATAGATAGATGGGTAGATAAATAGACAGATGGGAACATACATACATGCATACATAAGTGTGTACGTGGATGGATAGATACATATACAGAGAGTTGGATGGATGGATAAAGAGATGGATTGATTGATGGATTGGGGGAGAGAGAGAGAGAGAGAGAGAGAGAGAGAGAGAGAGAATTTACCAATTGATGAATAGCTTAGAACCTTACTTTAAAAAAAAGCAACTTCCATCAGTCTCTTCATTACGAGGAATATAAAACCCCTTCAGTTCGGTGGTGTATTTTGATAGCTCATTATTTATTATATTTAGCTATTTATTTATTTATTGGTGAGTTGTGGGGAAGGATGGGACTGGAGTGTATTGGTATGGTGATGAGGAGGGGTAGATTGAGATAGTTTGTGCATGTGGCAAGGATGGAGGATGACAGCTGGGTGTGGAAAGTGAAAAGTGTGAATGTCGGGGATGGAGGAGTTGCGAGAGGCAGACCGAAAAAGACATGGGAAGTGGTCATAGAGTGTGACCTCAGGGATAAGGGATCGTTTTCATATTGTCCTCTTTTTCTTTACTCTCTCCTCTTTCCTTTATTCTATTTCCTTATTACTCTCGCCCTCAATAGTCTCCCCTTTTTTCGTTGCTCTCCCCATTCTCATTATTCTTCCGTCTCTCTTTTATTCTCCCCTTTTCTCCATGCTCACCATTTTTATTTTCCCGTTCTCTTTACTCTCCCCATTTTTCATGTATCCTCCCCTTTTCTCTTTACTCTCCCCCTTTCTCTCCCCAGTGTGGTGGTATTAGCGAGAGTTTTCATGGCGTGTGGGTGAGTTTTGCAGGGGATCAGCCGACTTTGTTTTAACGATATACAGATCCTCAAACTGTTCCCTACTCTTAGCCCGGATAAGTGTTTGAGCTCTTTCCATCAGCAGGCCACTTCTTGACCACTTGATACACAGATAGATAAGATAGATAATGTTTATATATGTCTGTAGTATGGTTATATATATTCTATCAGAGCTACTGGAGTGTGTAAATATGTAAATTTCTCTCTCTCTCTCTCTTTCTCTCTCTCTCTCTCTCTCTCTCTCTTACACATAAACATACATTATTTGTTTATAGATGTATATGTGTGTATTGCCTGGTGCGGGCTTGTTAATATGCAGACATCCATCCATTATTTATTTATAGATGTATGTATATGTTGGTATTGACTGATGGCGCCATCTTAGTGTTTAATCCACTCTTGCTTACCTTTAGAACTACTGCCATCGGTGCCTGGGTCCTCCTTTATCCCTATCCTATCCTTGGTTCCATTGGCTATCTTCACCTCCTTCTTCTTGCCCCGTGTTTTCTGTGGGTCCGTGCCGGGGGGGTCTTCGCTGTTCCCTGGCTCTGAGGTGTTGCCAGTCGGACCCTTGGCGCTGGAGGCTGAAGAGGCCGAGTTGTGCTTCTTCCAGCGATTGACCAGGACGAGGAGGATAATGAGGGTGACGAAGACGCCGACGATGGCCAGGAAGATGATGATGAGCGGGGAGTAAAAGAGAGACTTGTTCTCACCTGTGGAAGAAGGGAAAGAGTTTGAGGATAATGTTAACCAGCTTTTTGAGGGCGAATCTGTAAGGGAAATTAAATGTTATGGTTTTCTTGTGTTCTAGCCATTTTTAAGTCCAGGGCGTCAGACGATTTATTTAAGCCCAGGGAGGAGAGAGCGAGGGTAGGTTTAATCAAGTAGAGGAACTGTAGGTAACTGTATGTGTGTTCGTGTACTTTGTGCTGTGTGTTGCTGGTGGGTGTGTGTTTAGGAGGAGGGTAATCAGTGAAGGGTCTTGTCTGGAGCTTAGTTTAGTTAACCCTCTTCATTACAGCTTCTCAGGCTACCACCAGACGATTTTATTCGGGTTATAAAAAACCATTAGTTGCAAGGGGGTTAATCACTGTAAATCTGCATCTAACTCGTCTATACTGAAAAGCCCCCCAAGGTAAAGAAAATCGTCAGGAAATAGCAGGGATGACGAGCCTAATACGTTATCTTAATAAAAGGGTTGAAAATTGTTAGCACTCTATTCTTTTCTTTTGTTATTCAGAGACGATGACCTCTTTCGTGTATCTAGTCAAGGAATCAGCTGTCTTTGCAGTTTGTTTGAAGATTTATTTCGAAGTAGCAGAACATTTTGAATAACTTGAGGCGACTAGTGTGTTTCTGAGATGGTCCAACCTTTCTGGGATGAACTCGACAAACCTAGTGAAGATTATTAACTCTTTCAACATGTGGACGAAGTTATTTTTTTTTTTATTCTTGCTACCAATAGGCGATTTTATTCAGCTTTCGAATTGGAGGGGTTAGATACACCCTTCATTAACCCCTTCACTGAGAGAGGCTTTTCCTAACGTGAATAATATTGTCTGGGAGTAGCGTGAATAAATCTGAAAAAAACGTCCACTGGTTGAAGAGTTTTATTCCCTGACCGTTCATTGTGTCTTGGCGGAGTTTGGTAATGTTGGTGTATTTTATCAGTTGTTGTCTGGGTAGAGGTTGAGTTGTGTGTTTGATGTGTGTTATCTAGCCTAATTGACTCTCTGAAGGTTTAATAGTAGGTGTTTATTTAGTAATTTATTGTACGCACTCACGCATACACGCACGCAGACACACTTTCATATTCTCTCTCTCTCTCTCTCTCTCTCTCTCTCTCCTCAGATACACAAATACCTCCTTGTGTACTATTCTATTCTATAACATCGTTGGGACCCTCGTGTCTGTGTAATCTGTGTAACTCTTTCCCATCCTCATCAGGTCCCAATAAATCCATTATCGACCCGAACGAATACATTATATTTTTTTTATTTCATTATATTTTTCCTTCCACCACCCAGTTCATAAGAGACGCCGTGATCTGTTGAAAAAAAGCAGTTCTATATTTGCAGTCTTTGATCCGGAAGAAAGTAATAAAAAAAAAAAAAGATTGGAACAAAAGGAAAGTATTAAAAGTTGTACCATTGGTGTGGATTACGTCTGTCTGCCTGTTTGTTTGTCTGTCTGTCTGGCTGTCTCGTGTGATGAAGACGTGATCGATAAATTGATGTTTCTTTTGTTATGTGGAGTTTAGTCTAGTCTTGCCCTCCCGCCCCCCCCTCTCTCTCTCTCTCTCTCTCTCTCTCTTTGTATTTGTATTTCTGTCGTGTTTATTACATGGCCAAAAAGATTGGGATTTTGTGTGTGTGTGTGTGTGTGTGTGTGTGTGTGTGTGTGTGTGTGTGTGTGTGTGTGTGTGTGTGAGATAGAGAGAGACCGTGACCTTTCTAGCATGCTGGGCATCGCTAGAGGTATTAAGTGTCATTTAATGAATTGTTGGTTCGTGCCATTGTCCTGATTCTCTCTCTCTCTCTCTCTCTCTCTCTCTCTCTGTTTGTATTTGTATTTCTGTCTTGTTTATTAGATGGCTAAGGCTAAGAAGATTGGGATTGTGTGTGTGTGTGTGTGTGTGTGTGTGTGTGTGTGTGTGTGTGAGAGAGAGAGAGAGAGAGAGAGAGAGAGAGACCGTGACCTTTCTAGCATGCTGGGCATCGCTAGAGGTATTAAGTGTCATTTAATGAATTGCTGGTTCGTGCCATTGTCCTGATTCTCTCTCTCTCTCCTCATATATATATATCTATATATATATATATATTTATATATATATTTATATATATATATAGTGTGTTTGTGTGTGTGTGTGTGTGTGTGTGTGTGTGTGTGTGTATATAAAGTAGGTAAGTAGGTAGGTAGATATTTTCCATCCACTTTTCCTGCATCCTTGCCTACTTTTCTATACCTCTACACACCTTTTATTTCGCGTACCCCTTTTTAGTACAAACTATTTCCTTGTCACTCGGATTACCTTCCTTGTACATCTGTTTACAGTAAGTCTGTTTTCCACGTCTACCTCTTTTATTTCTGCCTCCCTGCATATTTTCCTGCCTTACTCTCTCCCTGTCAGGAACCTTTACTTCAGGTCTCTGTTCCGACTGTCGTTCTTCTCACTTATATTGTAGACAGAGATTGACAGAGAAATGTGGACAGATAGACATACACAGAGAGATTGATAGAGACATGATAGATTGATAGAGACGTGTAAGTATAGCTGAGTTGTTGTTGTTTTTTTCACACATTTGTACCATTCCCTCAGCTGGAGTAATATGTCATGTTCGCATAAATTTCAGTGAACGTTAGTTTTGAGGTCGGAACTAGTCTCGTTGTACCAGCTAAACCGGCCCTGCAGTCTTGCTATACTTGACTATTAGCTGAGGTGAAAGGTGGTTGATGTCTTTGACATGTTGCAGTAAACACTTAGTGGCCAACATAATTTCTCGCTGTTTTCCTCCCTGTCACATCACCTACTTTTGCGCTTCCCTTGCTTTCCTCTCGTCATTTCCATTAAAGTCTCATGCCCCTTCCACTATCCCTGTATCCCTTTCCAGCACCTGACCTACTTCTTTTCATCTCTTTCTCTCATGCACAATACCTAACATAATACAGTATCTCTTTTTGTCTCTCCATTGCGTGACCTATTTGTCTGTCTCCTTGCCTCCCGCACTTCACACCTACCATTCTTTCATCCCCCTTTAACAGTACCTCCATCCCTCTCCACCGTTTTGCTTACGTCCCTTCCTCCCCTTCTTTCATGTACCTGCGTGATTGCTTTTTTTTTTTTTTTTTTTTTTAACCACACTTTCCACCTCCCTACCATCCTGCTCATCTATAATTTATCTTCCACTCTGCCTACATTTCCTCATGCTTACCCCCTGATTAGCATCCATTCTGCTGCCCTCCTTTATCCTTCTATTCTTACCTGTTTATCTTTCAGTCAACTCCTTTTCCTGTCTTCCTCCCTGTCAACCAATCTTCCTGCATTTTTACCACCCTAATTTATCCTTACTTAACTACCCGTCTACCTTCCCAGCTACTTATCTACCTGCCTGTCAACCTAATGGCATTCCTACAGTACCCACCACTTGGCCAGAGTGCCTTCCATTGTACCATTGTTATTTATTATCACCTGTCATTTGATCCCTGTCTGCCAAGTTGTCTGCCACTTTATTTCTTTTCGTCCATATCTCATTACTTGTCTTCCCACCTGCCTTCCTGTCGTCCGCCTTCCTCAGTTCATCTGTCCCTCCCTACCATTCCAGCATCTCAGAATATCTCGACTTGCGACCTACCTACTTACATACTTACCTATTGATCGTTGTTATCTTTATGTCATATGCCTACTAACCTACCTTCCTTTCCAACACCCTGCCTTCCACCCTGCCAACCTAACTCTTACCCACTACACTTTTATCCACCTAACACGCTCCTTCTGACCCATTCTGCCCACCCTTCTGCCTGCCTCTCTTCCTGCCTGCCTCGCCGCCTGCCACCATTAGGAGTGAGCGCCTCAAATTCAGTCATGAAATACTGGTCCATTACTGTGTCTCCCACGCCGCGTGAGAGAGAGAGAGAGAGAGAGAGAGAGAGAGAGAGAGAGAGAGAGAGAGAGAGAGAGAATCCGCATTTTCTGTCTCTCTGTTTGTCTGTCTACATTTGTCTGTCTGTCTGTCAGCCTATATCAGTCAATGTCTGTCGCAATGTATGTATTTATCTTAATGTTTATCGATCTGTATCATATTCTGTCTCACTGTTTATCCATAACCTGATTCCATAACCCTGGCCACGAACAATTCACCTCCATGTCGCCATTTCCCCCGATATCAGGCGTCCTTCTCCCCATTCCACACCACCACTCCCAATTCATACACCCTTCAACTTCATCCTCACCCCCAGTCTCTCTATCCTTCCAGCTCTTCTGCATGCACTCTCTTCGTCAATGTCTCACTCAGTCCCATCCTTCCACCTCATCCTCAGTCATTTTATCCCTCCACCTCTTCTGCATAAACTCTCTCAGGCACATACACCCTCTTAGTCAATGCCTCACTCCTTACCTAATAAACTGCCTAGATCCCCATAGAACCATGTGCTTCTTTTTTTAATTATCGGTTATGTTCGTCTTCCTTTCAGGGTTACATATTCTGGAGAGGAAAATATTCTTTGGCTGTTTGATTGTCAGTTCTGTTTTTCCTGTTTCATTTGTTTTTCTTTCTCTCTTTAACACTTCTGTTTTTAGTGATTGGTTTGTTTGTATGTATGCATATTTGTGTGACGTACCAAGAACTGTCTTTCTCAGTAGAAGGTGCATTAGTGACGTCTTTGTGAAGAATTGGAAGAAAATATATAAATTAAAAAATAAAGGGAGGAAGGAGAGAAATTTTGAATAAGAAGTGGTTGAAAGAAAGATGGAAAATAGGAGAATGAACTTAGAAAAGACTCATATTAGATAGATAGAGAGATCGATAGGTGGCCAGGCTGACTGACTGAGAAGTAGATAGATATAGATAGATAGATAGATAGATTAATAGAGATAGGTAGGTAGGTAGGTAGAGAGAGAGAGAGAGAGAGATTCATAAAACATTTCTTCCCAATTTAAAACCATTCGTACAATTCCAACCCCACTTTTAAAGCTATACAGTATGTTCTGAGGCGTTAAATATTGTACGTTCGTTTGATTGATTGTTCGGCTTCACCATCTTTTCTTTCTTTCTCTTTTAACGTTTGTCTTAAAGTTTTGTTCATTGAGGTCAAGTCTGTGTCAGCCTGTCTGTCTGTTGGTTTGTCTGTCTGTCTGTCTCATTCTCTGTCTGTCTGTAAGGGCGCTACATAGAACCCTGACTGTGACAGTGAACACCTTGTGGATCGTCGTAGAAATGACCATTCCTGATATACACCAAGGACACCATTAATCCTGCCACTATCCGTCTATCTATACTCACCATCTATCTACTGGTACCTGTCAGTCTATCTGTCTGTCCATCCATGTATCTATCTGTCTTTCTATCTGTCCATCCATCCATCTACTCGTACCTCTCTGTCCATCTGTCTGTACCTATCCTGGCAGACACTTTAATCTCGGATGAGGTTTTAAATGAGACAGCCAGTATACAATATGGACGGTGGGTATTAGCGCCCAGTTTGTGACAGGGGGTGCATTTGACACCATCTGTTGCACGTAAATTGACAATTGGCTTCAGGGAATGAAACGTCTTTTGCATGGCTATAGTCACAAACACACACACACACACACACACACACACACACACACACACACACACACACACACACACACACACACACACACACACACACAATTTCTCTCTCTCTCTCTCTCTCTCGCTGTAAGTGCTTTTTTTATGTGGGTTGTTTCTGTCTTTTAGCACTCACCATGAACTAATTTGCATCCTCATTATTTGTGACAGAGGAAGAAAAGAAGAAAGTAAGTGGCGAAGCCAGAAAGAAAACGGAAAAAAGAAGAAAAGGTGAAGAAGGACTGGATGAGTGAATGAAGATCTCAGAGAGAGAGAGAGAGAGAGAGAGAGAGAGAGAAATTTGATGTAATAAGCTTAGCATACATATATACTGTACACACACACACACACACACACACACACACACACACACACACACACACACACACACACACACACACACACACACACACACACACACACACGGCAAAGATAGATAGATAGATAAATAGAAGGATGGACGGATTGGTGAACAGATAGACACAGTCAGCCAGCCAGCCAGACAGACAGACAGACACACAGCAAAATATATGGGTAGATTGCATGGTAGACCGTGACTGTGTATGTAGGAGTGCACTGATGTGTGTGTACGTGTGTGCGTGTGTGCGTGATTAAGTATAAAGCGCGTGGATAATTTTCCCATGTGTATTTGTGACAGGGTGACCGAGTGGCATAATGGGTGTTTGGCTGTGTGTGTGTGTGTGTGTGTGTGTGTGTGTGTGAGAGAGAGAGAGAGAGAGAGAGAGAGAGAGAGAGAGAGAGAGAGAGAGAGAGAGAGAGATAATGAAAGCGAGTGAATGTCAGGAGGTTCCAAGGTTCAAAGTGCAAAAAATGAGTCAGGCTGGAAGTGATATTGTGCGAGGTAGGCAAAATTGTGTGTGTGTGTGTGTGTGTGTGTGTGTGTGTGTGTGTGTGTGTGTGTGTGTGAAAATGAGAGAGAGAGAGAGAGAGAGAGAGAGAGAGAGAGAGAGAGAGAGAGAGTACGAGTAGTTATGACTGAACATTTTAGACAGAGTGACAGGGAGTGGGGGAATGAGAGAGAGAGAGAGAGAGAGAGAGAGAGAGAAAGTTGGACTGAAAATGCCAATATGAAAAAAAAGAAAATTAAATCAGCAAGAAATAAGCTGGGACTTTGTGTGTGTGTGTGTGTGTGTGTGTGTGTGTGTGTGTGTGTGTGTGTGTGTGTGTGAGAAATAGTGAAAGGGTGAATTTTATGGGAGAATGGAAGCAAGGGATTGTGTGGTAAATAGCTCGAGCGTAAAAATGTAAGTGAATAAATTGTGGAAGCGAGTGTTAGTTTGGATGGTGTGTGTGTGTGTGTGTGTGTGTGTGTGTGTGTGTGTGTGTGTGTGTGTGTGTGTGTGTGTGAGAGAGAGAGAGAGAGAGAGAGAGAGAGAGAGAGAGAGAGAGAGAGAGACCTTTTTTCAGTATTTTATTCTTGCTTTCCATTGACGATTTTACCCAGCTTAAAAAAAAAATACTGAAACTAAATGAATAAAATGTAGCTTTCACTGACTTTTTCACTGTTATGCATCTTTCATCTTAACCTGGCCAAGTTTTTCGTCTTTTTGCAACTGATGCCGCGTAGCTTATTGGCAGAAAAAAAAAAAAGACTGCAGCGGCACCACATCCTGCCGTAGCACTTCTTTATAACTTACACCATATCCTCATGTTGGTCTATTGGTACAACTTAGCATTCAAGATGGAGAGATGGAAATTTTGGCCAGGTTAGAGTGAAAAGGGTATAGAGATCTGCCCTCAGCTGAATTAGATTGTAAGTAGCAAGAATGAACAGAATTAGCCATCGTACTGAATGGGGAGGAAAATGTTTAGCAGTAATAAAAGAAATTGATAATGATGGTAAATATATAAATAGGTAAAGTGTAGTTACAGTTTAGCATAAGATTCTGAAACAGAGGACGAGGATTTTTGAAACAGCGTTCTGTACGTTCAGTTTCAATTATCACATATCATTTTCTATTACGTCACTAATTAGGGCAAAATAGCATTGCGGCCCGCGGAATTTTTGGTGTTTCAGAATTACCAGATACATTGTGCAGGCCTAATTTTGTAATAGTAGTAGTAGTAGTAGTAGTTGTTGTTGTTGTGATGAGGGTGGTGGTGGTGGTTGCTATTGTTGTTGTTGCAGTGGTAATAGTTGTATTAGTAGTGGTGGTGGTGGTTGTGGTGGTGATGGTTGTTGCCATTATTGATGCTGTTGTTTTTATTGTTGTTGATGCTGTTTTTATTGTTGTTGATGCTGTTTTTATTGTTGTTGATGCTGTTGTTTTTTTGTTATTGATGCTGTTGTCGTTGTTGTTGTTGTTGTAGCCCAAGGTTCATCTGAGGAGTGAATTTAATGGACTTCAGGCTTGAGTTGTCCATCTTCAATACATCATCCTCTTTTCGGGGGATAAAGAAAGGAGGTGAGGGACGTTTGAACAACCAGTCGGTGGAGCTGCCTTGCTATATCAGTGCCACCACGTGAAGGCGTCCCTCTCAGGCACCGCCAAACTTTGTCGAACCTGTGAATACCGATGCTACCTTCTGTGGGTGAATGAACAGTGAGTGAGTGAGTGAGAGTGAATAAATGAGTGAGTGAGTGAGTGAGTGATTGAATGAGTGAGTGAATGAGTGAGTGAATAAATGAGTGAGTGAGTGAGTGAATGAATAAATGAGTGAGTGAGTGAATGAGTGAATAAATGAGTGAGTGAGTGAGTGAATAAATGAGTGAATAAATGAGTGAGTGAGTGAGTGAATAAATGAGTGAGTGAGTGAGTGAGTGTAAGTGTACAAGCCAGTGAAGAGTGTATGAGAAAGTGTAAAGTGAATCTCTGTGAAGGAAATTGTCCGAGTGTGAGAAAGCAAGTGAGGTGGAATACAAACGAAGGAATGTAAGTGAATGTGAGAGTGTGTGAGTGAGAATGGGCAAATGTGAGAAACGAAGTGAGTGAGAAAGCGACCCAAGGATATTATGTAGTGATGTGTAAGTGAATTGCCGGAATGTGGTTAGGAAGATGAGTGAGAATAAGAGGGAATTAATGTAAGAGAATGTGTGTGTGTGTGTGTGTGTGTGTGTGTGTGTGTGTGTGTGTGTGTGTGTGTGTAGAGTGGGATGAGGAGAACACACACACACACACACACACACACACACACACACACACACACACACACACAGATTGCCCAGATGCGAGCAAGTAAATGAGTGGGAATGCGAGGGAAGGAGAGTGTGTGCGAGGGAGTGTGAGAGTGGAAACAGCATGCAGGTAGGAGGTGGGGGAGAGGGATGAGGAGGGGGTGAGAGAGGGGAGAAGAGGGGGGGATTGGGGATTGAGAGAGGTGAGTGGGGGGTGTCATCTGTTTCCCTAATGGTGGCGGTGTGGAGTAATGGAAGGGGGGATGGTGGAGGGGGTGGGGTGAATGGAAACCTCAGTGCAGGTAATGGTGGTGGTGGTGGTGGCCCTGTTAATGGGGAAATGAGTTAGTTCTTTAATTTTGTGAATTTTTGCTGAGTATTTTAGACATATTTTGGATTTGTTTTTTTTAATATATGGGTTTGTCTGTAAATGAGATGGATTTTGACTTAGGATTATAGACAGTGTTTGATTTGTTAACTATTATATGGGTAAATTGACTGCACTGCCATGACTCTAACCCAACCTAAAATTGCCGTCTCTCGGTATAGAAAGCTGAGTTATAGAAATAGATTAACACTAAAAATATAACGTTAGTCACGATGAAGTGCTGTGTAACGTATGGGGAGACATAGTATTGCCTATTTCCTCCACTGAGCTACGTAAAATAAGCTGGAAATGGACGAAAATCTGGACCAGGTTGAAGAGAAAACAGTGAATTTGGCAAAAGAAGCTATTTTTCCACTGTTAACCCCTTCCGTATGATTTTCTCTTTATTCTCACTACCATCTGACGATTTTATTCAGGCGTCATTAACCTCTTCAGCTGAACAAAATCGTCTGGTAGAGGGAAGAATAAAAAAGTGGATTACTTATGAAAGAAAGAGGTTTATCAAGTCAGTTTGTGAATATGTAATGGAAGAAGATTGTTAAGAAGTTATTGAGCGATTATTTCGTTATCATGCCGTAATTCAGCTTAAGAAATGGCTAGTTGTAAATAATGAAAACTATCTATCTATCTATCTATTGCCAGACGCCTCAATCCCGTTTGGGGTGGCCACAAACAAATCGCCTCCAAGTCGCCCTGTCCCCCGCCATTTCACTGCCCTGCTCCCAACTCACACCCCCCTCTCTCATATACCTCTCCACCCCATCCCTCCATCTCATCCTCGGTCTCCCCCTCCCTCTTCCACCCTCCACCTCACTCACATACACTCTCTTCGTCAATCTTTCACCCTCCATCCTCTCCACATGGCCAAACCACCTCAGTGTGTTCCTCACAACGCTTCCTATCACATCCACATCCACACCACAACGCTCCTTTATATCCTCATTCGTCAGCCTGTCTCTCCACGTGACTCCACAGGCTCCTCTTAAATAACTCATTTCCACTGCTCTCACTCTTGACTTGTGTCCTTCCAACAATGTCCAAGCTTCACTTCCGTACGTTAGAGTTGGTATCACAATACTGTCATGTAGTAACTTTTTTACTTCCATGCTCACTTCCCTGTTTCTTATCACTGCTTTTAAGGAACAATGTCATTAAAAATGAAAAATGATCGCATAATTCTTTTATCTTAACTCAGTATCAAAAATGAATATTTGGATACTCTTGAATGATAATAAAATATGCTGTAAAATAAAAACTGAGCTCATAATTCAATATGAAAAATTATAAATTGAATACTTTGGAGTAATAATAAAAAAATG
Source organism: Coenobita brevimanus (assembly GCF_032717465.1). Taxonomy (NCBI): domain Eukaryota; kingdom Metazoa; phylum Arthropoda; class Malacostraca; order Decapoda; family Coenobitidae; genus Coenobita; species Coenobita brevimanus. Next base: position 32,937,576 of record NC_137043.1, on the reverse strand, counting down.
TGTTAAAATGAAAACTGAGCGAAAAATATGTTATCATAATTCAAGGTAAAATTTGTTAAAATGGCATACTTTTGAATAATAATAATAATAATAATAATAAAAAAAGGGTGCTAAACTTGAAAACAGAGCTCCCATTCCGTATCAATCTTCAGTATGAAGTATTGGGTAATTCTGAACAAGAAAACAAAATTGTGTGAAAAAAAAAAAAAAATGGAAACGGAGCGCATATTTCTTCTCATAATTTTATATACAGGTAATTAATTAGGGAGTTTATGGAGAGCAAGAGAAAAAAAAATGATGTATGAAGCCTAAACTCCACTTTTCTCTCCCGCACCATAATTGTAAATAGAAATGATTTAATAAATTTAAATGACAGTGTGATAGTTAGTTTTTTAAATTATGAAAGAAGGTTCTGTGTTAGTAAATGAGCCTAATAATTTCTGATAAGTAAGCGCCACATTTCGTTCATCATAATCCTAAATGAAAATGAAAGATCAGGCGGCTTGATAAATGAATGTGAAAAATTAATGAAGGCCTGCGTACGTGTGTGAGAATATGTACATTTAGCTGATACAGATAAAAGCTATAGCTGTGTGTAAATAATGTTTTAGTTGGGTGAATGATGTGGCTAAGAAATTACTGTTATTATTATTATTATTATTATTATTCACTCATCTTAAATGCCAGGACCAACTTGCCTAGCCCCGGGCTCCTACGCTCCTCATGGGGCAACGTAAGATTAGATGATGGATGGATTATTATTATTATTATTATTATTATTATTATTATTATTATTATATTACTGCTACTACTACTACTACTACTGCTATTTTTTTAATGGTAGTGCTCTTTGGTTTTGTTTATACGTTAATAGTAAATAGTGTGCATTGAATTATTAAATGTTTATATAAATGTATGTTTTGTCACTGAGCTGGTAAGATTATATTGTGTGTGTGTGTGTGTGTGTTTGTGTGTTTGTGTGTGTGTGTGTGTGTGTGTGTGTGTGTGTGTGTGTGTGAGAGAGAGAGAGAGAGAGAGAGAGAGAGAGAGAGAGAGAGGCGGGGGGGGGGGAGGTTGGATCTCTAGTAATAAAGAGGCTAATGGCGGCTATATCTCACCCATCCCAAGCTGGAAAAAGTTTCTCCTAAGCTGAGTAAAATCGTCGGAAGGGAGCAAGAAGAAAATATATATTAAAGACATTATTAAGGAGCACAGTTAAGGGAAATCCACTTTTAAAAATCTAAATTGAATAAAAATCGTCCCAGGTTAGCAAGAAAATATGGGTCATCCGGCATAGTTAATCTTTTGAAGGATAGGAAGTATTGGATTATTATTATTATTATTTTTTTGCTTGTGTCATGTTGGAAGAGTAAATAGTTAGGATTGTTTCTTCTAAGTTAAATAAAACCGTGTAAGTGTAGTAATAAGGAAGTGAATAATAATAATAATAATAATGATAATAATAATAATAATAATAAAGTTGTCATCTTGCCGTTAAAACCGAGTCCCAGATTATCGGGTTATGGGAAGTCGATGGTGGTGGTGATCAGCTGCTACCCCTCCCTCCTTAGACTCCAACCCCATCCCCCCTCCACACCGCCTTCCCCTCCCCTCTCCACATCCCTGTCATCTCCCGCGCTAGTTCCCCCCCAATTCATTTTTTCTTCCCCCCATCAGCCCCTTCCCACGGCCCCCATTATCCCGTTCCTCACACTCCTTCCTTAGCTTGTTTTTGTATCTCTCTCTCTCTCTCTCTCTCTCTCTCTCCAAGGAATTTTTCACATCATCCTAATTCGTAGAGCGCATTCGGATGAAACAAAAAATCCGATAAAATTATAACATTTATTTCGAAACCTGAATTAAACTACAGCAGCACAAAATCCCAGACTGTAAATATGCCTTGAAAATATGCGTATGTTTTTTACTTATGGGTCTCACTAATTTGAATACGTGTTTTTTAATTGATATCGTTATTTTTATGATGATGATGATGATGATGATGATGATGATGATGATGATGATGATGATGATGATTATTGTTGTTGTTGTTACGATGATGATGATTATTGTTGTTGTTGTTACTCCTACTACTACCGCTGCTGCTATTACTACTACTACTACTACTTCAGGAGGACAGTATCACCTTGCAGTCCACTGGGTTTGCATTTCAGATGAACCTTGGGCTACAGGTGTTAGTAGTAGTGTAATATCGTTTCATCGAGTTTAGAACCTGATACAAGGATAAGTGTTTGAGAGTAAGTCTGTGAAATCATCCCCCACGTCGTAGAATGAGATTAGATATATAAATACACTTAAAGCTTTACCTGAGAACATCCGTCACACCTGAGAAATTAATTAGATATATAATTGGTCTTAAAGATTCACCTGGAGTTTTGAGGGCACGTGCGTTCTTACCTTGACAGAATGACTTGTAGATAAAATGAACTGGTCTTGAGTCTGATTTCTTTCGCTTAGCTTTCAGGAAGGAATGTAGTTTAGTGTTGTCCATTGGTCGTTTAATATTTCATGCATAAATAAAGCAGTTGAAGATAGGTTGATAAAAAGCAGTGGATAGGTGGGTGAGAGAGAGAGAGAGAGAGAATTCGCTTAAGACACATCACATAAATCCCCTAATCCCGTCACCCGCGCCCATGTATATGCATTAAATATTTACCATGGTAAATATTCGGCCCTGTGGGATTACTGAAGGCGGGGAAGAAGGGATTTGATGCTCTGACCTTGACATTTTAGAGCCGAGGGGAGGGGGGGGGGAAGGGGGATTACTTGTATGCGTTTTTATTATGCTTTTTCGGGGTGTTGGGATTTGTGTGTGTGTGTGTGTGTGTGTGTGGGAGGGGGTTGTGTGGCTGGGGAGGGGTTCGTTTGTGTGTGTGTGTGTGTGTGTGTGTGTGTGTGTGTGTGTGTGTGTGTGTGTGTGAGAGAGAGAGAGAGAGAGAGAGAGAGTATTTTTGTTGTCGTGCATGATATTTTGTAAGCTTATCGTGTGTGTGTGTGTGTGTGTGTGTGTGTGTGTGTGTGTGTTGTGTGTGTGTGTGTGTGTGTGTGTGTGTGTGTGTGTGTGTGTTTAATATTTTTGCTTTACGAATCTTATCCCTTGTAAAGTGTAAACCATTGTAGGCATGTTCCATACGAATTGCAGTTGTATATAGAAATTATTATCAAGGAAAATGGAAGTGTTTGGGGGGAAAAATGGCAGCAATAGAAAAATTAACTGATTGATGAGCTGATTAATTGATCGACAGAGAAATCCCTCAATCCGATGACATATTTTTCTTTATATTCCTGCAAGACGATTATATTCTCTTTAGGGGATACGTTGCGAAATATAGGGGTCAGATATACCCTTCATTCACCCCTTCAGTACAAGAACCATCCCCTTATAGCTGAACAAAATCGTCTGTTAGTTGCAGGAATTAAAGCAGAAGGACGTAAGCTGATTGAGGGGGATTTGTTTTAATCCCAAAATCATCTGCAATGTGATCTCAGTGGACCGCAGGCTTAAAATTTGACTTCATTGAGGGGGATAAGGAAGCAGTTGAGGGATGCTCATATAACCATGCAGTGGAGCCGACCGTTTGTATCAATGCCACCACGTGAAGGCGTTTCTCTCAAGCACATGATCTGAGGGCGTAAAGATGATATACTAATATGAAAATATAAGTTAATCTGGGAAAGCGATCTGGATTTAGGCCCTGATCAAGTGGCTGCACTCAAGGAAATGGGATCTGGCGTTTGAGCCCAGGTTGAGTGAGAGCATATCCGGTCCACTAGCTTGAGTGATTGCTTGATTGCCTGCCTGATACCCGCAGCTTCCAGCCCGATTTGCCTTCTGATTTATTCAAATATTTCACTCTGTCAATGTTTGTTAGATTTCCCGTGAAAAGGCGTATTGTGAATCGCTGTATATTGAGTCGTTATGATTTAATTTATATTCCCCACTGATATAATAACCCTCATTTGGTCAAGGCAGCTCTATCTTAAGCAGCACTATTTTGTTCAGCTAAGAGTGAGCCGTAGGAGCTTGTGAATAAAGATAATCCTCAAATAAAGATAATCCTAGACTGTGCTGAACTATACTGTAAGATTATTTGTTTTAGCACATACTTAATCTCCTTGGTTTTTGGATATCATACTTCGATATTAATTAAAAGTACGATTATCCTTTACACTTACGCACATAATTAAATTTTGATCTTTGAATTAGTAGAGAGGATCATCTCAGTAAATCCTAATCGTAATCCATTTTTTAGTCTGTCTAGACAAACTGATACGGCTGAAAAAATAGAAGAAAAAACGTAACCACTCTGTATTAGCGCTCTGTGTGTGTGTGTGTGTGTGTGTGTGTGTGTGTGTGTGTGTGTGTGTGTGTGTGTGTGTGTGTGTGTGTGTGTAAATCTTCCCAAAATAAACACACCTCTCAGAATATTAAAACAAGGTCTCAAAAAATCGCTGAGCGTATTCCCCCTCCGTTAGTCCTACTGTCCGCATATTTCGTCTGTTCCCCTATATTTATAATTAATTCGGCAACATTAATGATAGTAGTAGTAGTTGTAGTAGTAGTAGTAGCAGTAGTAGTAATAGTAGTAGTCGTAGTAGTAGTAGTAGTAGTAGTAGTAGTAGTTATAATAATAATAATAATAATAATAATAATAATAATAATAATAATAATAAAAATAGGATGCGGACACTAGGTTACCTTACTTGTGTTTTACATTTGGAAAATTACCTCAATTTTGAGTTCGGGAATATAGACAAAAAGATGTTCATTTTAACAAAAATAATAGGAATGACTGAAAGAAAGGAGAGAGAGATGATAAAGACAGGCAAGGGGAAGGAGACAATATAAATAGATAAAATGAAAAACAGAATCCGAAGGGAGTGGAAAACATAATAATAATAAATGAGAGAGAGAGAGAGAGAGAGAGTTAGGAAATAAGCAGAAAACTCCACTCAGCCTAGAGCCATCAAGACGAACAACAAATGAAAAAGCGACTCCAAATCATGTCAGACAGCTGATTGGTTGAGCCTTTTGTAAACACACGCCATGTTCGCATTTCCCAAGATGCAGTCGGGTGTGTACAGTGTTTGGGAAGCTTCTCAGGGGGGGTTCATCAGGAGCTTCGAGTTTTAGGTTCGAGGGTTCAGTGTTTGAGGAGGTTCTTAGTGGGGGTTCATCTAGAAGTTTGAGTTTTAGGTTCGGAGGTTTAGTTATGTGGAGGTTTATACTACGTAGGGTTCTATTGATGTCTGGAGTAGTGGTGAACCGAGTGGGATGTCAGTTGAGTAGGCTTTAATATGAATGGGTGTTCAACTTTGAGGTTTAGATTTAGATGGAATCCAGTTGAGTATGTGTTAATTTAGTGGGTCTCTTCATTGATACTACGAATAATACGGAGTTCAAGTGAGTGGGGTTTCAGGTGAGCGAGGTTGCGTGGACGAGGGATCAGTTTGAGGTTTAAGAATAGCCTGAGTTCAGTCGGGTTAGGGTTCAGAATAGGCAGGGTTCAGCTATGGCCAATGACTGTCACTGCACATTACCCGGAATCTCTTGAAGCTTCGAGGAAAACGACTTCTTACATCAGGGTATTCCAAGTCGGGGATTAGAGATTTAGATTCTTTTATACGATGGGATTAGATTCTTTTTATAAGGGATTAAATTCTTATATAAGGGATCCGAGGGGCTCCAGATAATGATTGTGTCCCCTCTAATCCCGGATGATGATGGCCGTGACGCTGGAAGATGATAGAGGGACATTATTGGATTAAAAAGTCTGAATGTTACCTTTGCAGGATAAGAAAGCTTTTATTTTTATTTTTTGGCATGATGGGGGACGATCCTTTTACTCTTTTTGGTAGCCTAGGGGATACAAGTTTTTTTTTTTTTCCTGATATGTACATTGTTTTTTATTCACACACACACACACACACACACACACACACACACACACACACACACACACACACACACACACACACACACACACACATTCTTACTATTATTATCATCATTATTATTAGTAGTCGTGGTTGCATTCTATGAGACAATCCATTTTCCCTTGTGGCAATGTGGGGGGACGCTAATATTTGGTATTTTTGCATTTTTTTGTAATCTGTATTTTTGCTGTTATTGTTAGAGAGAAGCACGCTACTTCGTAATATTTTTATGCATTCTAGGACTATTTATAGTATGTGTGTGCTTGTTTGTGTGAGTTTTTTTTGTCCGGCGTGGCATTTTTTTTTTCTTGTTTATGAGTTCCTTTTTTGTGCCGTGACAGTTTTTTTATTCCAGTTTTTTCTCTTTAAAATGTTGAACCAAAATCGTTGTTGTTGTTGTTGTTGTTGTTTGAAGCCTAGTTATATCTTTTGACCGCTGTTTTTTCGGGGAGATGCCTTTTTTCTTTTTGTGATCATTTCTTTCATATTCGCTATGGTTGGAGGAGAGAGGCACGCCATTCTGCCATTCCCGCCCTGTGACTGGTGGGAGTGATTGGTGGGCCTCAATAATTCTTCCCGCCTTAATCCTTTGAAATGTCTCAATCGAAGCCGTGTCTGTGTATCTATTCTTGCGCTCGCTTTCTCGTGTTTATCTTCTCGTTTTTTTTTTTTTTCATTGTTGTTGCCTAGTTCTCTTTCTCGAGCTTTGACCCGCCGTTTCTCGATGTTCGGCTCTCTCTCTCTCTCTCTCTCTCTCTCTCTCTCTCTCTCTCTCTCTCTCTCTCTCTCTCTCTCTCTCTCTCTCTCTCTCTCTCTCTCTCTCTCACCCCAGCTACTTTCCATATTCTTTTATTTCTGTCTGATTAACTTCCTCCTCTCACCTTCGTGTCTTCCCTTCATTTAACTTGTCCTTACTTTTCCCATACATTTCACTCACGCTTTCCATTCATTTTACATTTCCTTCCTTTCATTGTTGTTCTCTGTTTTCTTCATATTCTTGCTCTTCATGATTTTTTTTTTTTTAATTCTCTTTCCCTGTCTCTTCATCCGTCCCCTTCCTCACCTCTCCCTCTTCTCTTCCCATTCTCTCCCGTCTTCTCCTCCTTCCCCATCCTCATTTTTTCTCCCTTCTTCCCATACTATACCTTCCTCCCCCCACTATTTCTCCTTTTCTTCAGTTTCTTTCATTCTCCTTTCCATCACATTCCCTTACTCTCCTTACTTTCCCTCTCTGACTTCACTTTCCATCCGACTTCACCTCCCCACTTCCTTCACTTCACCTCGCTTCTTGTCCCTTTCTCTCGTGTAGTGTCATATTCTTTCCCAGCCTTTTCTCTCTTCCATTCCTCCCTTTTTTAAGCCTTCATCTGTAATTCGTTCATTCCTACCTTTCTTTCCTCCTTTTCTCCTTTCTTGTCGTTGTTGTCCATCCTACGTTGATCATGAGTCTTCTTCTTATCTCCCTCCATCACTTCCCAGTCCTCCATCCCCGACCCGCTCTTCCTCCTCAGTTATCTTATTTTTCCTCTTCCCTATCCTTTCCCTCACTCCTCCTTAATCGTCACTCCTCCCACTCTCCCTCCCCTCCCTCCCTCAATTCTCTCCATGACCCCATATTCCTTCTGTCACCATATTCGTCCCCTTAAAATTTCTTTACACCTTTCCTTTCTTCTTTACTTATTTACCTTCTAACCCTTCCATCATCTCCCTCCCTCCCTTCCCTCCTCCTCTTTCTCTCCCTTCCTCTCGTCCCATTATCCCTCCTATTTTCTCCACACGACTCCATGTTCCTCCTCTATCACCATATTCTTCCTCCTAGGCTGTCTCCACACCTTCCCTCACGCACCTCAAGAATGCAATAAACCCTACGGTGAAAGAAACCCAGATTTCATTACTATGCCCTGTGGGGTCGGGGATGGACCTTTTATTTGGCAAGCATGTTTTATTTTTTGTACTCTTGAAATTCGTCCTTGCTTTTCGTATGGGATTATTATTATTATTATTATTATTATTATTATTATTATTATTATTATCATCATTATAATAAGTCAAAAGCATTAATACTAGGAAATACTCGTATGAGTATTTCCAAGTATTAATGCATTTGACTTATTTTGATTACTCTTTATGTTGACTGGTTGTAATATAATTCACCGATGAATTCTTGGTACTTTGTTGGGTTGAGGCACGACACGCGGGTGTAACCCATCTGGGTTTAAGTCTGAGGTTGGATTGGGGTTTACTGCTTACATGATGCCTCTCAGTGCCGACCGCCTTGTTGCCTTGGTTTAAAATGTCTGGAGTGAACAGCCTAGCCCCGGGTCCCTACTCTACTGATAGGACACTTAAAGATAAATGATAATTCAGCTATCCTCCTCCTCCTCCTCCTCCTCCTCCTCCTCTTCATTTACAGTCAAATAATTTTCATTTCCATCGCCAACTTTAGCCGATGAAATGAAAGACAGACGCCTTAATTTTCTGTGCTGGTCATCCTCTTCTTATCCCTCCCTCCCGTGTCAGCTTCGCCAAACCCTTCATTTACTTGTTACTCCCTTCTCGCATTCTCTCGCACCATCTCCGCTTAATCAGTTATTCTTTCCTTAATCGTCCAGTGGCTTTTCAACGCCTGTCACGAAAGAGAGAGAGAGAGAGAGAGAGAGAGAGAGAGAGATTTGTACATAACAGCTTCACTACATATGTATATTTAGAGCGATGGGGCATGTGTGTTTTGAGAGAGAGAGAGAGAGAGAGAGAGAGAGAGAGAGAGCGTACTCAAAGAGAGGCAGGCGAAAAATGTAGACACACACATAGACAGGAACAACTTACTGTCTTTTAGTGTACAACAGAGAGGCAGACAGAAAGACAAGGAGGAAAACACAAACCACCCCGTCCACACAGACACACAGCAAAAACATCCCAGACAGACAAACAGACACAGACAGATAGGAACAACCAGCTGTCTTTTGATATACAAATTAGAATTCGTGTTGCGCCGACGCTGAAATGTGGCGTGTGTTTACCCAAGAGTTTTTCACGTTTCGCCTCTCGGGTTTCTGGCTGAAGGGAGACGTTGATTTAGTGACGTGTGCTGGATTTCTTGCTTATTTGCGTCAGAGAGAGAAGGAGGGGGGAGGGAAAGGGGTAGAAAGTGAATGAGAGAGTGAGTTATGAGGGATGGGAAAAGAAGGAGAGAGGGTGAGAATGAGGGATGTTACGAGCGACGGGTAAAGGATGAGATAGAGGGAGAACGTAAAGGAGGAGGTGAGAAAAGAGGGACAAGGGAAGTGAGATTGGAAGAAGAAAGAGGGAGGGAAATGGAAGAGAGATAGGAGTGAGGGAGAAAGGACGAGAGAGAGGGAGGACCTGCAGGAGGGGTAAGAGGAGGAGGATGAGATGGAGAGAGAACTATGAGCAAGGTGAAGAAGACAGGGAGCAAGGAGAGAGAGGAAAGGAATAGAAAGATGAGCAAGGGAGAATGGAAGAGGAAGGGGAGTTTGTAGGCTGGAAAAAAGGCTTTGAAATTAAAAGAAAGATTATAGAGCTGGAAGGCGAAAGAGGAAGAAGAAGAAGAGTACTAGAGGAAGGAAGAGTGACGGAGGAGTAGGGGAAGAATGGAGGAGGAAGAGGAAGGGGGAAAGGAAGAAGAAGTAGAAGGTATCTGCTTTTGTAAATGAAAATAGTAATAACTGCTTCTGATACTGTAACCTAAAAGACTCAAGAAAGAGAGAAGGGAAGATCAGAAAACAGTAGAGGAAACAAGACGACAATTATAATCCACTGCAATTAAAACAAACAGAGGGAGAGGGAAGAGAATACGGAAATTACAGACAATAGCCAAGGGAAAGGGTAAATAATAAAAGAGAGAGGTATAACGTAGGAGTGAATAGCGGAGAGAGAACAGAAGGAGAATGATGTAAAGAAATTAGGGATTAGAGAGGGAGGAATAATGGAAAAATAGAGAAAATGCTGAGAGCTTAATCAGAGAAGAATGAACACCCGAGGATATAACTTGGACAAAGGAGAGAGAGAGAGAGAGAGAGAGAGAGAGAGAGATTGCAAGTCTGTTCGTTCCAGTTCAACTTTATATTAATCTATGGTTTTGTGTGTGTGTGTGTGTGTGTGTGTGTGTGTGTGTGCGCGCGCGAGCTCAAAAAAGTCTATGCAATCACTGAAGCCTCACTACTGAATATTCATACACACATGGACAAGGCACGCCACTCAAACACCATCCCAAGCACACACACACACACACACACACACATTATTTGAGGAAGTGCAAAATACATGGACACACGCAGTGCATTTATACATACATTCGTAGATGCATAAAATATCCAAGACATACATACATACATACATATATACATGCAGTGAAATGGCGGGGGACAGGGCGACTTGGAGGCGATTTGTTTGTGGCCACCCCAAACGGGATTGAGGCGTCTGGCAATATATATATATATATTTGTACACCCACACATACGTACATATTTACACGTACTTTATTAAGTCTTGAATACTCGTACATTTGCACTGATAGTTTCACGCTTTCCACACACAAAGCTACTTACACGTATAGGCACACACGCACATTTTGTACATTCATACTCGCACATACATAACCTCCAAACGCTCACTGACGAACTTAAACGCACACACATAATATCTACAGAAACTGATAATTGCATACATACCAATACACACTCACATATATGTGTACATTTATATTATCATGAATACATAGCCACGCAGTCATTGAAACGCACATATGTATACCCGCACATATATATACGGAGATATTCAGATTCACTCATGCTTTATCAGTCACTCAACAGCCCCAAACACATTCATGAATACACTTACATACAGACACGCACACACGCACACGAATGTGATTAGTACTGTTGGTTACGCTACGAGGTTCCCCCTCCCCACCCTCTCTCTCTCTCTCTCTCTCTCTATTTTTTCTTTCTCTTTTCTTATCCCTCATCTTTTGCTTTCTTCCGTCTCGTTTTTCTCATCCTCTGTTGTGTCACCATTTCTTCTTTTTTTCCTTTTCTTCCATGCCTTTCCCTTGTCTCTCTCTCACTTTGGAGCTTCCTGCTTCTCACTTCCTCATTCCTTCCTTCCTCTCCCTCTGTCTTATATTTTCTTCTCTATTTCATCTTTCTTCTTTCTTTCTTCGCTCTGTTCTCTTTGTCTTCCACTTCCTTCATTTTCTTTTTCCATTGTCCTTTCCATTTTTGTTCTTTTCCTTCTTCACGTCCTTTGAACATTGTTCTTCCTATTGGTTTTCATTTTCCCTTTTCCTCCTGCTCCTGCTCCTGCTCCTGCTCCTCCTGCTTCTCCTCCTCCTGCTCCTGCTCCTCCTCCTGCTCCTGTTCCTCTTCCTTCTCCTGCTCCTCCTTCTACTCCTGTTCTTCCTCCTGCTCCTGCTTCTCCTCCTCCTGCTCCTCCTGCTCCTCCTCCTGCTCCTCCTGCTCCTGCTCCTGCTCCTCCTCCTCCTGCTCCTGCTTCTCCTGCTCCTGCTCCTGCTTCTCCTCCTCCTGCTCCTCCTCCTCCTGCTCCTCCTCCTGCTCCTGCTTCTCCTCCTGCTCCTGCTCCTCCTCCTCCTCCTCCTCCTCCTCCTCCTCCTCCTCTTCATCGTCATCATCATCTCTTTCTCCCTCGTCTTTCTTCCCTCCCTCGTTCTGTCTTTCCTTCATGATCAACCTCCTCCTACATCTTGACCTCTCCTCCAGTCTTCCTTCCGCATCGTCCTTCTCTGACTTCCTCTCCTTCATCTCCGTCATTTTCTTTTTCCTCTCCATCTTCCCTCTGCCTCTCCTCTTCTCCTCTCTCCTTCCACTTCAAAGACCTTCAGAATATAAATATCTTCTTTATTCCTCCCGCCTCTCTCTCTCTCTCTCTCTCTCTCTCTCTCTCTCTCTCTCTCTCTCTCTCTCTCTCTCTCTCTCCAACTTCCCAATTACTTTCTTCCTCCTCTCATCCCTCCATATCATTCCCTTCCTCGCCCCCCCCCTCCTCCACTTCCTTCTTATTTTTCATCCCTGTTATTGTTATCTTCCCTTCTCCACTCCACCTTCTTATCTTCACTTTCCCTCTCTTCCGTCTTTCTCAAACTTCCTCGTCTCTCTCCCTTACAAGCCCACGTGAAACGCTCAGATTAAAAAAAAAAACATGATCTCCTTCCCTGTGTGTGTGTGTGTGTGTGTGTGTGTGTGTGTGTGTGTGTGTGTGTGTGTGAAAAACTTACTTACCCAGAGAGAGAGAGAGAGAGAGGAACTTTATTCCTTTGTGGGCATGCAAGGACCTACTTCTGCTCTCGTAACTGTTTGATGTGGCTTGGCAGTGTTTGTATACTTGTGTGGCTGTTTGGGGGCATGTGTGTGTGTGTGTGTGTGTGTGTGTGTGTGTGTGTGTGTGTGTGTGTGTGTGTGTGTGTGTGTGTGTGTGTGTGTGTGTGTGTACCTGTCAGCTAGAGCTTACCTTGTGCGTGTGCTTGGATGCATCTGAGAACCTTCAAGTGTGTGCGCGTTACTTGAAGCCCTTTTACGTGTGTATGTGTGTGTGTGTGTGTGTGTGTGTGTGTGTGTGTGTGTGTGTGTGTGTGTGTGTGTGTGTGTGCGCGCGCGTAGATAGATAGATAGATAGATAGAGAGAGAGAGAGAGAGTTCTAGTCTTTGCATGTTTGAATGGATGATGTGGACTTTGCGTGAATTTTAGTACCTTTTTAGTACCAAGCGTTTTCTTTCTTTCTTTTTCCTGCTGGTGTGTGTGTTTGTCGTGGCGTTTGAGTGTTTGTTATTCCTTTGTTGGTGTTTAGCTGGGTGTTTTGTATTCTTTTTGAAGGTGTGAAGCTTTATGATTAGTATGCTTGTGTGTGTGTGTGTGTGTGTGTGTGTGTGTGTGTGTGTTTTATTCTTTGCGGTGGGAAAGGCTTTGTTGTTTTGAGCTGATTTTGTTTTGCATATTTTTCGTGTGTTCATCATTATAGTGTGGTAGGTGGGGGCGCTCACCATCCACTCACTCAATGTAGTGCTGCTCTCGGGTGTCTGCCCTGTCCTCTCCTCCATCCTTCTTTCCTTCCATCTTCTTCTATCTTTCCTTCATTTTTTCCTCGTCCTTCTGCCCACGGGTGACTTTACACTCCCTCTTCTGTCTTTCATTCCTTCATTCTTTCCTCTTTCTTCTGCCTATGGGTGACTCTTCACCGAGTGACAAGCCAAATGGTTTCTTGTACACCAGGAAACTATTTACTACGCTGGGTGGTAACCATGTAACCAAATTTTGGCGCCTGGTGGTTTAGTGGGTACTTATTGTGCTCCAATCGGATTGAGTCGGTGAAGGTTTATATCCAAGGGTGGTTGGGGTTTATTGCTTACGTAATGCCACTCAGGGATGAGTGAGGTTGGTTACTCTCATCTTAAATGTCGGGACCTACTGCCTAGCCCTGGGCTCCTACGCTCCTTGTGGGGCAACGTAGGATTGGATGATGGATGGATGGATGAATCATCATTATATCCTCCCTGTGCATACTTATGTTTATGCATTTCCATTCTCCTTCCCTTTATGATTTTTGTTATTCTCGTTATCCTTTATTCTCTCTCTCTCTCTCTCTCTCTCTCTCTCTCCCCAAATCTTGTTTCTCCCCTTCTTATCACTGTCTCCCTCTTCCTTCCTTCCTTATAATTATCAGCTATGTTTTTCTCCCACTCTCTCACTTTCTCTCCGCCCCTCCCCTTTTCCCTCTTCCCTCCTCTTCCTCCTCTACACATAACCTCTCATTTTGCTCCTCCCCTCCTTATCGCTTTCTCCTTTGTCTTTCTCTCCCATCATTATCTTTTTCGTTTCACTTCCGCATTTTTCTTCCCCTCTTTCACTCATAAAAATTCGCTATCATGTTCCTCTTTCTCCTTCCTTGTCTCCCATTTTTCTTTGCACACCTCTCGTCTTCGTCCTTTTCCTTTCTCATCTTTGTCTTTACAGTCACAAACGCAAAACACACACACACACACACACACACACACACACACACACACACACACACACACACACACACACACACCTCTTCTTCCTCCCCCCCACCCTCATACATCCCCGTCTTTATTTTAATACACTGTTTTCCACGCTTTGCCTTGTGTTCTTCGTTGTTTTTTCTTCCGTATATTCGTTCTTTTGCCTCCCCTCCTCCCCGCCTGATTTTCTTTCTCCCTCCTCTCGATTTTCTTTCTCCCTCCTCTCGATTTTCTTTCTCCCTCCTCTCGACTCTCTTTCTACCCCTCTCGACTTTCTTTCTTCCCTTTTCGATTTTCTTTCTCCCCTCTGGATTTTCTTTCTCCCCCTCTCGATTTCGTTTCTCCCCCAGTCGATTTTGTTTCTTGCACTTCTCTTTTTGACTTGACATATTTCCCTCATCTTAAAGGAGAAAAATATGAAGTAGATAGTTTACAGTTTGAGAAATAATAAATAATCGAAATATCAAGTCTTTAAACCATTTGGGGAATGAAGTATTTGGAAAAACTCTAAGATATTATTAAGAAACAGGTATTTAAGGATAAGTATTTAAGAAATATGTATTTAGGGATAAGTATTCCCCTTTGTCGGTTAAGGAATCTCCCTAACACCTTTTTCTAAGTGATTTATTTTCCTTATTACACCTTACTGTCCAAGTCTGTGGTATATCAGTCCTTCAAATATTGCCGTACTCTCCTTAAGTGACGTACAAAACGATATTAACGAGCCATATCCAAAAAATAAATCGCTAAGAAAGAGTCGCTAGGGGACTCCGTACCCGACGAGAATACTGTCCTGTTACCATTAGTCCTCTCATGGCGGGGGCAACTCTGGTGTTCTGTTCCAGTGAACCCCGGACGTTTATTTTCATTTAGTCGAGTCTTAAAAGCCCGGGAGTTAAATTATTCCAGTCTAAAGAAGCCATTTCCTTAAACAGAGCTAATTAGGAGGACAAGTGGGGTCATAAGGAAGTACAAGTTAGTTAAATGAGACTCTCCTTGGACAAATATTTAGACTTACTGTGCTTTATTTGACGCTGGAGATGGAGCGAAGGACACGGTAGGAGGCCTTATTGGTCTTCTGGTGTGATTATTGTTTTGTTATTGTTTGTATTTTTTTTCCGTAATAAAAAAGCTAATGAGAGACTTTTTGCAGTCCTTGTTGGTGTCTTGCTATGATTATTCCTTTGTTATTGTTCGTATTGTTCATAATTTTGTTCCTAATATAAAAAAATAGCATTACTAAAACCTACAGACATTGTTATTGGGCTTTTTTTTTTTTTTTCGTTTACTATTGTTTTCTTATGTGTATGTAAAGAGGCTTGGGAGAATTTCTAAGATTTATTGTTGGCCTTTTTTTTTTTTATGGTTTGTGTACTGTATATTGATTTGGTCTTATGGATTGCAAGTATCTGCACAGCTGCATAAGCGTGTGGCTTGTGTTGCGTTGTTGTTCTCTCCAACGAGGAGAGTATGTTTTCACCCTTATTTGTTTGTTAGTTTGTCTGTTAGCAGGATTACTCAGACTCTAAAAGAGAGATTTGGGCCAATTTTGGCGGGTAGATAGCGCATGTCCCAGGGACGATTAAATTTTGGGACCGATCCAGATCATATTACAGAGTCTGCATCCGGAAAACACTTTTTGTGAAACACTAATCAGTGATGAGAACACCAAACTCATTATGAAGAGTGGTTTGGAAATTATGTTGCCCATGTCGGAGAGAGGCGCTTCATTGAGTGACCCTCTAGTTGTATTTTTTTTTTTTTTTTTTTTTTTTTTTTTGTCAGCCAGAGGACGTCAGTTTTATTTATTTATTTATTTATTTATTACCTGCCCGTGACGATTTGGTTCACCTTAGGTTAGGCTTTTGCCACTTGGTAGCAGCAGGAATAAACGACAAAAGAGCACGCCATCGTAGTGAAGGGAATAACCATTTGTCTGTGCTATACAGACCTGATATTCCGACCGACGACAAACGGAAACATTAAGAGAAACCATTAAAAAAACAAAACAAAAGATAGTAACCTACATTTTATTTCATTCACCTCAAATGCACTCGCAACAGTTGTAGAGTTTATCTTTGTTTTATTCTTTTATCATTTACATTACATAGTTGCACTGCTCGAAGTGATATTTTATGACTCATAAGATCAGACTATGAATAATATAGTGATACTTTGCAGTTACTTAGTTACTTCAGAATCAAAGGGCATTGCATTGGAATTTACGTACAGTGGTTGTATGTGTTCGAGGTGCAACATATTCCACTTAGATACATTCGCGCACGCGTGCACATATCCCTTACGTATGTATCCACACATCTAATGTTTTGCTGGAGCTGATCTTATATCAACAGCCCTCAGCTTAAAACCCAGCAGATACAACAGAGAGGACCCAGATAATAACTTCTCATATTCTAGTCTTCATTGTTGGTTTCGTTTAAGATGCTCCACCTGGGATCATATTCATCCATCTCATATTCCAAGTCATCCTCCTTTTGGAATTTCGGTGAAACCCTTGCCGTTGCTTTGTTGTAGACATCTCAAAAGTCTTGAATCGTGTACTGAACCAACTTCTTGTCCCTCTTTAATCCTTTTCAGCTACCGACTCTGTACACGGGCCATGTTCACCTCTTTGTAGGGTACACGTGTATGTATGTGTGCGTGTAGGGGGGGGGGGCACTACATACAACTCTTTTCAACGAGGTGGAATCAAAGGCTTTTTGTCTTATAAACACTCTTCTCTGTCTCTTCAAACAGCTTCTCTTCATTAGTGTTGCAGCATTCTCATTCACTCTGCTACCGCTTTTGCCTTGGTCACTGCTCTTATTAACCCTGCTTTCATCCTTCGCTCATTAAGGTGGCATGCAGCACCTCTCTTGCTAGACACACTCCTTTCCAGTCTAACTCTCTAATGCTAATAGTTAACGGAGTTCTCAGTCCTTCATTTACACAACCGGTCAGCTCAGGAACTGTTACTCATTTTGCCTTTCCCACTGTTTATGATCTCCAGTCTGAAATGATGTGTGTCTAAGTATTTTGGAATGACTGTTCATTTTTTCTCTTGGAAGGGCAACGGTGGAGGTTCTTTTTCATTCGTCCAATTTTATTATGCATGATAGAGCGAGGCCCAAAAGTAAACAGTAGTAAGCACCAACAAACAACCCTAAACAACAGCAGACAACAGCAAACAAAGGGACACACAACAGCTCCAAGATGTTTGCGACAACGTATGACAAACGGGGCATTGAGAGTGTAGAGCAATATCTGAAAAGCAATAAAAACACCCACAATCACGAGAAAACATAAAGAAGAAGCATCAATTCAGGCCAATGTTTTCCACCTCCACTTACGAAAAGAGGAAAGAAAAAAGGGAGTAAAAAAAAAATGATGTAAATATTGTGAAAGGCTTTGAAATAGTGTGATGGCTTGGAGGTTACTGTGGTTTTTACGTGTGTGTGTGTGTGTGTGTGTGTGTGTGTGTGTGTGTGTGTGTGTGTGTGTGTGTGTGTGTGTGTGTGTTTACTCAGACGTGTATTTCATAATGTCATACGTTTTAAACTCTCTGCTGTGGTGATGAATATTTTGTTTTAATTTTTTGATGTAGTCAGACGAATTTATATACCTTAAGAGACAGCGAGTACAGGAGTTAATAGAAGTCTCTATGAAATCCTCTAATACAATGATGTTTTTATTTCTTGTTTCCACCAGACGATGTTATGCAGTTTAGGAGAGACCCTTTCACTGTCATGACGTCTTGTTTTATTGTAGTCTTTAATTCTGTTAGTTTCATCAATACGTTTTTTTTTTTATTATGGATTTTTTGCCGTCAGAAAATTATATTCAGTTTAAGAGAGAGACTTCGCGGTGCAGGAATTAGGAAGTATCTCTTTAACCCAACCCAATCCAATCTAGTTCAGCCTAACCCAACCCTACCCTACCCTACCCAACCCAACCCAACCCAACCCAACCCAACCCAACCCAACCCAACCCAACCCAACCCAACCCAGTCCATTCTAACCAAGTTCTGTCCAAGCCAACCCAGCCCAGCCAATCTGACCCAATCCAACCCAACATAACCCAGTCCAATTACAAGCCAGTGAGACATTCAGGAACCCACGACCCTATACCCAAGGAGGGAGGTTAATGGCGTGAGGCGAGAGAGAGCGAGAAAGTAAGAGAGCGAGTGAGAGAGAAGGTGGAGTGGATTTTCTCTTAAGCACTAGAGTAAGGGGTAATGGTGCGAGAGGTGAATGGCTTCCACCCCGCCCATTACACTGGCTAATTTCAATTCACCGATACCTTTTTCGTGGAGTGGCGAGAGCTTTTATGAGTTAGGGTGAAGGGGGCTAGAGTCTGTCCACTTTAACTTGGCCTAAAATTGCCGTCTCTGTTCTAAGTGCTTAGGTGAAGAAAGAAATTAATACTAGAATTTATGGTAGTCGCGATAAATTGTAATGGAATAAATAAAGAACCTTAGTATTGTATTATTCTGGTATTGAGGTTTGGGAAATAGACTGCAAATCGAGGAAAATCTCCGTCAAATTGAGGTGGAGGAACTACAGTGAAAGTATTAGAATGGAAATGATTTTTAGACTCACCCTTTTTTTTTTTTCCCCTCGACCCATAAATACCTAGAATCTCATGACACTCAGCTGAATACTAGAATTGTCCCGACCATGAGTGCGTTAATGGTGCCAGTATTAACACTCTCAGGCACTATTCCCGCTCAGGTGAATAGTATATGTAGTATGACGTTAGCTGCAATAACATGCCAGAAGACATACGATGACAGGAGGGTTATGGGTGCAGTGCGTCCCTTAGCTGAATAAAATTGTCTGGTGGCGGCCTAAGTAAAATCATAGGCCCGTATTCTCGTCGGTAAGGAGTCTCCCTAACACCTCTTCATTTACGATTTATTTTTCCAAACTACTCATTAATAGCCCCTGGTTTGCTTCTTATGTCTTTTCATTTTCGACATAGATTGCATAACAAACAAACAAAACTACAGTACCGGAGCAGAATCAGAAATAAATCGGTAAGGAAGAGGTGTTAGTAAGCTTCCTAAACGTACTTGAATACTCCCCAAAGTGTCTAGCCCGGGGACATATTATCTGTTTCAAACAAGCGGGTTCGTCGATCGCGTAACCTTAGTCTTGCTATTAAACGTCAGAGGGAGGATATAGATATGGGCGTAATGGGCAAAGACATTGGTGGGATGGGCTGGAACAAGGAAATGGGCGTAATGGGCAAAGAAATTGGTGGGATGGGCTGGAATAAAGAAACAGGCGTGATGAACAAGTAAATTGGTAGGATGAGCCGGAGTGTTATTGGGCGGTGGAGCTGAGAAAGGGAAGTATACCCTGTGAAAAGTAGTGTTTTAGGATTAGTGGTCTAAGTATAGTGAATTAAATTTCAAAAACTTATGGAAATGTCAGAGGGTAAAAAAATTGGGCGTGGGAGACATAGATATGAATGAAACGAGCTGGAATTGGGTTAGAAAGGGAGGAAGGGCCGAGAGAATATGTCTTGTGGATAGGGTTGCTGTCTGACTGTTGGTTTGAGTGTAAAGAAGGTTTATTTTAAAAATTCCTCCACCAAGAAGATAAGCTCACGTTGTTCTTATGTGCTGGTAAAATAATGATAATAATAATGATAATAATAATAATAATAATAATGTTAATCAGAAATAATTAAATACGTGCCACTTCTGAAGGGGTTAAGAAGGATTTAATTGGAAGAGATTGGAATGCCTCTGTGTACTTATACTTTCATTTGTTAACGTTCAGCTTTTATATACCGGTATCTAGGGTATGGAGAATAAGGGTCATCACCCTCATATTGCTTGTGTGTTGTTAAAGAGTACTGAAAGGGGAGGAAAGGAGGACAGGATACATACTCTCCTCACCTCAACTTGCCTGCCTTGTCGTAAGCGAGTAGCAGCAACACAACAACCTACCACACGGATGGATATATTTTAATTAAAGGTTGGATGGACATTTTATAATTTTAGAGGGTAGGGATTCCAGACCACATAATTATATGCTTGATACTTTCAAGCCTTTTTATTATGGCTACTAGAGAGATCAATAAGGAAAAAAATCACTGAACGTTATAGTTGAACTTTACAGTTAGAAATGTGTCTCTTAAGCTGAAAGAAATTGTGTAAAAGATGTCGCTGTATTGAAAATTTAAATCGTCAGTAAGATACATGAATTTGATTACTCGCGCGAAAGCTTAATTGTTGAGTATTGAACTGTGTTTGTTTTACGAGTTAGGAAATGCTTGAATTGATTTAAGCCAGAATAACATTGGGCAGCACCCGTAGGTAATGTTATATTCACTGCATTAATATAAACGGTATTTGAGCGTATAATGCAGATAAAGAAGAGGAGTACCATAAGTAATCCTAAATCGTTGCAAGTACTGTTTCTAGTAAGGCAGTGTTTGAGTGTACAGAAGTCAGATGAACAAAAGGCAAAATTTCTCACATGTACTGCAAATATGATGAAGACTCAGGCTTAGCTTATAAAAAATATATATATATCGTTTATGAACTCCACGCCACAGGTAAAATGAAACACTCAGGTAAACAACAAAGCTAAATTATAACCTCAGAGAGACAAAGTCTAGAAAATAAAATGCAGGTAAGCAATAAAACTTAAATAAATGTTGCGGTTTGCTCGTCTGCAAATTTACATGTGCAGAGAGAGAGAGAGAGAGAGAGAGAGGTAATTGCGTTTTAAAACCCCCCCCCCACACACACACATTCTATTCTCCCGTGCTCCTTTTAATTATCTGTTTGTGATAAACCGACTTTTCAACAGTATAGTTCACATCCTTTTAGTTGTGCCAGTAACTTTCGTCCACCTTCCTCGATATTTTTATTTTATTATTATTATTATTATTATTATTATTATTATTATCATTTTTATAACATTAGCACCGCCACCAACAACAACAACCATTATCTTTCATTTCTTCCCTAAACAGTTCATTTCCTAACTTGCGCATTAATTGAATCTTCACCCTTTCATTTCCTTCCCTAATCATTCATTTTCTCCCCTTCCATTCATTTCCTTCCCTTACCCCTTAATTCCCTTCCCTTACCCCTTAATTCCCTTCCCTACTCGTTCATATCCTCTCCTGCCCATTCATTTCTTCCCTGCCCATTTTTTTTTTCCTCCCCAGCTCATTCTTTCCTCCCCTGAACTATCATTTCCTCCTATGCCTTATCATCTCTTCCCTTCCTATTCATAATCTCCCCTTCCCATTTATATCCTCCCCTGCCCATGCATTTCCTCCCCTGGTCATTCATTTCCTCCCCTGCCCATTCATTTCCTCCCCAGTCCATTCATTTTCCTACCTGCTTATTTATTTAACCCCTGCCTCCTCATTTCCTCCTCTGCCCTTTCATATTCTTCATTGTCCATTCCTATCCTTCATTGTCCATTCATATCCTCGTTCCCTCCCCCTCCCACGTTTCTCTTACTAAGCATTCATTTTTATTCTTCATTTTCCTTCTTCCATTTTCATGCCCCGTCATTTCCTCGCTCGACTTCTCATACATCTCCTTTGCCCTTTCTGTCCTTTGATTTTTCCCCTTGGCCTTTCATTCCCCTGTCCTGTCACTTCTTTTTTCATTTCCCTGTCCTTTCACTCTAGTCTCTTCTCCATTCGTATCATTTTCACTCTCTGACTTTATATATCCTCCCCCGTCCGTTCATTTCCACTTTTTAATATCCACGGTCGTCTGTTCATTTCCTCCCGTGCCCATTCGTTTCCCTGCCTCTTCAGCCTCGCCACTTCTTCACCCTCTGTTGCCCTTTTTTCTCTGGCTTTCCTGGAACTGCTTTGCTTGGCGTTCGATTCGGTGTCTTGTCTCCCCTCCTCTTCCCTCCCATAGTCCCTCTGCCTATTCCTCCCCTCCCCTCCCCTCCTATCCTCACTTTCCCTCCTCCATCTTCCATCCCTTCTTTTCCCACATCCGTCTTCCCCTCCCATCGCCTTAATTTTTCCACTCCTTGCTTCCGCATTCATCACCCTCCTCTCTCTCTCTCTCTCTCTCTCTTCTTCGGTGTTTGACCCCTCCCACTCAGCCTCTGTTCCCAGACTTTCAATAGGCCATTCCTCCTCCCACACACCACTTTCTCTGATCTCCCTATCACACGCACGCAATCATTCACACGCACACGCACCATGGCCCATTCTCTCTCTCTCTCTCTCTCTCTCTCTCATAATCTGTTCCCTCATATCTTTTCTTCTCGTGCTCTCTCTTTTCCTTCCCTCCCCTTAGCTTTCGCAGAGCAGTTTCTCCTTACTTCATTCACTGTCTCTATTTCCGTATTCAGTGTAATTCTCTCTCTCTCTCTCTCTCTCTCTCTCTCTCTCTCTCTCTCTCTCACACACACACACACACACACACACACACACACACACACACACACACACACACACACACACACACACACACACTGTTTTTCTGTCTCTCACCTGAGCAGTCACAGTGATGTCTGGTTATCGTTCTAAAAATAAACACCTGTCATACGCCCAACAGCGTGAGAGAGAGAGAGAGAGCGAGAGAGAGAGAGAGTGTGTGTGTGTGTGTGTGTGTGTGTGTGTGTGTGTGTGTGTGTGTGTGTGTGTTGTTGTTATAACACACACACACACACACACACACACACACACACACACACACACACCATTTCTAGCTCTGCTGTGGTATACCCATCCACGTCTAGTTACTTATCATGGTCACGTAAAGCCTTCCCAGTACTGTTACTTCAACCCCTCTTTAGATGAGAAATGATGGATGTTGATGATGATGATGATGATGATGAACTTTCCCATAAAATTTCCTTCGAAAACTTTAGCTGTGCGGGGTGCTTTTCCCCCAGCTGATATTTATTACCCTTATCTGGAGGGTGTGGGTGAAAATACTTTGCCATAATCTCCTTTTCGTTAAACTTTAATCCTTGACTGCAATGATGCTTTTTTTTTTTTTTTTTTTTTTTTTACCGAAGGATGTTTTTAGGATTATAGTTAAAAACTAGAAAGCACTCAGAGAGGGCATACCACCTCCATTGCCATTGCAGGATCCGGATCCAGGTCAGCCCCCCAATTTAATCAATTCTGTCTTTGCCCGTAGCCCACCGTTGCACAAAATTTCGTTGAAATTCAATGAGAACTTTTAAGAGAGATCTTTTGGACAAACAAACCGGTTGATGATCCGGATCACCACCAGAATCCAATGGATTGTTCCTTGGGCATACCCTTCCCCTCCAAAAAATTTCAGTGTAATCCGTTCATAACTTTTTGAGTAATCATGCTTACAGACAAACAAACCAAGGCGGGCAAAAACATAACCTCCTTGGCGGTTTTAAAAAACTCATTATATAGATCTGGTTAAGTGAACAAAGATTGTTATTATATTCGGTGAATATTAAGTCCGTGTTTGTATTACAAGTGTAGTTTGTTATTTTATTTTCAGTTTGAAATCATTCACATAAATCTGAGTACATTCTCTCTTCTCACTTGTTTACTTACCCCACCCAATTTTACATCCATATCGCGTCGTTGGGACTGTAAAAGCTAGATTATCTTTGTGTCTGTGATCTTTCCCTCTTCCATTCTTTTTGTCTCCCTACCCTCCCTTCTCAACATCCCTCCCATTTCTCCTTTTCACCTTCCTAGATCATTTCTCCCTCATTTCTCTCACCTCCCCCCATCTTCTTATCTTTCTCTCTTCCCTCCTTTGTTTCTTTTCCCCACGTGTCAGCGTAGGTCATTATTCTCCCTTCCATCATTCATTTTTTTCTTCATAATTTCCTCTCCTCCACTCCCCTCCCTTCTGTATCCTCCCCTTCCTTCCCTCGTATCTATGCATTCTTCACCCTCCTTTCCCTCCCATTCACCTCCCTAGGTCATTGTTCTCACGTTTGTTTTCCCCCTCCCCCTCTGTCTCCCTGCCCCTCCTCCTTGTCTCCTTTTCTTTCTCCTCTCCCTTCCCAGCCTCCCTCATCCCAATTTTCCCTCCCCTTTACCTCCCTAAGATCATTATTCCTTCCATTTTTCACCATTCTCTCTTCCTCCCCAGCCCCTTTATTCTCCTCCCCTCCCTTTTCTCCCTGCCTTCTTGCTCCTCCCTCCTATCCACCTGACCTTCCTACCTACCTCCCACACCATCAGCTATTTTTTCCTGCACCTCTTCACCCCTCCTACCTCCGCCTCAGTTTCCTCTCAGCTATCTTTTCCTCCTCCCTCCCCTCCTATTCTCCCACCTCCCTCTGCCCCTCCCAAATTAGCCTCCCCGACGCCCTCACCTTCAAAAAGCAGGTAGTATGTAAAATGCGTGCCTCCCCCCCCGCACCCCTCTCTCTCTCTCTCTCTCTCTCTCTCTCTCACACACACACACACACACACACACACACACACACACACACACACACACACGAGCGTAGGTGTATGTCCGGGAGATCAGCGGGGCACACCATTACTCACGCCCACACGATTTTAGAAGAACCCCGAAATTTTAACCCCTTCAGTTGATTGATGGGCTTTCGTTTTTATCTTGTTTTATTTAATTATTATTTTTCTAGTTTATTTTTCCTTTTTTTTTTGCTTTTATTTCTGTTTTATTCTTACTGCCTACAGACTATTCTATCCAGCTTTGGCAAGACACTAGAGTAGTAGTAGCAGTAGTAGCAGTAGTAGTAGTAGTAGTAGTAG
>NC_137043.1:32897881-32907881 GCF_032717465.1 Coenobita brevimanus | reverse complement strand
AGATACAGGACCTAAATCTTACTGGGCTGTACTGGTGGTGATCTTGCATTGGTCTGGTGCCGAAGAGGGGCTGGAAGAGAGAGAAAAAAGTTGTTAAATTTCACATGAAGAGCAGTAGGAGGAAGAGGAGTTGAGAAGATGCTGATGATGGTAAGACGAGAAGCAGGAGTTGAGAGGAAGAATATGATGATGAGAAAGAAGAAAAAGAAAGAAAGAAACGGAGAAGAGGCAGGAAAAACAATATTTCACCGTTTTCGCCAGTGTTTGCGATAATTTTGCAGTATTGAGGAGAAGGGGGAGAGGCTGGAAGAAGGTTTAGTTATATGAGAAGAGTAGAAGAGCCCAAGAAGAAAGTAAAGAAGGGAGAATATACAAGCAAGAAGAGGGTTGGAGAGAAGGAAAGTTTGCACACTCTCTCGATATTCATAGCAGTGTTTTAGTGGCGATCCAGCAGTGTTATGGTGACGAAACGGGGTCTGAAGGAGAGTGCAAAGGGTCGAAATGTGTAAAAGGAGAAGGACGAGGAAAACTCCGAGAAAGGTGTGAAAGGAAATTGACAAAAGTAAGCAAGGCAAAAGTGCTGGAGTAGGTGAAGATAGGAGGTGTAAAAAGGAAAGGAAAACATGGAAGATCTATTTTGTGTGTGTGTGTGTGTGTGTGTGTGTGTTTCGTGGAGCTTGCATAATTCCCACGTCCCTGTTCTTGCTTCTTCCTCCCCCCCCCTCTCTCTCTCTCTCTCTCTCTCTCTCAGGAAGAGGAGTAGGAAAGATAAAATAAGAGAAGGCGGAACATACCAAATGCCTTTCTTTAAGCCTTTCCCTTCGATAACTTTTTTTGCTATTATCGGAAGGTTTTTCATAGCAAAGGAAAGGATTTATATTTGAATTGGTTATATATATAGTCTTCTTAAACCTATGACTTGGTGAAGAGGGACGCCTTCAGTTGGTGGCACTGATATGACCGGCCGGCTGAACTCCCTGACTATACAAAAATCCCTCAGTTACATCCTTACCCACGAAAAGACGATGGTGCACTGAGGAAGAGGGGCAACTTTAGCCTGCAGTCCACCGAGTTCGCGTTTCGTATGAACTTGAAGCTACATCAGCACCAACTAGTAACATCTGAGCCACAGTAAAGTAAATAAAATTGTCTGGATATAACAAGAAGAAACATAAATAAAACTTTCATCGTAGTAGATAATTAGCTTCACTTCTGCGGGGAGAAAAGGAGAAGGACGATGAGAAACGAAAGAAATTAAACAAGAGAAAATTAAGAGGAATGGGGAGGAAAGCAACTGAGGAAAAAAAAAAAGGAGAGGAAGGAAGGGATAAATGAGTAGAGAGAAGGGAAGAAAAGTAGGGAATTAAGAAGGATAAGGAAAACATAAAGAACAAATGTAAAAAAAACATAAAGATACGAAAAGATGTAAGGGAAGAGACAGGCGACAATGATGTATTTAGATGCGTGAAAATCAGGAAGAGAGAGAGACAGAGAGAGAGAGAGAGAGAGAGAGAGAAGGAGGGATGCTCGGAGGCAGGAATAGAAAATGAGACAGAGAGGGAGAAGGAAGAGAATAGTTAAGGGAGACGGAGGGAGGAAAGGATGGCTAGAAGCTAGGCAAGGAAGTTAAAGGGGAGGAAGGGAGAAGAAGCAAAGAAAGAGAGGAGGATAAAAGGGCATGAGAGGAAGAGGGGAGACATTAGTGAGACAGGAGGAAGACGATAAAGATCTGGAAGAAAAAAAAATACGAGAGAGAGAGAGAGAGAGAGAGAGAGGATTCTTTGCTATTTTCAGTCTGTTTCTTGGTTTTGCATTGCTAGGGGAGGGAGAAATGCTGTTGAGGCGAGAGGGTGAGGGGAAGGGATGTATGAAGAAGAGGAGAAAGAGGAGGAGGAGAAAGCTTGTAAAGAAAGAAAAAGAAAAGAAAGATACCGGGGTGATGATGATGATGATGATGATGATAAGGAGTAGGAAGAGGAGGAGGAAGAGGAGGAGGAGGAGGAGAGGAAGAAGGGGAGGAGGAGGAGGAGAGGAAAAAGGGGAGGAGGAGGAGAAGAAGAAGAAGAATGTACTTGATTTCTCGTTGTATTTCTTGGTTTTGTATGGGTAAGGGAGAGAGAGAGAGAGAGAAGTGTTGTCGTGGAGAGGGGAAGCTATTAAGAGGAGACGAAGGACTGAGGGAGGTGGGAAGGGATGAAGAAGAGAAAGAGGAGAGGAGAGGAAGACGAGGTAGAGGAGGAAGATAAAGTTGTGCAGTTTTCTGAGAGGGAGAAAGGAAGAATGGAAGAGAGGGAGGAGAAGAATAAGATAATGATAAGAAGAGGGAGCAAAATCCAGTAGAGAAAGAGGGGAGCGATTACTTCATGTGGAGAGAGAGAGAGAGAGAGAGAGAGAGAGAGAGAGAGAGAGAGAGAGAGAGAGGGAGAGAGAGAGGTAAGGGTATTCTCAGGTATTCTCACTGTGTTGATCTGACTGAGCTTACGAGACAAGGGGGATCACAAGTCCGCCTTTGTGTTGGTGGGGGAGGGGAGAAGGAGAGGGGAGTGGATAGGGGAGTGGAGGAGGAGGAAGGGAATGGGAGAAGAGGGAGAAAGGTAAGAGAAGGGAAGGGGGAAGAAATGACTGAATTTGAGAGGATAGGAAGAGGGGGGATATAGAGAAGAGAACTGGAGGTGGAAAAATAGAGAATCTGAGAGGAAGAGAGGAGGAAGGAAGATGGGGAGAGAATTGAAGCGAGGTGGTGAAAGGCAGGAAGGAAAAGATAAAAGGAAGTATAAGAGGAGAGGAGGGAAGGTTACAAGAGAGAGAAGAATGGGAGGCGGGAAAAAGAACGGAATTTGAGGGGAAGAGTGGAGAAAGGAAAATGGAGAAAGGGGGAGAGCAGAGAGAGGGAAGAGGGGAGGGGGTAAAAGTAGGGAATTAAAGAGGAGAGGGGAAGGAGGATGGGATACGAAATTAAGAAGGGGTGGGTGAAGGAAGGTGAGAATTTGAAAATATGGAAAAAGAAGGAGGGGAGAGGGAAATGAGAGGGAAGAGGGGGAGAGATGAGAGGACAGAGGACAGAAAGGATGGTCGGTAAGAGAGATATACGGGAAGGGAGAGAAAGGAAAGAATTTGAGAGGAACAGTGGAGGAAGGGAGATGAGAAAAGGGAAATGAGAGAGGAGGGGAAAATGTGGTGTGGAAAGTGGGGAGCGGGCAAGATGGCGAGGGGATTAAAGAGGAGAAGGGAGAGGATAGAGGAAGTGATAGGCTGACAGGATGAAGAGGGAAGAGGAGGAAAGCAAAGAGGAGAGGATGATGGGGAGGTGAGAATGAAGGTGATAATGTGGAGGGAAGGGGAGATGAAGGTGAGGGGATGAGAGGAGGAGGGAAGAATAACCTGAGAAGAGGAGACAGTGAGATGAAGGGGAGAAAGTGAAATGTGGGGTGAAGGGGAAGGGAGAAGGAAAGTGAGATGATGAGGAGGAGAGTAAGAAGAGGGAGAATAAGGAGGGAAGGGGTAACGGTGAGGCAAAGAGATGTACCGTATACGAAAGGAGAAGTGAAGGAGGAAGGGGGATGAGAGATGACGGGGGGAGGGAGAGGAAAACGAGAGGGGAGAAATTGCAGGGAACGTAGAGGGGATGAAAGGAAGAGGAAGGAAGACTGGATGAGAGACTAAGGGCACATGGTGACGGGAATGGAAGTGAGACGAGGAAGAAAGAGTAGAGAAAGTGAGAGAAAGAGGGATGGGTAAAGGAAAGAAATGTTTGGAAGAATAGAGGATAAATGGAGGAAGTTGAGAGAGAGAGAGAGAGAGAGAGAGAGAGAGAGATACACTTTGCTTTTTGACAAATCGGGTATTTGTGGACTGAAACTGAAATTTATATAGCAATATTTTTTTTTTCATTTTTCATTGTAATTTTTATTCCTGTGTGGTCATGCGTTATTTCATCATTGGATAAATTTTAGAACGACTGATATTTCTCGTTAATTAATAGGTAGTCCTGAATTCTGTGTATGATATATTATTTTAGATAGCTCGTGGCTGGGGACTGCCGCCCTTTGGAGTTACAGGGATGAGAGTGATGTGTGGTTATCCAGTTACAGTACTATCACCTTATCTTGGCCCAGATTTTCGTCCTTATGCAGCTTATGTCGCGTAAGTCAGTGGCAAAAAGAGATGTTACTGTGGCCTGCATCCTTCCCATTCCACTTCTTCGTGAATAGTAATATATTCTGGTATTAATGTATTGCTTCAGCTGAGTATTCGAGATGAGATGGCAGTTTTAGGCCAGGTTAGAGTAAAAGGAGCATAGTAACTAACCACAAAGAAAAAGAACTCAGTCACTGGCCATAGTGACTGTGTGGGTAGCGATTCCGAAAGTAAATGTAGATAAGAGTAAAGTGATACGTGATGGGAGATAAAAGTGACCTACGAGCTGGTGTGATTTGTATCTCGATGGAAAGAGGGAATATATACGACCCTGATGGTTTTAGGAAGTGAGTCTAAAGATAGGAAGAATCGTGGAAGGCAATGATGGCGGCTTGGTGGGGTAGAAGCGGAACCTGGATTTGAAGAAACTGAGTATTAACAGTGAAACAAAAGAACGGGAGTGGTAGAAACTGATGAGGATGAATGTATGGAAATGCAGTTGGCAAAAGTTTCATCCCATTTTAGCTTGGCAGTTGAAGGAATCGGTCTGGCGTACATACAAGAACAACATATATCGGGTAAAGCAGGTTAGTGTGGATGTGGAGTGTTGAGAATTTGGAACACCTGACTTATATGTAAACAGTGTGTGAAACCCATTTTAACTGAACGTCGATGACAGTTAACCTGCTTCGTATTTTCTTTTTCTGATTTCTCTTTCCCACCCAGCCCATTTAAAATTGTAGGGAAGTAGGAAGTAGGGAGGATGGAGTGTATTTTATCCTTGACACAGAACAGGCCCATATTACCTACTCTATCTCAGCTCTTTGTACCCGGTGTAAAGTAACCTACTCTACCTTACTTAACGATTTAGTGTGAGTGTAGCAAGGCTGTTTATAGTTCACTAGTCTGGTTTATTTACAGTATATTTACTTCAAAACTATATCCTTCACTTCGTGCGTCAGCCATATGCTCACTAGGTGCCTCGCAAGTTGATGTGTGGCGAATCAGCAACATCAGCCCGCCAGTGTTCGGTGTGTCCAAGCCATATTACAGATGGAAAACAGAGATCGATGTCTGGACTACAGAAGCAGCAGGATGTAGCGGTCACTTTGTATTTTCCCGGAAGAAGTTCAGTGAGAGAGAAAGTATGCAGAAAACTGGCTATATCGACACTGAATGGAGTAGACGGAATCACGCATCTTCTGTCGTTTTTCGATGGTGTCTGTTTCAAAGATGAAGTGGTTTATGCCTATGAAGGGAGGCCAGAATTTGATAAATATAGGAAGAGTGATAAAGATTTAGTGGATGATTACTTAATGGAATACAGAAAACTATGTTAAGGTGAAGAAATGTAGTACAGAAATATCCATTCCCACCCAACCCAACCCAGCCCGACCCAAGCCACCCCAACCCTTCCACAGTCTAACCAGAAACCTAACGTAGTGTACCGTAACCTAATCTCACCTAATGTACCCTAACCCAGCCGATCCCAGCCCAACCCAACCCAATCCAATCCGCCTAAACCAGGCCATCATAGCCCTTTATTGAATGTGGAGTGAGGAAATTAACAGGTGATTTGAAGGCTGATGGTTGGGTCAGACGGCTGTTAAATGGGAAGTCGCCTGCGATTTACTCTCATTAATCCACAACACTGGAAAAATTAACTCAGTCCTTTACTGGTCTTATTTCTGTAAAGTCTTTTAGCTTTAGTTTTTTTTTTTTTACTTTGCATTTATTTAATTTTCCCTCCAGGTATCACTTTTGTTCATGCAAAAACTCTTATACTTTTGACTCTCTCTCTCTCTCTCTCTCTCTCTCTCTCTCTCTCTCTCTCTCCCTTGTATCACACTTTCTGGTACATGTCTCACTCTGGCCAATAGAAATTACTGAAGGAGAACGGGAGACAAAAAAAATATAAATTAAGAGATTACAATGGAGGTTAAAATTCACACTGATAATAAACCCATCAAAGAGGCATAGAAACAAAAGCCACCGTAATTCCCAACCCCAGTTTATAGAAAGGTCTGGGTGACAGAGAAATAAATGGACCTAGGCAAAATGTAGTGAGATAAGAGACAGAATAGTAGGGACGAGAATAATAAAAAGAATATGAGAAAATTAAAAATAACTGAATCTCCCACACGTCTAGAATAAAGACAGAGTGGGAATGGTGAGACAGTGAAATAATAGATTCGAACAAGGAACAGAAATAAAGATTATTGGAATATATCATATCGATGTAAATTTTCCTTCAAAGAGGCACGGAAATTAAAGCTTCTCAGTCACTCGCACGCCAAGGGAAATTAGAGAAAGTGAATTATGAGACACAGAAATAACATCCAGCCAAAATGCACAGAGATAAGGGACAAAATTGATAAGCGAAACAGAGATAAGAGATAAGAAATAATCCTATCGAAGAGGCAGAGAAATAAAAACCACTGTCTCTCATACGAAAAGATTTATTAGTGAAAGTAAACGGTGAGACACAGAAATAACATCCAGCCAAAATGCTCAGAGATAAGAGATATTCGAGATGCGAAATAATTCCATTCAGGAGTTACGGAAGCGTCACTCACACGACAAGAAAAATGGGAGAGTGAACGGTTAGACACAAACAGAACAAGAGTCGCCTACTCGACACAACAGCGGAACATTCAGGCTGCAGGCTATTGCTGGCTGAGAACTGGCAGCCAGATCGTCCTGACCTTTCACTAGCTGTCGTTTGCTTCCGCCTTTTCTTTTTGTGCCCCACCATTTTCAAATCAGAGTTAAACAGGGAATTTCTTTCGAGTTTGTCTTGCTTTATCATGTCTGTCTGTCAGTCTTATACTCTGTCTGTCTGTCTGTCTGTCTGTCTGTCTGTCTGTCTCTCTCTCTCTCTCTCTCTCTCTCTCTCTCTCTCTCTCTCTCTCTCTCTCTCTCATTACGTATGTATATACAGTATATATATCTCTCATCTCATCTCATCAGCCGTTTGAGTGTCCACTGCAGGACCGGCCTATCCCAACCGAAGCGGGGACGATACAGCCAATGTATCTCT
Source organism: Coenobita brevimanus (assembly GCF_032717465.1). Taxonomy (NCBI): domain Eukaryota; kingdom Metazoa; phylum Arthropoda; class Malacostraca; order Decapoda; family Coenobitidae; genus Coenobita; species Coenobita brevimanus. The sequence goes on along the minus strand of NC_137043.1, from coordinate 32,900,704 downwards.
ACCAAGCAGTTTAGGCTGTCTGGTAGAGATTGTATGTAGGGTGAGAAGTCCTTGTAAGTGTAATTGTATTGTTGGGGTGGCTTTGGATGTGTGTGTAGTCTGTGAACCAAGTGTAATCGGCCCGCGCAAGCCGACTGGGTGCAAGCATACTTTATAGTATGCGACACTGGTTCAACCACAGCACCCCTGATGTCCGCCAATGCAGTACGTGGCCAGAAGAACGCTCCCAAAGTTTATTACCCTGGCGGGGCGCGAACCCTCGTTCTTCAGTGTACAAGAACGCACACTGTACCACAGAGGCTCCATATATATATATATATATATATATATATATATATATATATACACACACACACACGAGTATATAAACCATATACAGTATATATACATACGTACAGTACATATAAACATCCAGGCCATGTGAAGCGGTTGATGAATAATATAACTTACTCACCTAGTTCGAAAAGTCTTGCCAAAACTCAGTAAACTTGCTTGGGGGTACCAAGAATGAAATAAACAGAACGCTTTTGTATTATAGAGATTAATGTGGTTAAGTGTGGCAGGGAGTGAGAGGAATTACTGTACTCAGTGTGAAAGAATTAAGTAGCCTAGCTTGTTAGAGATAAGAAGTGGAAAATCTGAGGGCAATAAACGCAGTGACAGATGAAAATAAGATACATAGCTAACCAGTTTCATCTCATCTTCCGGTGGTAGTGAGAATTTAGTGTGACAGGATTCAAAAGCACAAAGGGTATTTTATTTTATACATTTTATAATTTCGTTGAATGAAAAATTACGTGAGGTAGGACTATGGAGTTTCTTAAGGCGGTTTTATAAGATCATATTTTGCAAGATCTAGTATCGTAAGATATGCAGTTTTGAAAGATCTGAGAAAAACCGCCCACATCTATTGCTCCAGCAGAATATATATGTGAATATATTTATTTTGTAACTTTTCACTGGTCTGAATTATTACATTGTTGCTGAAGTTTTGTTGCGTTCATAAATTATCTGACGCCATGTATTATAAAACCAACTTTTAAAATGTTACCGATAAAATACTATGGTCGAACTTCAAAAATGGAAAAAGAATAAAAGTTTGCATTTTCATGTTGAAAACAAAATCGTAGTTTTTTGCTTTGGTTTTAGCTGTGCCGATACGATGACGCCTTTTATAATTTATTTTGGCGCTGGAGGAGGACACCTTCATATGGTGTCACGGATATCATCTGACGGTGGAGGTGCTTGGTAATAAAATCCCTCAGCCCTTCCTTATCCTTCGAAGGGAGAATGTTGACCTGCAGAACAGTCTTTTTCGGCCTGCAGTCCATAAAGTTGAGGTTCAGATGAGCCTGTGGTTTCAGCTACTTCTATTATATTGTGTTCTAGACAGCGTCAGATGATTGTGTTCAACACAGGCATGAGCTGTATTAAGTGGCTAGAAAGTCTTTCATAATACTCTAAATCAAAGAGGTCCTTCATAAATTGAATAATGAAACGCCGAAAATTCGGGTCCTGAGTTGTCAACGCAGAGTGTTGCTTGGTATGCCTCCGCCAAGCCTTGTGTACAGACTCGCCATACGACTTCGATGACCCTTCCGACCTAATCAGTTCATCGTTCTGTCGTACTGCATCACTGACAAAAGTTTGGTCGAAATCCGTCGAGGGGTTCAGGAGATACCGCGCACACAATAGTGTTACGGACTCGCGGCCCAACGGACACACTCACGCACGAACCGACCAGTCACTTGATGTCCCCTCCATCATAGGTGGGCGGAGGCATAAAAATCGTGTGGAGGTAGTAAGAACTCGGTTAAATAATGTATTGGTGAAGGGATTTATTTTTATATTGGCTGTTAACGCAGTCCATCACGGATCCATTTTATATTAGTATAGAAGTAATGCTGAACCTCAGAATTGCAAGAAAGCAAAATTTTGAAATATATAAATATGTGTGTGTGTGTGTGTGTGTGTGTGTGTGTGTGTGTGTGTGTGTGTGTGTGTGTGTGTGTTCGGGGGGGTTTGGGAGGAGGGAGAAGTGCGCACCAGCCAGCTAGCTTGACAGGTAAAGAACAACCCAGACCTAATAATGTCACAACAAATAACCATCACCCAGCTGTTTGTCCAATGTTCTCTCACTTTGTAAGCAATTTTCTCCACGCTGATATTCGGTAATTAGACGTCTCTCCTGGTTTTCAGCTGCCAGGTAGATGACAGTAATGGCCACCGTATTCTGGACCCAATTGCTCCGTGTTACAAGGCTGAGTTTGTAATGGCAGTGGGTTTGCTCAGAGACTTGGTGGTTTGTGTTGATTTTTATTTTTTGTGTCGTATGTAAATTGATTACAGATTATTATATAGTTTGGTTTAATTACCGTATTGAAATGAATGTGTTTCTATCGTTTAAATTATGTCTCTGTGTCTGTCCATCTGCTCCTCTGTCTGTCAGCGTTTGTCTGTCAGTCGTTTAGGCTATCTGTCTGTCTATATACTCATCAGTCCGTCAGCCCTCTGTCTGTCTGCAAATGCTGTATACGTGACATTTTTTAATATACCAGCATATTCTCACGTAATACACTGACCCTTTTCGTTGTTAAACCTGCTCCATTATGCATGCAGGAAGACTTGTATATTTATGAACGTTTGTTATGAAATTATTTTTTATCCATGATGATGTGTCACAGAAGGATAAAAATGTAATATAAATAGGTCACGATTACGAAAGCTGATGTGCAGTGGAAATGAATATAGTGAAAACTTAAGCATAAAATCCCCAAGAAAGTACGATAACGCTTGTATTTTTATTCCTGTCACTATCAGACT
>NC_137043.1:32857881-32892881 GCF_032717465.1 Coenobita brevimanus | reverse complement strand
CGCACCTTGGTCCGTATTCTCTTTGGTTAAGGAAGCTCCCTAGCACCTGTTCCATGGCGATTTATATATGGATACTGCTGGTTAATATCAATTTGTATTTTACTTATGCTGAGTTTGATGGTATTTGAATTATTTAAATGCCACAGAAGATGATGGTAAGGAGCAATTAACAAAATAAATCGCTTTGGAATAGGTGTTAGGGAGCATCTTTGACCGACGAGAATACTGGCCCTTCTCTCTTCACCTCATATTCAGTCTCCCTCTTCTTCTTCACGATTGTAAACTTACGAAAGTTAGAATGACAGTGAGTGGATGTGTGGTACACGTTGTTGGGCACTAATCTAGCTCTAGTTTAGCTGTATTACCGTTTCTTGATTCCTCCCACCCCATGCGTTAGTAGAAACAGGGATGGACAGGTAATGATGATGATGATGATGATTATTATTATTACTTTTATTATTATTATTATTATTATTATTATTATCATCATCATCATCATCATCATCGTCGTCGTCATCATCGTCGTCGTCGTCGTCGTCGTCGTCACCATTATTATTATTATAATTTTGAAATACCGTAGGTTTAACTGATCAAACCCCTTATCATTACAGTGTGATTAATATATTGTTGAGAACACATCGTAATGTATTTTCCATTTTGTATAATGTTGAAATTAAATGCTACATGAGATGCCTGGAATGGTCGCAGTGAAACGTACATGTTCTTATATTAAAAAGTTAGGTAGACAGTACATACGCAAATTCTCAAGTACACTGTCTGACACCCCTCATGAATGGTCCTCTAGTTTTGCGAATTCTTTTCTTAATGTTTGCGGTGCGGTATGTAGTGTATAGTTCCAGACATAAATACTGATTCACGTCCTAACAGTTTATAACAAGACAGTGACCGATAAATTTAGAAACCTAGTGATGCAATCTTTTAAGTCATCATTAATTTTCAAAATATTATGTTAAAGTTTCGTAATTGCTCGACTGAAGAATGGTGTGATGTTCTCTACGGCTATACTTGCTTTTCAAATAGCCTGACACGGCACATGAATATTCTTTCCCATTTACATACGTAAATTACGATATGCATATATATTCATTCCGACATGTCACCAGAATATTTTTTTTTCCTTTTCATATACGCAGCATGCAGTATATGTACACACTATATGAATATCCTTTCATATATATACATATAAGTTGCAAACAATATGCATTCCAACACACTGGATGCATATTCTTTCCCATTCATGTACGTAGGTTGCATTACATACATTCGACACCCACACGCATATTCTTTCCACATCATATACACCCCCGCAATATACACACACCCCATGAATACTGGGGTAGCAGACAGCGTGGCACACTCTTGACAACTGATTTCCTGCCCACACATTGCCCACAGTTTATGACCACTGAGGCTGCTTTACTAATTTCCTTACCACCACCACCACCACCACACTCTGAGGGGGTGAGAGACAGAGGATGTGTATGGGAATAGTATTGAGCGCCTGTGATAATCCCCCAAGTGTTATGTATGGGGGATGAGAAAGGGGTGGGAGTGACAAGAGAGGGGAGGTATATTTGCCTGGGGAAGAAAGAAAAGGAGTTCAGAGAAGCAAAATGGAGTGCAAAGGAAAGCAGAATTGAACACAGCTATTGGTTCTTCTTTTGGCTAGTTAGAATAGAGTAGGTTATGACTACAGTGTTTATTATATTGGTAAGACAAGGATGTCCTAGCATGAAGGGTGAAGGGACAGATGTTCAGTAAATGTGTTTGTGTATATGGGAGGATATGAAAGAGGTAGGGTGAGAGATAGGTGTGTGTGTGTGTGTGTGTGTGTGTGTGTGTGTGTGTGTGTGTGTGTGTGTGTGTGTGTGTGTGTGTGTGTGGGTTGGTGGGGCCTGGCGTCACCTTGGAGATGTTTAATATCTTGACACCATTCACGCTTCCATCACGCCGAGAGAGAGAGAGAGAGAGAGAGAGTCAGACAGACAGACAGAGGAAAGGATCGGTGGAACGGGAGGAAGAGGTGCCTGGGGACGAAAGGAGAGAGGAGGAGAGAGAGGATGCAAGGCTGGGAAGAATAGTGAGAAGTGGGAGTAAAATGGTGGACGGGAAGGGATGGGGACCAGAGTTTATATTGCCTGACGCCGCATCCTGTGAGGAGTGGCTTAGGACCTTCAAGTGTGGCTGTCCCTTCTCAATAACAATCCCTCATTCCAACCCTCCCCCCCCTCCCTCTGCATTACTTACTCTTGCACCTTCACACACACACACTCTCTCTCTCTCTCTCTCTCTCTCTCTCTCTCTCTCTCTCTCTCTCTCTCTCTCGCATCGTCCACACTTCAATTCTGTACGCTAGTGATGATGCTCTGCCGTATAACAGCGCAAGGAATGAAAATATATATGGAATGTTGAAGGACGTGGGAGAGAGGAAGGGAAGATAATGGAGTGTAAAGGAGGGAGAAGAAGAGGAAGGAAGGAGGGGAGAGAGAGAGTGAATATGGCGTAACGCAGAGGAGGAATGGGAGGTGGAGAAAGAGGGGAAGCGGAGGAGAGATGACGGACGATATGGGGAAATAGCTGAGAGAGAGGGAGAGAGAGAGAGAGAGAGAGAATTTTAAAACTATCGGGAGGGAGAACATATATAATAAAAGAAAAAACATATATAATAAAAGAAAAGAAAAGACAGATAGTGTAGAATTGAAGTCAAACAGAGACGCGAAAGAAGAGGCTGAAAGAAAGTGAGGAGTGACAGTACTAAAAAAGAGAGAGAGAAAAAAAAAGAAAGAGAGAGAGGAGGTTTGATGAAAAGGATAAAGGAAAGAGGGGAAAAAATGGAAAGTGAGAAGTATAGGGGAAAAATGAAATTGGGAGAAGAGGAGGGAATGAGAGAGAGAGAGAGAGAGAGAGAGAGAGAGAGAGAGAGAGAGAGAGAGAGAGAGAGGTATAGGGAAAGGGAGAAAGGCAAACAAATGTGCAGGCAAGGAGGAAGGCAGAGAGACAGACAGGTAGGCAGGTAGGAAGAATGGAAGAAAGGACAGCTGACAGTGCTAGGTAGATAGGTACCTGTATGGTAAATGGTAGGTGGAGAGGGAGGATGGAAGTTAGAGGTAGACAGAGAGGCAGGAGTATAGTTGATAGTGGTAGGCAGGGAGTGAGGTTGAATGAAAAGTGGAATACACATAGGTTGGTAGGTAGAAACGATGGCAGGAATGAAAGAAGGAAGGTAGGTGGGCAGGTAGGGAGGGACAGAGAGAGGGAGATACATTGACTAGTGGGGTTTACGTAGGTTGGTAGATAGATACGATGGAAGGAAGGAAGGAGAGAGGGAAGGAAAGAAGGAACGTAGGTAGGTGGGTAGGTTCAGTGATTTAGAAAGCAAGAATGAAAGGAAACAGTAGTAGGTAGGGATATATGAAGTGTAGGTAGGTAGGTAGGTAAGAATAAGAGCAGACCTTGGTAAATTGGGAGGGGAGGTGAATTACAGTATAAGTAGGTGGTAAGGAGATGGACGTAGTTAGGAAAGGAAGTTGGATGTAGGGGGTTAAGTAGAGAAAAGGAAAGACTGTAGAAAAAGAGAAGGTTGAGGATTAAATACGAAGGGAGAGACAGAACTAGGGAAAGAAAAAGTAATCAGACAAGGTTATACAAAAAGAGAAAGCGAACGGTAAAACACGGAAGCATAAAAGTGGGAAGAGAGAGGCAAAGGTGGGCGAGCAGGTAGGTAGGCGGGCAGGTAGGCAGACAGACAGGTAGCACGGGATTAATTAAATCGCACCTGTTGAACCAATATTGCAGTCAGGTGTATTGACTTTGGCGGTACCAGTGATCGCGGTGAAATTAAATATATTGCAAAGTTTTATGGCATGGAGATACATACACGCTTACATGGGTGAGGCTGCGCGCGCACACACACACACACACACACACACACACACACACACACACACACACACACACACACACACACACACGCTTGTCTCTCGCTTTCTATTCCTGTTACATCGAGGCGTGTTCAAACTTGCCAGCGCCTCCGGGAATTTCTCCTCGGGCTCATCTTGCCGCTTTTATTCTATTTGTGAAGTTCTCAATACCTGGAGGTTGAGGGGAGAGAGGGAGTCCAGCCTCTTGCTTGAGAGCCTTCATGCACTCTTTATAATTTGTCTGGAGCATGTGGCTGGTAGTTAATAGATACACACACACACACACACACATCTGAGAAGACAAGCACAAAGTATCACAACCATACGCGTTCCAGAAGTTAAGCAAGCATATATAAAACGCACCCGCTTGTCACAAAAACGCGCAAGCATAAATGAAACGAGAACAAACATATGTGAAAACCTGCGAAGGATGTTTAATTCAGAGGTAAACATGGATCAAACACTGACTCATGAGGGGAAAAAATGGAAATCCGAAAAAAAAAAACACACACATGCACGGATAAAACACAGTGAGCCCCTTTGACGTGTTTTTATTTTTTGTTAAAAAAAAAAAAACATACACATGCACGGATAAAACACAGTGAGCTCCTTTGACGTGTTTTTATTTTTTGCCACCACCAGACGATTATGTTAGGAAAACCTCTCGTATTGAAGGGGTTATTAAAGACTTTTTTCCCCTCCTCCATGTTCGAAAAATCTCTCTCAAGCTTAAGAAAATCGTCTGATGGTAACAAGAATAAGCTGAAGAAAGTCATCGTTTTGAATAGATTAATTCCTCACGACCCAGTTTCTTCTGAGGTGAATAAAATCGTCTGCCGGAAGCAAGAAGGAAATATATAAGATGTCCAGGTATTTAAAAGGCTTGGGATTATTTTTTTCTTGACTAACAAAGGTCTTTACAGGCTGAGTTAAATCGTCAAATGTGAGCATGAACAATTGTAAAAAAAAAAAAAAACAATAATGAAGGGGTGAGGGGAGATTGTTTCTAAGGTCATTTATAGGACAGGGAAAGTGGGTGGAAGGAATCATTATGGAGGTGTAAGTAAAGCATCAGTATCACCGCCATTGTTATCATCACCATCATCGTCACTTGTCATCGTCATCGTCATCAGCAGAAGCTTACAGTATATCACACACACACATGAATAAGCAGAAAGCCTCCTCCTCCTCCTCCTCTCCTTCTTCCGCTCCTCCTCCTCCTCCTCCTCCAAGATAGGATAGAAGAAACATACTACGCAAGGAAAAATAGCCGACAAGCATATCATAATACATAGATGCAGACATAAACAGCAAGAAGATATTAACAAGCATACATGAAACAAATAACAGACACAAATACAAAAGGAAATATGAAAACACACATACATAAAGGACAAAATGGAGACAGCTCAAAACGACACTGACTCATTAAAAGTATAAATGAAATACAGAAACAGAATTAAACACAAAAATGGTAGAAGAAAGCACAAGCATAATCACAAAGGAGTACTTAAGCACTGAAAGCAAGACTAATTCACACACGCATCAAAGACAAGCATAAGTGTCATTATCTGCATGTCTGATAAGCTGTCTTGGTGTGGCCAGACGCCTAATCTCAAAGGTAGCCACTAAAAACACAAAGGCATAATCATAAGCATAAATAAAACACGGAATATGCTTAGAAGAAAACACACAAAAAAACATTTGCTTAAAAAATAGTAATAATTCACGCTAACAGAGAAAATAAGAAAATAAAGCAGTTAACACTACTAAACACACTTTACTTAATCAAAGAAGCGTAATAAAGCACGGATATAAATGGAACCTGTAGGCCTAAGCTTTAACTAACTCACAGCAGCTTAACTAATTCACACAAGCATAAATAAAAACGCGAGACAAATAAGTTTAGTTTCCAAGTACACGTAACTCAACGTTTTAAAGAGGAAAAAAGGACAAAAACAGCACCCAAGCATACTCTACTGCGCCCGGAAGCACACACACACACACACACACACACACACACAGAGTTAACCATGCCAACAAACCACAGAAAATATGAGGAAAGAAAAAACGGGGAAAGTCAAACATCCACGCAAAGGGGACAGGAAACACAACATGCAAGCAAGCAAGCAACCAGGCAGACAAAAAGCAAACAGATGGAAACAAACAGATTAAGGTATTCACACATAAAAAATCAACACATGCAGTTTCATATAAACAAGGACAAACAACCAGACAAAGAAATAAATAGATGGAAGGACACACAGCAAATGCAAACAGGGAAACGCAAGCAGATGTACAAGCAAGAAGATTTCACGCAAGTTCACAAGCAAATAAACGCTAGCAGACAGACCCAAGCAAGAACACAAACATGTACACAAACAGGCAAACACAAGCAAGTACAGAGCAGCAAGGACAGAGTGAAAGAAATTAAAGGCGAGCATGTACGCAAACACACAGAAGGAAACAAATAAACACACACACACACACACACACACACACACACACACACACACACACACACACACACACACACAAGCAAGCAAGCAAGCAAGCAAGCAAGCCCATAAATCAAGCAGACGCAAGCAAAGCCACAGTCAGCCACTTCCACATGTGTCGCCCAAAATAAGGTTTCCTGGTAGAGAGGCTGTATATCACATTCATACACTGTCACACACTTATTCTCTCTCTCTCTCTCTCTCTCTCTCTCTCTCTCTCTCTCTCTCTCTCTCTCTCTCTCTCTCTCTCTCTCTCAGCACAGAATCACACTCATACATACACAACATGATACATATGGACGCAGGTCGTGCTATGCATTCATATACACATGCTTACACGATGATACACACGCACACAGGAAATCAAGGAAGGAAGGAGAGAGAGAGAGAGAGAGAGAGAGAAAGCTGTAGGAGAAGGAGGTAACTAGCTTGGAAAGTGAGATTGATGCAAGAGGAACAAGGAAGAGGAGGAGGAGGAGGAGGAGGAAGAAGAGGAGGAAGAGGAAAACAAGTAGAGAGAGAGGAAGTGTAAAGAAATTATACAAGATAAAGACTAACAGGAATTAAGAAGAGAGAGAGAGAGAGAGAGAGAGAGAGAGAGAGAGAGAGAGAGAGAGAGAGAGAGAGAGAGAGAGAGAGAGACGAAGCCATGTATGAGTGAAGAGAGAAGGCATTGAAAGTCAAGAGGAGGGAGACGAAGAGTAAAGAATAAGGAGAGTGTAAAGAGAAGGATAGGGTATAGAGTTGAAAGAGAAGAGGGTAAGAGGGTGACGAAATTGCAGTAAACATAATAAAATAAAAAATGAATACCAGTGGTTTATTTAAAATTGGATATTGGCAAGTAAGAGAAATAAGATAAGAGAGATAAGAGCCGAGAGAGAAAGTTACGTGCCATTTGTAAAGAGAAAATGAGAGAGGAAGAGGGTAAATTGCAGTTAGGGAAAAAATAATGGTATAAGAAAAATGCGGTATAGAGTAGTTAATTTTGTGAGAAAAATAGTAAGAGCAAACTGGAGGCTGTAAAGAGAAAACTATATGTAGGAAGATGGAGAGTAAAGAGCAAACATCAGAGAGAGTAGAGGTTAATAGAGTGACTGAAAGAGCGTCTGTTAATTGTGGAAGAGAGAGAGAGAGAGAGAGAATAGAAAAAAGATTAAAGATTGAGAGGGATTGCGAGAGCCGTGTGTGTGTGTGTGTGTGTGTGTGTGTGTGTGTGTGTGTGTGTGTGTGTGTGTGTGTGTGTGTGTGTGTGTGAGGCGGAGAAGACAGAGAGAGAGAATAGAAAAAAGATTAAAGATTGAGATGGATTGCGAGAGCCCTGTGTGTGTGTGTGTGTGTGTGTGTGTGTGTGTGTGTGTGTGTGAGGCGGAGAAGACAACCCATTCCCGGACTAGCAGTGGAATATTTGAGCTCCACCTTCTCTCCCTCCTCTTCCCTGTCCTCTTCTCACCCCCTTTAACTCCCTTTCTTCCCCCTTCTCCCTTCCCTCTTCTTCCTTCCTCCTTCTCCTTTTCTTCCCTCCTCCCTTACTCCTCCCACCTCCCCATCTATCCTCCACCCCTTCTTCGTTTCCCTCTTATCCCCTTCTCCTCCTCCTCCTTCCTCTCCTTCCCATCTGTTTCTGTCTTGCCCCTTCCCTTCTCTCCTCACCCCTTCTCCCCCTCCTGCTTTCTCTCTTTTCCCCTTGTCTCCCGCTTTGCTTTCCCCCCATCTACCCTCCTCGTTCCCTTCCTCCCCCCCTTCTCCTCTCCCCTCCCCCTCCTCGCCAAATGCCTGCCTCCACCGAATATCCACTCACCCGAATATGTCAGGCCTGAATGTCTGGCGGCCCGGATGTGTGATTTTACGTAAATCTTCGCCAAATACTTGACTCCGTGACTACTTATTTTCCCACCAAATATTAGGCTTTACCCTGTTGAGCCAGTGGATGTCGTTTATATTTTAGACTTGTTGCCTTCAGATTAATTCAGCTTTGGAATCTACTCTCGTTTTGAAGGTTTGTTGAAGGCCTTTATCCCCTCCAGTTCGAAAGTCTCACACTAAGTAGAATAAAGTCAGATGGAAATAGTAAGAATGAACTATTAAGACAGCACCATATTGACTTTGGTAAGGTTTCTTGTTTTGAAGGGACTAATGAAGGCTGTATGTATTCTGTCCACTTCGAAAAACGTGTCGTAATATGGCATGCAGAGTAAAGACGGTTGGAAATAGTAAGAGTGAATTAAAAATTCGTCATTGTAGTGAAGGATTTTTATTTACGTCTCTGGATAGGAAAAAAAAATGCTTTCACTAGTCCCCGCCTTTTGTTATTTGATTTTCGCAGTGTATCAGACTGGTCGAAAGTTGTCAGCAGTCGAGAATTTCAAATGTTATTTTCATCCGGTATTCTGCTCCCCAGGTATACCACTAACAAAATATTTGCCTCCAGCGAGTTCTGCATAACAACCGTAGAAAATGACTGACGAACATAGAAATACAGAGGTTTGTAATAACGGTTAGGGAATATTTATAAACAGTTTTGCACTCACTGGATGATAGACATTATAAATCACTATCCAACATTTTCAGCACTAAATTATCAGTTTCCTAGATTTTTTACCAATCAACCGGTGAACTTAAAAATAACTATCTGTGCAAGATTCTCTGCTTTCCAGTTGTCAAGGTCTGTCATCAGAATATTTAACTTTACCATCGTTAATCCAACCACATATTTACAGGAACCAGAACTGCATGTTTGGAAAGGCCCGACGCAGGATGAGAGACTTTTCTGACGAGGATTTTTATAGAGTTAGGTCACTGAAGAGTAATCCACAGCTCTTGTTAATGCTGTGTTGTGATGGCAAATGTCACGTGAACTGTGTGTTGGCTGACGGTGAAATATAAGCCAGGGTAAGAAAAATAGTTGATACCACCTTTGATTTAAATTGTTACAGGTATAATGTTTGTTACACACTGAATACAAGCTGGATAAAGTAAGGGACAGTGTCAGTGTAGTTTCACTTTTCTGTGTCGACTGTCTCATTGATTCTTCTCATATTTCAAACTAATAATTCGTTCCCCGCACAATTCTCTTGTTGATCTGAGTTTTTAAATCTAACTGTGGTTGGTTCTGTTCCTCTTAATTCAGACTGATATGTTCGTCTCCATAAATCTGTTGTCACTAATTCGAATCCCAATAATGGTTTGTATCATGGATTTGATATTCCATAGTTTGATTCTGATTTATTCGAATCCTCAAAAATCGATTGTTTCACCGAGTCGAATCCTCACGAATCGATTGTCTCGCTGATTCGAAATGTCAGAGATTAAGTCAGTGATTCAAATCCTCGTAAACCTGTTTGAATCCTACAAATCGATTGTGTCATTGATTCGAATCCCCATCAGTCTAGCTCCCATTGGTTCAAATACCCATCAGCTCAACTTTCATTGATTCGAATCCTCATCAGCTTAACTCATTTATTGGAATCCCCGTCAGTATAACTCTTATTGATTCGAATCCCATATTATTATCCCATTGCTTCGATTCTCCTTGATTCAAATCCCCATCGCTCGAACTCTCACTGGTAGGATCCACCCATAAAACAGGCTCCTTCATTAATCTGACTCCCCCCCTCCCATAAATCCACCTCCTCGTAAAATCGATTTATCCATTAATTTGAATCCCATAAATCCCACTCCTGTAAATCTGACTTCACCGTAAATCCATAAATATCCCACTTCCCTGTCAGTCCGAACGCTCATAAATATGTCTATCGATTTATCTATATATTGGTTGTTTATACTTGTCTCCTTTTATGTGTGTTTGTTTTTATGACTGTCTGTCTGGTTGCCAATACTGGTATGTTGTATGTTATTAAATTTGTTTGACACATAAATGATAGGCTTAGACAAATATAGATAATTATATTTTTATGTATTATATACAAGGTTCTGACATTATGTATATATATTTATACATGTATAGATAGATAGATAGATATATAGATGTATATATAGATATGGATAGACATTGAAAGAAAGAGAGAGAGAGAGAGAGAGAGAGAGAGAGTATCATGTAAGCAGATACCGTAGAGCTTAGACAGACACATACCCGGTACACAATGACAGACAGACATACACATACACAGAAACAGATAAATACGGACGGTTAGATTCATCCTGTCATTTTCTCACAGTTTTCCTTATTTAGACATCTTGTTTTATCTCCCATTCCCCAGCGACTTTAGTACAGTCGTCTCTACTCTTACTTTACCATGACGTCTTTCAGTTGTTTTTTCTTTCTTTTCAGGTAACTTCACCTGCACTTATCCGGTATCTCCACTTTCGCTGTTCAGGTAACTCCACAGCACTGTGCAGGTAACTCCACACACACACACACACACACACACACACACACACACACACACACACACACACACACACACACACACACACACACACACACACACACACACACACACACACACACACACACACACACACACACACACACACACACACACACACACACACACACACACACACACACCTACGTTTACTCAGAATAAGTTTATCACAACTTTTCCTTGATGCCTTTGATTATTTGCTCCTGAATATTTGAAAATGCATCGTCCGCTATTTCGCCTCCCCTCCAACAAAGGCCCGGGTTTCTGAACTTTGAGCGAATACTGTTGATTCCGAGTAATAATTTTTAATACATGCCCAACGGAGATTTAGACAACAGGATTCCAACAGGCCTTTGGATATATGATAACTGGAGGATAGAATATAGATAGACTCGTGGATTCCTGAAGTATTTACATCCCTGGGGCCTGTGACGGGATCTGTGCCTTGTTCCTGCTACCACCAGACGATTTTTATTCAGTTTCGGGAAGAGCTGTGTTTGTGTTGGCGTTGATGGAGGCTGTAGCAAGAATGAATGTGTGTGTGTGTGTGTGTGTGTGTGTGTGTGTGTGTGTGTGTGTGTGTGTGTGTGTGTATAGCCACCAAAGTCAGGTAGTCAGCTTATTGAATCAAGTAACGTAGTCTGTTCTTTTTTCCCATGCTTGCAACACACGACGTTAACTCTCGTAGTGGACTCCTTTTGTTGTGCGGGGGTCATCGAAATCTGAATTTGGCTCCTTCGTTCGATAAGACCATCCTAGAGTGCAAAAAAAAAATCATGTGGAATTGGAGATGTTCTTAGGTAGGAGAAGGCGTTTCAGACAGAGCGTGCAGACAGAGCCCTTAGCGTTCTTATCGATTTCCATTATATAGATACGAAAGAGATAGAGTTCGGCAATTGATATATGTCTCAGAGAAGTGGTGCAAGAAGGGCACTGTTGGTTTATGTTCATTTGATCGATCCCAGCATAGGAAGCGGTCTGTGGATTTTTAAGTAATCCCATGAATCCGTTGCCATGTGATTTATTTCTTTTTGATCTACTGATTTTTTTTTTTTGTACGTGCAGACGATGTTATTTATGAGATTTTTTTTTTTTAACTGGAGGGTTAGATACAGCCTTATGTAATCCCATCATTACTGCAGGTCAAGAAAATCGCTAAATAAAATCGTCTGATGTATGTATGTATGTATTGTCTGTGTAGTATATATATATATATATATATATATATATATATATATATATATATATATATATATATATATATATATATCTGTGTGTGTGTGTGTTTCACACACACACACACACACACACACACACACACACACACACACACACACACACACACAGCCAGTGATGTGCCATTTTGTTTACAAGATTTTTCCACCAAGTTGTACCCAATATAAAAATGCTCAAAAAGTGAGCAAAAAATGCTGCCAAATATCTCTCGTAAAAAAAAAAGGGGAGTGGGATACTCGTCAATGCTAAACGCGTCGGTGAGTGAATTTCGATGGATTTTTTATTTATCTTTTTTTTTTTTTTAGGGGGGGAGAGGTAGCATTGACAGGTGGCAATTTCGGAGGTGTTGGTGGTGATGGACAGGTGTAGTGGAGGGGGTGACGGATGGGGGAGGGGAAAGGGGGGACGGAAGGGGAGGGGAGAGTGATATGAGAGAAGAGAGCGAAGGGGGAGAGAGAAATGCGGGTAGAGAGAGAAGGGAGAAGAATGAAGGGATAAAGTGGGGAGTGGGGAGTAAAGAGAGAGAGAGAGAGAGAGAGAGAGAGGAAGTGGAAGAATGCCGGAGGAAGGGAATAAACTCGTACATGGTAAGGGAGGGGGGAAGAGGCGACAATTTCGAAAGTGTTGGTGGTAATGGACAGGTATGGGGGGTTGACGGGCGGGGGAAGGGAGGGGAAAGGGGTTGACAAGTGGGGAGGGGAGGGGAGGGGAGGGAGGGAGTGAACTAAGGTAGAAGGGGAGTGTTGGAGGGGGATGAGAGGGACGAAGGGTAGTTGGAGAGAGGAGATATGAGGGAGAGGGTGATTGGAGAGCACAAGGGGAGGGGAGGGGGAGAGGAGAGGGTAACGGGTAAAGGGGGAGGTTTTGGTGGTGATGGACATGTGCAGGGTGGGGTTGACTGGTGGGGGGTATGGTTGAGGAGGGGAAGAGGTGGGGGATAGGGTAGCTATAGCGAGAGGAGAGGTAAGCGGGGGAAGGGAAGATAGCCTATACATGGAAAGAGAGTTTGGGAGAGGAGAGAGGGGAGATGGAAGAGAGGATAAGGAGGAAGAAAGGGAAGGGAACAGGAGAAGAGAGGAGGAGGAGGGAGAGGGGAGGAAAGAGAGGGGAAAGAGAGGGAGGGGGAGAAGAAGGGGAGTGGTGATGGATAAGAGATGGCAGGGAAGGAGAGGAAAAAGATAGTGGAAGGGAGGAGGACGAAGCGAGGGAAGGAGAGAATGACACGAGGAACTACAAGATCAGGGAATGGAAAGAGGGAAAAAAGAGAAAATGGGGAAAAAGAAGGGGTGCTGATGGTGATGGACAGGTGTAGTGGAGGGAGGATGAATGGGGGATGGGGATGGGTTAGGTAGGAGGAAAGGATGAGAGGGAAAAGTGTGAAGGAAAGGGGAAAGAGGTGTTACTGGTGTAGTGCAGGGGGTGGGAGGAAGGGGGAAGGGAAGTAGGGAAGGGGAGAGGAAAGGGAAGAAGATAAGGAGAGATGAAGGAAGATATGGGCGATGGGAGAAGAGAGGTATGTAAGTAGGGTTGGGAAAAGAGGACATGACGAAGAGGGAGGGGAAGGGGTATAGAAGGAAGGGGTTGAGGAGTGAGCGGTTGGGGAGTGGAAGGCTGAGGTTTGGGGGGGAAAGTAGGGAGATGGGGTGGTGGGGCGATAGGGGATAGGGACGTACGAGGGAGAGGAAAGAAAGTAGTGAGGAAAGCAGAGGATAAGGAAAAGGGAAAGATGAAGAGAGAGAGAGAGAGAGAGATAGGGAAAGAAAAGAACATGGGGAGGAGAAAGATGAGGATGGAAGGGGAAAAATAGGAATATCAGAGGCCAAAGAATGGGGAGAGATGACGAGGAACGGGATGAGAGAGAGACAGAGAGAGAGAGAGAGAGAGAGAGAGAGAGAGAGCGTTATATACATGTATTCATATGCTGATTGATAGGAAGGGAGAGAAGGGGGTTTGTGGAAAGGTGGACGGTTAGACGAATTGATGTATGGATGAAAGGATGGTTCTGTGGATGTATAGGTTGATAGATAGATCGATAGACAGTAGGTAGATGAACTGGCAAGAGAAGAGTGAGAGTATGCTTGGGTAGATAGAAATACGAGTAGATAAATAGATATTAGATAGATAAATTGATAGAAGGATGGAATGAAAGAAATTGATAGACCACTAATAGAGGGATGGACTGATTATTACACAGGTTGGTATATAGATACGAGTAGATACATCGATAGATATAGATAGATAGATAGAGGAAAACAGATAGATAGATGGAACGGTACGACTGATCAATGAGTGGATGGTCTGAGAGAGAGAGAGAGAGAGAGCGAGAGAGAGCAAGAGACAGAGAGAGAGAGAGACTGACAGGCATGGAGGGAGAATGTCAAGCTTAAGATGGTCTGAAGAGGAGGAAGAAGAAGAAGAGGAAGAGGAGGAGGAGGAGGAGGAGGAAGTGTGAAGAAGGAATGAGAGAGAGAGAGAGGAGGGGGGGAGGAAGGGAGGAACGGAAAGAGAAAGGAAGAGGGAGGAAGGAAAGGAGAAAAGGGAAGAGAGAATCGGAAAGAGGAAAGTGATGGGAAAGGGGGAGAGGGGAAAGGAAAGAAGGAAGAAAGAGGGATAAAGAGAGAAAATGAAGATGAAAGATAAGGCAGACAGGAAGTGAGAGGAAGGGGTTTAGGGGGGGGGGAGAGAGAGAGAGAGAGAGAGAGAGAGAGAGAGAAGAAGGGAAAGTGAAAAATTGAGGATTTAATGGGGGAGAGAGAAAGACGAGGTGAGGGAGGGAGGGAGGAGGGGTAAAAGGAAGGGTGAAGAAAGAGGAATGAAATGAAAGAGGTAGTAACCACGAACGAGAGGAGAAGAGAGAGAAAAAAAGAAGAGGAGGAGTGGAGGAGACGTGGGAGAGGAGGGGAGGGGAGGGGAGGTAATGGGAGAATTATGGAGGGTAACAGGGGAAGGGAGAGAGGGATGGCGGAAGGGAGGAAGGATGGGCGAGGGAGGGAGGGATAAGAGGAAAGAGGAAATAAATATGAGAGATAAAATATGAGAAGAGAAAAGAAGAGGGGAAAAACGGAGAGAAAAGGGGAAGGAGGGGAGGGGAGAGGAAGGGGAGGTGACAGGCGTGAAGATGGGAGACGAGAATGTCATTTTTGAAGAGGAAAAGATGGGAGAAGGGAGAGGAGGGGAGAATAGGAGGGGGATGAGAGAAGGAGGAAAGTGAGAAAGAGGGAGTTTTGGTCAAAGAGAGGGAGGAAAGTGAGAGAGGAGAATGGCTGGTTAGAGAGAGAGAGAGAGGATAGAAAAGGATTACTATGGGGAAAGGGGATATGGTAAGGGCATCGAAGGGAAAGGGAGGAGAAAGGGAAGGGAAGAGAATGATAGGGAGAGGGGAAGTGGAGAAAGGAGGAAAAATCTTACAAGAGAAGAGCGAAGGAGACAAGGAGAGAAAGAAGGAATGGGAAGATTATAAATAGATAAATGGTAAATAGATAAATAGGTAAGTGGAAAGAGGGAGAGAAAGGGACGTGGGGTAGAAAATGGATTAGAAATAGGAGTGAGGAAGGAGGGGGAAAGTCGAGGGGAAAAAAGAAAGAAAAAAAAAGTTGAAGGAAGTGGGGGGAAAGGGGAGAAAAAGTAGGTACCTGTAAAAGGGAGAAGGGAGGAGGAAAGGGAGGCAGAAAAGGGAATTGAAATAGAGGGGAATGGAAAAGGCAAATGGGCAAAGGAAGAAGAAATAGGGGAAAGCATAACGTTGGTATGGCATAAGAGGGGAAATTGGAAAGAAATAGGTATACAGAAAAGGGAGAGAGAGAGAGAGAGAGAGAGAGATAGGAGGGGGAAGGGAATAGGAAAGGATTAGAGGGGAGGGGAGGGGAGGGGAGGGGAAAATAAAAACGAAAGAGGGAAAGAGGGAGGACAGGGAAAGGGGAAAAAGCCAATAAATGATAATGATGGGAGGGATTACTGGGCTGTGAGGGTGAAATTGGAGAGAGAGAGAGAGAGAGTTGTGTGTGTGTGTGTGTGTGTGTGTGTGTGTGTACTTGATTTATAAGATAATGTCTATTTTGTGAGACCTGCTACGAGAATGGTATGTGTGTGGTCTGGGATAGGTGTGTGTGTGTGTGTGTGTGTGTGTGTGTGTGTGTGTGTGTGTGTGTGTGTGTGTGTGTGTGTACTTGATTTATGAGATAATGTCCGTGTTTTATGAGACCTGCTGTGAGAATGATAATATGTGTGTTGTCTGGGATGGCTGTGTGTGTGTGTGTGTGTGTGTGTGTGTGTGTGTGTGTGTGTGAGAGAGAGAGAGAGAGAGAGAGCGATGGAAGCTAAGCAAGTAAATGTATGTAAAGTAAAAGCAAATAGCGATGTAGGGAAATCTCTCTCTCTCTCTCTCTCTCTCTCTCTCTCTCTCTCTCTCACACACACACACACACACACACACACACACACACACACACACACACACACACACACACACACACACACACACACACACACACACACACACACACACACACACACACACACACACACACACACACACACACACACACACACACACACACACACACACACACATTATCCCTGTCATAAATAAGGCGTCATGAGCACAATAAATCGCACAGCAGGCCCCAATTATCACGCCCAGCCTCTGTGTTTATTTGTTTAGTGTTTATCTTTAGCCCACACGACCAGGCATCAGCGATTTAGGACGAATAAGAGAAATAAATATAACGAAAAGGAAATATATCGTTAAAAAATAATAATTGAAGTGGCATTGGTTTGCGTTAAAGATGTGTTAGTAAGAAGTCTTCCTGATCTGAATAAATCGTTTAACAGTAAGTAGAACAGATTATTAAGGACATGGAGATTGTTTGTATAGTCCTTTCACCTTAACTTGGCCCAGATTTTCATCCTTCTGTGGCCTGGTTCACTCACCTAAATTACAGAACAAGACATCGCTGCAGGTTCATGTTCTTTGCTTAAACTTCCTCAAGACGTACATCGTATTCTAATGTTATTCATGTGTTGCAGCTCATTACAGAACATGGAAGGACTGCAGTTTTTGGCCAAGTAAGAGGGAATAGATTATTACTCCATCACAACAGAAAGTGTGGCAGTAGCAGGAATGAAGTAACTAAAAAATAATAAATAAATAATGGAAGGGAGAGAGAATAGGACGCCATTTTGGACCAGGCGTTAAATATTGTAAGGAAATGGGTTGGATTAATTCTCCCTTCCCCCTACCCCTGTAAGTATGCTGACTGTAATGTTAACACTAACCTCTACTGCAGTATTCGGAATCGGAGAGAGAATGGTACCCAAAATGAACCCCTCCTTATGCTGGAGAAGTACGGATGGAAGAGGGGTGTCTGTAGTGAGAGTATGGAAGCGGAGGTATTGGAGTTATAGTTTTTTTTACCTTACTTTGTTCTAGACTTTTGTCGTATTGCTTCTTACTTCTCGTAGCTCAGTGACAGAATACGAAACTGCTACGACACTGCATCCTTCCCGTAACACTTTGTGACAAGTATCGTATTCTAATGGTAATCTGTGGTTAAAGCTCAGAGATGGAGTGATGGTAATTTTAGACCAGGTTAGGGTGAAAAAAGTATAGTTGTTTTTATGTGAGTACGATCTCTTGCAAGCCAGTGAGAGGACATACTACCAGTCGCCCTCTTTAATTGTCGACATGGGTTTGATTTCGAACTCTGGATTCAGGACACAAACGTCACTCCTTAATTCCCAGCCCCTTTACATCCTCCCTTTAATTCTGTCAGGTTTTTATGAATTCCCTCCCTTTGCTGTTAAATTCTCCTCCATAGACGTGTCAGTCCTGTTCCTTACTCATTAACTCTTTCATTACGGTGACTTGAATCTAAATAATGCATGCAATTTCCAGACGATTTTAATCAGCACAGGAGAGAGTTTATGAACTAGAGGGGTTAGATAATCTTCACTAATCCATTCGCACCGGGGGCACGCCCTCAAATTGAATAAAAGAAATAGATGCTAATAGCCCTCCCTTGATTCAGTGGGTTAAGTATCGGTGTTGAAGAGCGACGCCTTCACATGGTGGCCCTCATATGACTGAGCAGTGGAGCAGCCCGGTGATAAAAACGTCCCTCAATCTCTTCTCTGTGCCGTGGAAGGAGGAAGGTGGATTGTAGAAGAAGGGCAGATTTGGCATGCAGTCCATCGGGTTTACGTTCAGATGAGGTTAGGGTTGCAACTATTACTACTATTACCGCCCCAGAAATATTCCTCTTACCCTTTAAATCCATATCCTCACCCCTGAATTCTCACTCGTTCATTCTGAAATATTCCTCCATATCCTTTAAATAATCCCCTTCTCCCTCAGTGTTTACCCGCAACCCTGAAATATTCCCAGATACCTCTTTGATCCTCCC
Source organism: Coenobita brevimanus (assembly GCF_032717465.1). NCBI lineage: Eukaryota > Metazoa > Arthropoda > Malacostraca > Decapoda > Coenobitidae > Coenobita > Coenobita brevimanus. The sequence continues at coordinate 32,874,420 of NC_137043.1, read as the reverse complement.
CTTATCCCTTTAAAAGCCTTACCTCTTTCTGCCCCAGCACCTCTACCTCCAAATCCTCACTTGATATTTTCCTTCTGCCACTTTTTTTTTTTTTTTTTTCGCTTTCTTCGACCCCCATTCCCCCTCTCCCTCCTAATTGTGTGCATGAATCTATTCCAGTATATATATTTTTTTTTTACTTGGCGAAAAATTGCTATCTGTCTGTTATGAAAGTTGAAATATTGCAGTACTTAATTAGCCCTGAATTATAATGATAGAAAGAACTGCTACGTAGTCTTAACATTTTCTTTTTTCTGTCACTGAGCTACATGAAATAGGCTAAAAAACGTCGACATTCTGGTCCAAGTTAAGTTAAAAGACCTGTATTACCCTAACCTTCACTCCTCCTCTTCCTCTTCTTTTCTCACCTTCTCCTTCCCCCTCCTTCCCCCTTCTCTCCTTCCATCCCTCATCTCCCTTCCTCTTCCTTCTCCCTCCTACTTTCTTCTCTGTCTTTCCTCTTTCTCCCTCTTTCATTTCCCTCTCCCTCCTTCCCATTCCCCCTTTGTTCTCCCCTCTCCCTACTGCCTCATTCTCTTCTCCCCTTCTCAGTTCTCATTCTCCTTCATCTTTTCCATCCCCGTTTCCCATCTCTCCTCTCTTTCCACTCCCTCCCCTTCCATCTTCCCACTCTTTCCGTTACTTATCTCTCCTCATCACTCATTCTCCACTCTCCCTCTCTGTTTCTCTCTCCCCTCCCCCTTTCTGCCAACTGTATACTTTCCTTTTTCGTCCTTTCCTTCCTGTTTCTATCCACTTCCTTTCTCATTATTTTCACTTCCTTTTTATATCCTCTCACTCTCTTCTCTTCCCTCCCCTCCCGCTCTCTTTATCTCCCATCCCGTTTCCCCACTCCTTTCCTTTCGTCCCTCACGCTGCTTTCTTTACCCTTCCCCCCCTATTCTCCTTATTTCTTCTCTCCCTTCCTCCTCTTCCTCGTTCCCTCATCCCCTCTCTTCTCTTCCTCTCCTCCATTTTTCTTCCCCCCTTCCCTCATGCTCCCCTCCCTAACCACCCCATAAATTTTTCTTAACCCATTCATCTTTCTACATCTTCTCCCCCTTCCTCTTCCTCCCTCCTCCCTCCCCCACTGTCTTCTTGTCATTCAGTTCCCTGTTTATCTTTTATTCCCCTCTCTCCTCTTTCCTCCCCACCCACCTTCTTTGCATATTCATCTCCTGTTCTCTTTTTAACTCACCTTTTTCCCCCCTCTTCTCCCTCTCTGCACCTCTGTCTTCCAATCATTCCCCATTTGTCTTTTCTCCATCCTTTCGCCATACCTTTCCTTCCCATTCTCTTTCCTTGTTGTGTATTCCCTCTTTGTCCTACCTCTCCCCTTCCCATTTCTATCTGGTTCTGTGTCTATCATTCCTCCCGTCACTTTCCCCCCTTTTTTTCCCCCTCCCATTCCCATCTTTCCCTTCCATCTCTTCCCTTTGCCTCCCTTCTCCTGTCCTTTTTCATTCCCTTTATTTCTCCGCTTCTCTCCTCATCTCTTCTCTCTTCTCATCTTGTCAGTTTTTTCCCCTCTCTTCTCCCCTTTCCCAGCTCCCTCCACTTGTTCAGCCCCCTTCATCTTTATTTACTAATATATTTTCATCTCCTCTCTTCTTCTTCCCTCTCATCTTTAGTTTTTTCTCCCATATGCTTTCGTCCCGTTTCTTTTCCTCATACCCTACTTTTAATTCGTCCCATTCCCACCTTTCCCTCTCCCTTCCTTTCCCATTTTATTGCCATCCTCCTCCTTTTCCCAGCCCTTTCCAGTTCCCTCCCCCTTTTTACTTTCCCTCCCTACCCTTTTCCTCCTCTCCCCTCCCTTCCTCCTCCCTCATATTTTCTTCCCCCTCACTTCTTCTCTCCCTCATATTTTCCTCCCCCTCCCCTCCCCTCCCCTCCCCGTCCCGTCCTACACATACCTTCCTCTCACCGTTGTTTCCAACACCTGTCCCTCCCCTCCACTCCCCTCCCCTCCCCTCCCCTCCCCTCCCCTCCCCTCTCCCTCGTATTTCCCTCGACTTCCCTCCCCTCCTCTCTCACCATCCTTCCCCACCCCTCCGTTCTCCCCAACCTTCCCCTCTCCTCTATCCAACCTTCCCCTCCCCTCCCCTCCCCTCCCCTCCCCTCCCCCCGTGGTTTATTTTAGCGAGGGTTTAGCATGTCAATAAACCTCTCTGTTTTTCTGCCATATCTCAATAATACACCAGTCCCCCCCCTAAACCCCCGCCTCCCACCCCCTTACCCCCTCTTCGTATTCCCCCTTCCTCCACCACTTCCCCCACCCCCCTCTGGAGTGCGTATATTAAAGCTAGCTGTAAAATATTGTAATGTTTGATCCCCCCCTTCACCATCCATTTATTTGGTTTTACTTTTTCTCTTTAATCGCTTTCTCTTTTTTCTTCTAATCATTTTTTTGTTTTTTCTCTAACGTGTTTTCCACATCTAATCGGTCTGTTCTCTCTCTCTCTCTCTCTCTCTCTCTCTCTCTCTCTCAGGCCGACTTCGTATATATATATTTGTAGCCTATTTTCTCCATTTTTTCCCTGCTTTTTTTTTTCAGGCAATTTTGGTAGTTTTGCTGATAATAACGTAATCGCACACCAGTCCAGAGATTTTGTTATATATATATTTTTTTTTCTCGGATTTTTTTTTTTTTTTGTGGTTGGGTGGATTTATTGGACGGATTTTGGGTGATTTTTATTTTTTAAGTTTTGGCTGTTGGGATTTTTTTTTTTAATGTGGATATCGGTAAGGGAGGTTATTTTTTAGTTTTATTTTTTTTTATTAGGTTTTTATTGTGCTCTGTGATTCTTGAAAGGTGTTTTTCTTCCATGCTTTAAAGCGTGTTTTTTTTTTTCATTGGTCTTTATTTTATTTTCTGCTTATTGATTTTGCTCTCTCTCTCTCTCTCTCTCTCTCTCTCTCTCTCTCTCTCTCTCTCTCTCTCTCTCTCTCTCTCACACACACACACACACACACACACACACACACACACACACACACACACACACACACACACACACACACACACACACACACACACACACACACACACACACACACACACACATTTTCCTGGCAGTGCACCGTAATGTATGATACTCTTCAATCTCAAGAAATACGGCAGGATATTTAATAGTACCCAAGAGGTGGCATGCGTGAGAGAAATGGCGTGCGGCACCTCCATCTTTTTTGGCGTGTAGAGAATGAACAGGGTATCAGGAACTCGTATCAGGCGGTCCCATGACAGTAGAATATAGTGTGTGTGTGTGTGTGTGTGTGTGTGTGTGTGTGTGTGTGTGTGTGTTTAAAGGTCAATTAATATTTACAGATCTACATCCCCACTTAAAGAACCTCACACCAGTTTACACACGAACTTTTAACAGCCCTACCGAAATTCTTTACCACCACACATACATTTCGCACTCTCACACCCACATTCTGTACTTCATCACTGACACCCCACCACCTGCACCCACATTTCAAACTCATATTCGCACACGTACATACCACACTCACATCCCGCTTCCACACCTACATTCCACACCCACATCCACGTTCCACACCCACATCCACGTTCCACACTCCCACAGCCACAGTCCACATCCTCACACCCACACCCATATTCCACACCCACACTCCCTACCCCACTCTAGCATCTAGATCCCGCTCACACCCACCCCCATTCCACAAACCTAAGTGCACCCACCCACAATCCCCTCCAAATCCGTTCACATACATCAAAATAGCCTCATCCCGTCTACACCTCGTACATGGGCTACTTGTGGTCATAATCAGGAAGACACAGGGCAGCTCTTGGTATCCCACATGATTTAGTATACAGGTTGGGAGCGTGTTCCTGTATTGCCACGTAAAAATATCTGGATTGTACCTGTGTGGCCATGTACTGGAAAACTGAACGACAAAGAACATCATGCTCAAGAATCTCATACGGCTTGGCAATCAGTTTTAGATAAAATTCTGTTTGGTCCAACTAAAATTAGTGGACTATTCTTGCGGGCATGATCTTGGACACGTATGACCTTTCCTGGTGTCCTGTGTGTAATTTATTACGTGCTCATGTGGCGTATTTTCTGAAAATGGAAGCCAAAGTTATTTAAATAAACCGGTGCCACACGGCTCAGCGTATAAGTTGGGGAAATGTTTCTGTATTACAAAGTTGAAAAAACGAAAGCAGTGCAGAAATGGCCTATCTTGGTACCCCATATTCAAATCAGGAGTATATTCCAGTTCAGCCACGTGATAGTATGTTCTGGTTAGGCCAAGTTAAATTGTTTAGATTTTACTGTACCTGCTGGCATGATCTGGAAGACACAAGGCACTTCCTGGTATCCGACTGAGTTGTTGGCCCAGCAGTGCAGCATTCCGTAGTCCTTGTCCGAGGCGCCCACGAAGGTGAAGTTAGAAGCCAGCAGTCCCCAGGGTAAGGGCTCGCTCTCTGAGGTGTATGTACGTTCTGACCCGTTCAGTCGCCAGTGGAACGTGGCCCTGTGGGAGAAGGAACGACGTAAGAACATCGTTAAAAAAAACTACAGGATAAGGGAGAACGTAGTAACATAAATACAAGTTTTTAGGTGTCTACATTAAGGTGTGAAACGTGGCTAATGACGACTTTTCCACTCCCTTTGACGCGAAATGTCCCGTCAGAGCTGAACAACATCGCCTAGGGGTAGTGTAATTGGTATAAAAAAAAAAGTACATTATTTTGTTGAAGCGGTTAGCGGGAGGAGAGAATAAAGAAGGTGAAAAGTTGTAAGGAATATGGCTGAATGGAAGAAATATTAGAGAGAGAGAGGGAGAGAGAGAGAGAGGGGGTGGGGGGAAGGGGGTTGAATGATGTTTTAGAAATTTTTAATATATTTTATAATTTTTTTTACAAGGGATATGAGACAGAAAAGGAGTGTAGGCCTATGGGACAAATATTTTTTGGCGGTGAAAGATTTTACGGGGAAATATGGTCCGGTGGGGAGAGAAAGTGTGTTATGGGGCGCCCCTTTCTCCTTTTTTTTTTTTTTCTTTTTTCGAGGGACGTGGGTTGGAAGGGTTGGTGATTTTATTTTATTTTATTTTTTTACTGGGATAAGTTAGAAAAGGGTTCAGGATCTTTTCTTTGCCTTTTTCCCTTTCCTTCTTGGGGGATTGTATTTATTTTTTTTTTTTGGAGGGGGGGAGTTGCAGGGTACAAAGTTTTTTTCTGGGGGGGTCTTGCGGGGTGCAGATTTTTTTTTTTTTTTGGGGGGGGAGGTTTTAGTTTTTAATGTTAAGTGATCCTGTGTGACGTAAGAGGCGGGTGATTTTTCGATTTTTTGATGGGTTTGGGGAGGTAACTTTTTTAAAGGAATAAAGGGGTGTGTGGGAAGATTTTTTTTTTTTAAGAGGAGCTTCTGATTGCGAGTGTGATCCAGCGTAGTGAGGAAAAATATAAAACCTTTTTTTTTTTTTTTTTTTTTGACTTTTTTTTTTGGGGGGGGGGTGTGTTGGGGTGGAAGGTAGGTTTTAATGTGTGTGCCGGGGATCTCATTAGCCAATTTATGTGGTGTTTTAATAATGATGAGAGAAAATAGCTCTGAGATCATTAACCCTTCCAGTACAATGACGTATTTTATGATGCTTTCTCGCTACCTTAAGATTGTTTTATTTAGCGTATGGGAAGCATCTTGAGGTCAGTGGGTGGAGGAATATATCTGATCCCTCCACTAAAAGGATTAAGTGGGAGGATGCCCTGCAGTGGGAGAGGGTGTTCGGAAAGAAGTGTGAGGTAAATATTTAAAGGAAAGTTTAAAGTAAATATTTTAAGGGAAGTATAAAGTGAATATTTTAAGGGAAGTATAAAGGTATAAAGTGAATATTTTAAGGGAAGTATAAAGGTATAAAGTGAATATTTTAAGGGAAGTATAAAGGTATAAAGTGAATATTTTAAGGGAAGTATAAAGTGAATATTTAAAGGGAAGTCTAAAGTTAATATTTAAAGGGAAGTATAAAGTTAATATTTAAAGGGAAGTATAAGGTGAAAATTTAAAGGGAAGTATAAGGAAAATACCTAAAGGGAAGCATTAGGTGGATATTTAAAGGGATTTACAAGGTGAATACCTAAAGGGAAGTATAAGGTGAATATTTAAAGGGAAGTGTAAGGCGCATATTTAAAGGGAAGTATAAGGTGAATATTTAAAGGGAAGTATAAGGTGAATATTTAAAGGGAAGTATAAGGTGAATATTTAAAGGGAAGTATAAGGAGAATATTTTAAGGTAGCCATATTCTTATCGTGTCCTTTTTTTTTTACACATCAGTATATCATCCATCTACATCTGTCTTTTGTCAGCTCTTGTACCTTTTCATCCACCATGTCTCGCTCATACACTTACCGTATCAAACTGTTATTCCCTTTGGCCTGCATTCTCGTCGGTTGAGTAAACTCCCTAACACTTTTTCCTAATTTATTTATATTGTTTATTACACCATACTGTCCTGTTCTGTGTTGCATAAATCCTTGCAGTATCGCCGTACTCTGCATAAATAATGTACAAATGATACTAACCACCCATGTCGAAAAATAAATCTTTAAGGAAGAGGTGTTAAGGAGCTTCCTTAACCGATGAGAAAAAGAGCATTTGCTTTCCACCTCATTGTCAATCGATATACTGTAGATTATATTTTCCAGTTACCCCTTTTCTTACAGATCGTATTTACCTTCTCTGTGTAACTCTTATCATTCAAGGACTTGCTCTTCTACGCCCTGATCAATATAGTTCCTAAGTTCACAGCAACAGCGGATCTCAATATTTTTTTATGCTTTCGGTTCTCTTCACCCCCTGTGTAAATCCAGGTTATTCCGTTTACATTTATTTCTAATCTTTGCACCTCACACTTATTCTGCAACGATTTCAACCACTACTATTTTCTGAAGGTTAATGTCAAGGTATTTTATTGAGGTGAGAGATATCCTTGAAGATACAGGTGCCTTGATTAAGCCTTTCCTTGCTGCGGACTTTTTATTTATTTATTTTTAATTCAGGGTTAACACGAGAAGCTGTTCTTTTATACATTTGACAGATAACACGGCAGCTGAATGGTTAAGTAGGGATGAAAGAAAAGGAGAGTGAATTATATAGTCGATTGAGAGCAGCGGGAGGAGAGAGAGAGAGAGAGAGTTATTAGACAGCATGCGATAAGAATAACACGTTAAGAAGACAAGTGACCATACCGTGGATAAGAAGCGAGAATTATGGGAAAGATGGGAGGGAAGAGGAATGTAAGAGGAAACAGTAAAAGGAGTGAAGGTAGGAAGAATAATAACATAGACTTATACACGGTCAGATAAACAGACCATACAGACCTTGCAGGCCTTTCTAAATGGTTCGGCCTTTAGTGTTTGAGGAAATACAAAAGTTTGAAAACAGCATAGCAATGCTTACTCTCTCTCTCTCTCTCTCTCTCTCTCTCTCTCTCTCTCTCTCTCTTATTTGTTTATATTTTTATCTGTTTCTCTCTATCTCCTTATAAAAAATGGCAAAATCAGAATCATGAAAAATGCAAATTCGCTTTTAATCCCATTTATCACTCTCATTATAATTATTGGCAGTGGAGGATTGGGCGGTTCAACTTCACTTTTGATTTGCTGTTCAAAGTTGTAATCACTCGAGTTAGATTAATTGACCCCGTAAATTAACACCTCCGCATAATTACGGTAAGGGCTTCATTATTTTGCCTGGACGTTATCGGATTTCCATATGTCTAACTGAAGGGGGGCATGGTGGTCAGGGGGGCCCGGGCGGAGTGATGGCCTTGCGTAGGTTAAAAATTCGAGATGAGTTTTTTTTTTTTTTTTTTTTTGGGGGGGGGGGGTCGGTCGTGTGATGCCATAAGGGGAGAAGGTTGGTCATCTATCCGTAAATGTCCCGGGCCCGTATTTTCGTCGGGTATGGAAGCTCCCTAACACCACCTTCTTAGAGATTGAATTTTAGATGTGGCTATTTAGTATCCATTTGTATGTTATTTTTGCAGAGTATGGTGATGTTTGAAAATTTACATAACACAACTTAGGACAGTGAGGTCTAATAAGCAAAATAAATCACTTTGGAAGAGGTGTTAGGGAGCTTCCTCATCCAACTAGAAATCGGGCCCTGGACTGTGACAGCCTAGCCTCGGCCCCCTACACTTTTAAAGGGGTAAAATATAAATGGCTCACTTTTTTTCAATGTGTAATTCCAGAGTTTATTATTCAGGGTGGTAGGTAATAACAAGTGTAATTAATATATACGAAACTAATTTAAATATTAAGTTATATGGGTATGAAGTAATATGAAAACTCCATACCCACCCCTGTAAAAATTTATAGGTGAGGTAGAGTGAGGGAGTGTGAAAGTAAGACAGTAAGATAGTAACAAAGAGCGTGAGAGTGAGTTAGTGAGAACGTGCGAGAGTAAGAAACATAGATTCCTAGCCCTTACTGTGGGGGAGTGAGTGAGTGTTGTGACTGGAAGTGAGGAGAGTGAGAAAAAGTGTGAAAGTAAGCAAGTGAGAGAGTGCAATAAGCATAAATATGTGAGAGTGAATGTTATGACTGAAGGTGTGAGAGTGAGTGAGTGTTATGAAAATGTGAGAGTGAGTGAGATAATGACTGAAAGTGAAAAGAGAGTGAGAAAATATGTGAGAGTGAGCAAGTGAGAGTGCAAGAGTAAAGGAAAAAATCCAACTCCTTAACTCATTCAGTCCAGTTTCTTGAGACGTTTAGGATTTAGCATCGGGGAGACTTTTCGATATTTTTAGGGTGGAAAAATCTCTAAAAAAAAATCCCTTCACTGATAAATGTTCTTCCTAAGATAAAAAAAAAAAAAAATAAGGGAAAAGGATGGCATAGTAGATAGGTTAACGCCATCGGTTCACCCTCTCACGGTCAGGACAACTCTGCTATTTTCTTCCAGTTAACATCAGACGATTGCATTTGTTTAAGAGGATTATAGGACCCTGAGAGGGTTAATAGTAGTGAGATTTTGGTTGCTTTTGTTGTTTATCTTCCTTATTTATTGTTAATGCCAGACATTTAATCACAGGGCTGTTTCTTATTTTCTTTTTTTTTTCCAGAAGATAAACAGAGGAAGGAAATGCAGATTAAATAAAAAAATATTATACACCAGAGAACAGATGTCCTCCATTCTTAAAAAATCTGTAAAAATTGGACTTGAACTGCTGTAGGTTGAAATTTGGGGGGAAACTATTAATAACTTTGAAAATAATCAGCTGCAGTTCGTTCACCTTAACTTGGTATAATTTTCGTCTTTTGTAGCCTATTTCCCGTAGCTCAGTGGCAGAACAAGACAATACTACGGTCATGCATCCCCTCCATAGTACTTCTTCGTGACTAACACCGTATTTTAGTGTTAGTCTCTTGCTATAGTTCAACATTAAAGATGAAAGAGATGGAAGTTTTTCGCCTAGTTAAAGTGAAGAGAGTATAGTCGTTTTGTTAGGTCACCAATATTGATTTTTTATGTACTTAATTGATGCCGAAAGTCTGATTCTTGTGTTCATATCTTCAGAGAGAGAGAGAGAGAGAGAGAGAGAGAGGCGATATATTGAAGCGCAGTCAGTGTGAAGCAAAGATGGATTTTGAGCTTTGATCCCACTTGATCTCTCTCTCTCTCTCTCTCTCTCTCTCTCTCTCTCTCTCTCTCATCCCGTTATCTCTTCCTCCTTCATAGCTATCCTCTCTCCTTTCTCCACCTTTCTTTCCCTCTGTTTCACCTGTGTCCATCATTTTTTATGTTTCTTCTATCTCCCATTCTTCTCTGCAGTATTTTTTCTTTCAGCATGGATATTCACCCTCTTGCAGTCTCTGTTTCTCTCTCTAATCTCCTGTTTCTCACGCCTTTCTCCTGTCAAACCTCTGTTCTCCTTTCCACTCTCCCTCTCATTTTTCCCACTCCCTCTCTTCTCTCTCCCCCCTCTCTCCTCTGTCTTCTTTATCTTTCTTCCCTCTCTCCTGTTCCCCTTTCTTCTCACCCTTTTCTCTTTCCTTCTTCTTCCTCCTTTCCCTCTTCTTTCTATCCCTTTCGTCTTCCCCTGCGCCTCATTCACCCTCCCTCATTTCCTCCCTTTCCGCTCCCTTGACCTCTTGGCCCCTCCTCCCTCTCTCCTTCCATCCTGTCTCCCTGCCCCTCCTACCCTTCCTGCATGCCTCCCTCCCCCTCCCTTCCTCCCTCCTTGTCCTTTTGTCTCTCTTGGTACTCGCTCCTCGCTCCCTCCCTCTCCCTCTCTCGTCCTCCTACCTCCTCTCCCTCCCTCCCCTCCCTCCACTTCTCCTTCCATGCGTCCTCTCAACCATTCTCCTTTCCTACCTCTCTCCCTTTCCTCCTCCACATCGTCTTCTCTTTCTCCTTCCTTCCTTTTCGTCTTTGTTCATATCTCTGTCTCTCTCTGTTTTACTTCTTTCTTCTTTTCTTCTCCATTTATTTCTCCTCTATTCCTTCTCTCTCTCTCTCTCTCTCTCTCTCTCTCTCTCTCTTTTGTAGTCTCTGTAACTTCTGTTTCTTCTCTTATACTTCACCTCCACCTGCCTTCCTATCTCCATATTCTCCTTTTCTCTCTCTCTCTCTCTCTCTCTCTCTCTCTCTCTCTCTCTCTCTCTCTCTCTCTCTCTCTCTCCCTCCCTCCCTCCCTCCCTCCCTCTCCCTCCCTCCCTCCCTCCCTCCCTCCCTATTTCTTTCCCTATCATTGCAGTATCTACTGTACGAAGAAAGACTAAAGAAATTAACTGTTTTCTTCCCCGAGGTGTAAAGTTAGCGAAGATCCATTTAAGTATCAAAATTCTAAACAGGTTGAGTGACGTAAGTTGAAGACAATTGTATTGTATTTAAGAATGACGCTCTGGCAAAGAATTAATGGTAGGAAAGTACACTCATTCATTCATTCATTCATTCATTCTTTCATTAATTTATTCATTCGTATTCGAATGCATATTATTTGTTACAGCGCACCAGTGAAGATGAATAGAGAGAGAGAGAGAGAGAGAGAGAGAGAGAGAGAGAGAGAGAGAGAGAGAGAGAGAGAGAGCAGTTTTAGGGCTGGTTAGAGTAAAAAGAGTATAGTCACTCTTCCTTGAGCGGCATCACGTGTGCAGTAAACCCTAACCACCCATTGGAGTTAGGTCGTGTGGGTCTCGTCTTGTTGGAGCGCCTTGACCCACTGAACCACCATGCGTCCACCTTTTTTTTTTTTTTTTTTTTTTTTTTACCTCCCAGGGTTGTAAATGGTTCCCAAGAGTACATGAAACAGGTTGGTTTGTCACTCTGTGTAGAATCACCTGAAGTTGATTGGATAGTCGGCCTGCCATCAACCACTTGTTACGAAAGAGAGGCACAAAATACAGTAAGAGTAACGGGAGGAGACCTGGCATATGCTTAGCGAGCCATCAAGAAAAAATGTAGAAGGGAACAGTCATTATTATGGAATTGTCAATACATAATGAATTTGACCTTCTCTTCTTCATTCTCCCTCCATGTCCTTCTCCCTCCTATACTCCTTTCCCTCTCCCTTTCGCTCCCCATCTGCCAAATTTGCTTCTCTCCCTCTCATTGTTCCTCCCCATTCTCTTCTTTCCATTTCTCTTCCTCCCTTCCCTCGTCTTACACAATACCCTCACCCCTCCCACCCTTCCTGCCTACTCCTCCCTTCTCTCCCGTTTCCGTCCAATTCAATAATTCCCCAAACCCTCTCATCAGCTCCCTATTTTTCCTCCCTACACACCGTTTCTCACCCTTCCCTCCCCTTCCCACTCCCCTTATGACTCCCTCTCTCCTTCATGCCACGATGAATTCTGTCTCATACTCTACCTTATCATAGACTCAGGTTTTTACATTCTCATTTCCCTCTTCCTTCTCGGACTTAACCCACCTCACCCATTTCTTCCTTATTCCCCATTCTCCCCTCTCCTGTTCTGTTTCATCCTCCCTCCTCCTCACTCTGTGCACTTCTTCCTTACCGTGACACCGTCCCCTCATCCTTTCTTCATCTCTCATTCCCTCCCCTCAATTCTCTCCCCATCCTCCCTCACTCCCCTTCTACCTCACTCGCACTCTTACCTTTATCCTCTCATCATTTCCTTATCCCTCATTCCCTCTCCCTTCATTCTCGGTTACCTTTCCTCCCCATTCCACCTCCCCTGTATCTTTCATTTCTCCTTTCAGCATTTCATGTAATTCCCTTCCCTTTCCCCTCACTCCCGACATACAGCATTTCTAGTCATATTCCCCCCTCTCCTCTCATATCCCCCCTACCCCTTCACCTCTCCCCTTCCCCTTCACCTCCCCCCTTCCTCCTTCTTGATTTATATGTAACCTTCCTCTACCTCTTCAATTGTTATTCCCTTTTTTATCCTCTCCATGTTTCCCCAGTCACCGCCCCCACTCACAGATATCAACCCCCCCTTCCTTCTCATCCCTTGTACTTGCAGATCCCTCCTTCCCCTCCCTCCCTTTCCCTTGCTATTTTTCTTCCCATAGCCCACCATTGTAATCTTCCTCATTTACCTTCCTCCATGTTTTCCCAATTCACACGTTCCAAAAACTTCCTTCCCAATTCTTCCTTACCTCTTATACTTACCTCCCCCTCCTCGCCCCATATTCCCCGTTCCTTATGTCTTCCCACTGACCACCTATTCAATTATTCCCCGTCATTAACCTTCTCCCTTCTCTCCCCTATTATCTCCACCCCACACTGCCTTCCCCATTCTCCTTCCAACTTACTCCACCTCATCCTTTCCACCCCCTCCCCTTTCTCTCCCTTGCTTTATGTCTACCGTCGGCCATCTAGTCAATTATTCCTCTGGTGTTTTCCCCTCCATATATCCTCAGGTCATCCATACTTACTTCCTCCCCCCTCCCTCCCACAACTCACTTCTGTCCCCTTTCTCCTTCACACTCCTCATACTTACTCCCCTCACCTCACCATCTTCCCTTACTCACTCCCACCTTACCTCACCCCATGACCCCTTTCACTCCCAGCCACCTCCTTCCCCACCCTCTTCCTTCCAGCCCTCCAGCACACCCTCATCTCCCCCTCCTCTTCACCCTCACCCCAATCACTTTCACACACACTTTCATTTGGCATTCCCCATCACCTCCCCTCCCTCATCATCACTTATTTGTCCCCTTCCCACACACACACGTCCACCCCCGCTCTCATCATCTCTTCCCCCCTACTTACCATCCCCACTTCACCCCCTCCCCACCCTCCCCTCCTGGGCGTATAGTGGCAGGTATAGTTAAACCAATAGCATGTGTGGTGAATTAATTGTCACAGTCACCGTTTTTTGATGGACCATTGTGTGGCTGTCAGGCTGCCCAGTGTAGAGATTTGGCTGGCGATCTGTCTGTTTATCTATCTGTTTGATTATCTGTTTCCCTTTTTGGTCTGTTTATACACCGCACCACACCACACTATCACTCTCTCTGGTTATGCTGCACATCACGAAGGCCCTGCACCGCACCACACCACACCACACTACACCCCGAACAGCCACGCTTTCTAGTAACTCACTGCCACACCTGGAGCCACACACCACACTACTAAACGAGTCTATCAGTCATTCTACCTATCTTTCGATCTGTATTTCATCCTTCTCTTTATTAACATCATCACCATTATCTTAACTGTTTTCAAGTTAATAGGTATGATCCAAAAATTAAGAGGAGGAAAGTACAAAAGTAGGAGTATATCTAAGGACTGTCCAGGTAAAAATATACGAGACATCCATTCACCAATCATTCAAGTCTTAGGAATTCGACTCCACCCCAGAGGCTCCACACGACATCCACAGTCCACGTGTACTCTAGATTTTATACATTTTGAAATCCGCTTCACAAATGTCTGTGGATATGAGCCATTTCTTTGACCGCCAGGCTTAGAAGGGTTTGCCACACTTTTCATTCCGATCTGCGTATATTCATCATCTATTCATCATTTGCCACTTCGTTTTGCCTCCTCTGTATATCGCTGTCACGCATTTATCATTTTATCATCTTGACCCTCCATCCATCGCACAAGCCACATAAAAGTCTTTACTGTTACACATCATGTGAAACTGTGGTAGGCTGGTGAACGGTGAATGAAGAATACACGAGGTAGAGTCCACGTTTATTGCTGACTAATTTCGTTGGCACAAACATATATTCGTGTAGTCTTCTTTTAGCCTCTGTCGATAGCTCTTTGTTTCGTATCAAGGCCTTCAATACATCAGTCACTTATCCTTATTGTCGGTTCGTGAATTTCTCTAATCTACTGTGTGTATTTCCTATATGTCGAATAATTCGTTCGTGTAATAGTTTTCTGTCTGTGTGTTAACTGATAAGCATAACTGGAAACATTAGTCATGGGTGGATGTTGTAAGATTTTTTATGGATGTATATATCTTTCGATATTTACGTATCGGTTAGTAGTCATATTTTTGCTTCTGCCACGTTAATATTGTACATCCATTCACTTATGTGCCTCTAATGTTTATCAGCCTACCTACCTACCTATCTGTCTATCTATCTATCTATCTATCAATCTGTTTACCTACCTATCTATCTGTCTATGTATATCTGTTTGTATATATTTGTATGTTTGTCTGAATCCGTGTATCTTTGTATAACAGTATCTTTTTTGCCTATGTGGAATTGTCCAGACAGAAAATTACAATAGAAGCAACACGAGAGATGACGTTAGAACAGGGAAATTGAAAAAATAATGAGATAAAGAAACAAGACAAGGAGGTCAAGAAAAGGAGGCTGGAACACTGAAAGAAAAGTTAAATAATGAAGAGATAGAGGAAAAAGAATGGGGGGCAACTGAGAACAGACAAGAAAAAATTAAGAGTCATGAGATACTGAGGAACAACATAGGAAGATGGAGAAAGAGGAAAAGATAGACAGTATGGAAGCAAGTAAGGAAAGAGAGTGCGGGGAGTAAGAAAAGAGAAAAGAGAGAGAGAGAGAGAGAGAGAGAGAGGGAGGGAGGGAGGGAGGGAGGGAGGGAGGGAGGAAGGGCCTAGACAATGGTAGATGCGTGAGATAGCAAGTCTGTGACAGCGGCCTCTCTCCCTCTCCTTATTGATCTGAGATAAGAGGGCAGAGGGGGTGAAGAGGTGGGGGTGAAGGTGAGGGGGATGGGTGGGGGAGGTGAGAGAAGGAGTGAGTGGGGGAGGTGAGTGATGGAGAAGTGAGTGGGGAAACAGAGAGAGGGGAAGGTTGAGAAGGAAGGTAAGGTGGGGAGGGTGAGGGCAGAGGAAGGGGGTATTGCTAAAAGGAGAGTAGGAGATGGGAATATGGGGGTGAATGGGGGAAGTTGAAGATAGGGGGAGGGAAGGTACGGTGAGTAAGAGGAGGCAGTAGGTTGGGGAAGCGAGGGGGATTAGTTAATATTGTTGGGTTAGGGTGGGGGAGGTGATGGGGATGATGAAGGGGTGGGGGAGATGGAGGGGGAGGTTAGTGGGGAAGTTTAACAGAGGGAGAAAGAAGGGAGTGAAGAGTACAAGAAATCGTTGGTGAGGGTGAGTGAGTGGGGGTGGTTTGATAGTAAGGGCAGGAATGGGACGTATGGGGTGGGAGAAGGGGGGAGTTTAGAGTAGGGGAAAGGAGACGTGTGGGTGATGGGGAGGAGCAGAAGTAAGGGAAGAGGATGGGGAGAATATGGGGATGAAGGGGGTGTGAGGGGAGGTGAAGGTAGATGAGGAGTGGTGAAGGGTGAGAGAGCCAAGAGGTGAAGAGTAAGGGAAAAGTGAAGTACTGTAGCAGCAGGAGAGATATTCAAGTGGGTAGGAAGGGGAAAGGTGGGAGGGAGGAAGGGAGAGGGAGGAAGAAAAGGTAGGGAAGAAATGGAGGGAGGGAGAGAGAGAGAGAGAGAGAATGTTGGGAATGAGAAAAGGTAGGGGAGAACTGGGGAAAGATGGAGTAGGAAGGTAAGGAAAGATGAAAGGAGAGATGGGGACGGAGGATGAGGGAGAGAAAGTGAGGAATAGGTATGGAGTATAAGGGAAGATGAATGGATAGGAAGAAGTAAGAGAAGAAAGTGTTATGTAGTGAGAAGAGGAATAGTAGAGGAAATGAGAAGAGGAGGAAGGGAGATGACGAAGGGGGGAAGTGAGGGGTGAAGAGGTAGAAGGATGAGATGTGGAGAGAGAGAGAGAGAGAGAGACGAGAGCAGTGGTATTTATAGAATAGAAAGGAGAGAGAGGGGGAAAGAGGAGGAAAGGAAGATGATGGAGATAAGGAGAGAAAAGGAGACGCGGAAGGCAGAGAGAGAGAGAGAGAGAGAGAGAGAGAATTGGACCACTAGAGAAAGTGGCTCTTTAAACCTTCTGTATGTAGTGTGTATTGTTTGAGAGAGAGAGAGAGAGAGAGAGAGAGAGAGAGAGAGAGAGAGAGAGAGAGAGAGAGATAATGGAGGTGACAGAATTAGATACGATGTGGCGAGACAGGAAGGAGGACCAGGAACAGAAATAGAAT
>NC_137043.1:32817881-32852881 GCF_032717465.1 Coenobita brevimanus | reverse complement strand
TATTCGGGGCCTAAAATGGGTAGCATGGACTGGTTTATTACTATTATTATTATTATTATTATTATTCCATTGAGGTCATCGAGTGGTAGTTTACTGGAGCTGAAATGACAGTCGTGTCTTATCTATTGGCCAGTTGATGCATTTTGTGTCTTTTTCGTCTGTCTGTTTGTCTGTCTATCTGTGTGTGTGTGTGTGTGTGTGTGTGTGTGTGTGTGTGTGTGTGTGTGTGTGTGTGTGTGTGTGTGTGTGTGTGTGTGTGTGTGTGTGTGTTTCTGTCTGTCTGCCTGTCCATCCATCTATCTGCAGTGCATGGACTAAATTTGGCAACTGCATTCATAACCCACAGTTCCCTCCAATTTTAACATTTTGGTAGATAGTCGCATAGCTGTATTTTCAACCCCCTCTACAGTAATGGCATATTTTTGTTATTTTTTTTCTAGCTGCCCCGAGACGATTTTATTCACTGCAGAAAAGGTATCACGAACGGGAGTCACAAATCGTCATGAGCAAATGCATTCAAACTTGTATTCACCCGTTCATTCATTTATTCATTCATTCTTTCATTTACTCATTCACCCATTTTTTTTTCACACATTCAATTACTTATTCATTCATTCATTTTTTCATTCATTCATTCATTCATAGGTATTTACTTATTTACATGTCCATTAATGTAATATATTAACGTTCATCCATTCATTCATACATGCCTATTCATTTATTCATCACCGTATACCTAGTAACTCTCCCCTACACTCATCCACACGCTCATACCTTCTGATCCAGTATTTTTATTGGTGATGTATGTGTATTGAAATAGTTCTTCCTATACTGCAACTTATTCACCAGCCTATCCCTGTATATATTTCCATTCATGGGCGCATTCATTCACAGGTGCTAATTCATTTTCATTCACCCTACATTTCGGTGTGCATGGGGGTGATAGAGTGTGATTTGCGGCTGTGCTCAATTAAACGCTTTGTGTTATTGTTGGGGAAAGGGGAGGGGATGTATGTGATGGGGGTGTGATAGTGGAAGTGGTGAGAGTGATGATCGGAGTGATGGTAATGTTGATGATAGGAATGATAGTGTGATGGGGGAGTGATAGTGGATGTGGTGAGAGTGATGATCGGAGTGATGGTAATGTTGATGATAGGAATGATAGTGTGATGGGGGAGTGATATTGGAAGTGGTGAGAGTGATGATCTGAGTGATGGTAATGTTGATGATAGGAATGATAGTGTGATGGGAGCGTGATAGTGGAAGTGGTGAGAGTGATGATCGGCGTGATAGTAATGTTGATACTAGGAATGATAATGATGACGGTAATAATGGTGATAGTGATAATAAAGCTTAGTGATAATAGTGTTGATGGTGGCAGTGGTAATGGTAATGATGGTGTAAGTAATAATGGGTACTGACGATAATGGTAATCATATTGATAATCGTATTGGTAATGATGGTAATAGTGATAGTAATGGTAATAGTGATACCAGTAACAATGGTAATAGTAATAATGGTAATGATGGTAGTATTGGTAAGGGTAATATTGTTAAGATAATGATATTGATGGTAATACGTGCAATGGTAATAAAAGTAATAGGTGTACTGGAAGTGATAGTAGGAATAATGATAACAGAATTGGTAACGGGAATTACTGTAATGAGAATGGTGGTGGGAGTGATGGTAGGGACAGTGATAATGGGAGTGATGGCAGTTGAATGGAAATCATGATAATGTTTGTTACTAGAATAAAACTAGCTCCGGTAATGGTGATAAAGGGGAAAATGGTAGCTAATGTGTGTGTTTATGGTGATGGGAGTAATGGCGATCGTGACACACACACACACACACACACACACACACACACACACACACACACACACACACACACACACACACACACACACACACACACACACACACACACACACACACACACACACACACACACACACACACACACACACACACACACACACACACACACACACACACACACACACTGAATTCATGCTAGAGCCGACTCATTCAGGACCGGTATTTTTATGACATTGGGTCATGAGTAAGATCAATAAAATCTTTTCTTAGCGAAGTTCATATCAGATCGTTCCCCACTCCGGCCTGGGAACGAATTCGTGTGTGTGTGTGTGTGTGTGTGTGTGTGTGTGTGAGAGAGAGAGAGAGAGAGAGAGAGTATTTTTATCATCTGAATGTCGTACAACAAAACTAGCCACGAAGTATCACAAGGTTGCGATATAAAGCATTCCATGTAAAGCAGGTTTACCTCATGTAAAATGGAATCATCAGGCATTTTGCAATCGCCGTCGCCTGTGTATCAGACTGTCTCGCGCGAAATGTGCACCAATACATTTTAAAGCAAGTGTACAGTGCTGAAGCATGGACGTTGCTTAAGGAACATAAATCACGACTGAAAGCTGTTGAAACAAGCTACCTCAGAATTGCCTGTGGAATGAATGGGAGGGATCGATGGGCAGATGAATGGATTCGTTAAGATCGTGGTGTAGGTTTTGTGAGGAGAGTACAAGGAATTGCTCTGAGGTAGTGAGAGACTGACTATGGTAGGTTGCAAAAAAAAGTACTGTGAGATGGGTCGGCCATATTGAGCAAATGGAGAGTGAGAAACTGTCTTGGAGAGAATGCATAAAAGTACTCAAAGGTGGTTTGGCTGTATAAGGTGAATGTAGAGGGAAAGACAGTCTAGGAGAAAATACTAAGAAATACTGTGAGGTATTTGGGGTTATGGGATGAATGGAGTGAATGATTGAACAGGAGAGGGTATCAGAGTAGGGTGGCTGGAGGGTGAGAGAGAAAATCGAGAGAGATGAGGTGTGAGAGTATATGAGGGAGGGTTGGTGTGTCGTGGGAAGAGTGGTCGTTACTGAATAGGGACAGGATGTCATGGAAGTCTTTTTGTCGGTCTTACAGTATGTGCCGTCAGTATAGATAGATAGAGAGACAGACAGATAGACATAACAGAGAAAAGGAGGGAAGAGATGAAAATCTAGAAAGTCGAGTAGCCTAACAGAGAAAGCAAAAAAACAAGGAAGGAAGGAAAGAAAATGAAACTAAAAGGAAAATAGTGAAAAGCGAAACAGGTGTAGAAGAGGTAAAGGAAGAACGAGTGAGAAAGACGGAAAAAGAAAAAAATTTGGGGATGAATTGGGAAGGAAACAGATAATAAGACAATAAATTAAATAAATAAGAACAGGAAGGATGGAAAAAGAAAGAATGTAAAGTAAGAGAATAATGAAGTACAATGGACGAAGACAGGAAAAAAGAGTGGATGGGAGGAATAGTAAAGAAAATAGAAGGAAGGAAGAGCAGAATAAGACAGGAAGGAAGATAGAGGGAAAGAGGAGGAAAGAAGGAAGAAAAATTGATAAGATTAGGGGAGGGCTTGAAACGAAGTAGGAAGCAGATAAGAGGGACGGGGATATAGATGCAGGGAACAGAAGCAAAGGCAGAAAGGAAGGAAAGGAGGGAGAAAGAGTAGGAAAAGAGGAAGTAAATAAGTAAGGAAGGGAGGGAGGAAGGAAGAAAAGAAGGACGGAAGAGATAAAAAAAGAAGGAAGAGTTAGGTAAGAGAGGATGGAAGGAACTGAGGGAAGAAATGAGGGAAGAAAGGAGAAAAAGCAAAGAAAGAGAGGGGTGGACATAAGAATAGGAAAGAGAGAAAGGATGAAGGAAGAATTAGGGGAAGATGAAAGGGAAGGAAGGAAATGAGACGAAGCGTAGGGAATGAAAGGAAAATAAGAAATGAAGAGAGGAAGAAAGTGTGAAGAAAAAAGGACAGAAAGCAAAGAAATTAATAAGAAGGAGACGGTGGGAGGAATGAAGAAAGTAGAGAAGGGGAGGAAAGAGGGACAACTGGGAGGAGAAGGATAAGTAAGGAAGAAAAAGAAGGAAGAATCGTGGAATCGTGAGGAAAAAAGATGAAGGAAGGAAACAGGAAAGAGGGAAAGAAAGACAGATAGATAAATAGATAGATCGAGAGAGAAAAGAAAGAGAAGAAAGAAAGAATGAAAGAGAGATTGAAGGAGGGAAGCTGAGAGATTTGCCATTCTTCCAGTGGTCAGCACAGACGTGGGGGGGAGGGGGAGGCGAAGAAGAGGAAATGGAAGAAGGAAAAAGTTTGGATGAAAGAGAAAATGGAGAGGGAAGGATATTCGAGGAAAGAGGAAGAGAAGAGAAGCGAACGGATTGGAAGAGAGAAAAAAGGACGAGGAACAATATATGAAGGAGGTAATGATTGGAAACAGGAGGAAAGAGAGGGAAAAAGAGAGGAGGAAGTCAAGAAGTTGCGTGGAAAAAACGTAGGGGAATGGAAAAAGCAGGAATTGGAAAGAGGGAAGAAGAAAGCAAGGAAAAGGGGAGTAATTTATTGGAAAAAACAAAGAGAAATAAAAGTAGGTTAAGAGGAAGAAGGAGGAAAAGAATGAGAATGATAAAAAAAGATGAAAATTAAAGGAAGAGGTAGAGGGTGCAAAGAAGAAATCAAGTAGCGAATGGAGTAAGGAAATCACAAAGAAGGAAGGAAGGAATGAGAAGAAAGGAAAGAGAGGTAAGAAATATTGGGAGGAGGAAGGAAATAATGAGAGGAAGGAAGGAATAAATGAGAAGAAGGTAAAGAGATAAGGAATATCGAGAGAAGGAAGAAAGGAAGGAAGGAAGAAGGGAAAGAGGAAGAAATATTGGAAGAAGGAAGGAAAGAAGGCGGCTATGGGTGTGGCCAATATTCCATGTGTCAGGACTGAAGGAGGTAAAGGGAATGAAGAAAAAGGGAAAAGAGGAGGAAGGGAAAAAGGAGGAAGGAAGAAGACTTAACGGAAAGAATATAAGAAAGAAGGAAGGGAGAACTAGGAGAATGAAGAGATGGAGGAAGGATGAGCGAGGAGGGAGGGGAGAAACAAGGAGGAAGGAAGAAGCAGTAGTAGGAGGAAGAAATAGGTGGACGGAAGAAGCAGTAGGAGGAAGAAATAGGAGGAAGGAAGAAGCAGCAGTAGTAGGAGGAGGGAGGAGAAAAAAGCATGGAGGAGGAAAAATGAAGAGCAAAAGGACGGTTAGTAGTGTACGTACCATGCCCAACAAATACTTCATCCATTTGGCAGTATCAATATGCCCATAAATTTTAATTCTGATCCTTCCATTAGTTACCTTTGCCACCGACGAGAGGGAGATTTGGTTTTCACTTCTGTTTGTTTTCCTTTCTGTGTGGCTGTATATCTCTGTCTGCCCGACTGTCTGTCTGTCTGTCCACAAAGAAAAATATTCGGAGGATGGTAATTAATTTTTACGGAGACCTTCCCATTGATGAGATGTTTGAATGTTCGTGAGTGTATCTTTTATATCAGAAGACGAGGATGCACTGATGAGGTACTGAGTATGGAGGAGTTATTCACCCTGGTAACTGCCTCATGATTTTCTCCACTATTTTCACTCCTGCTTGTTTGTTTACCTGCCCACCCGATTATCGAAACGTGGTAGGAGTACGATGAAAATCTGTGGGAAAGTTCCTATCTTCCAGAGAAAAAAAAAAAGGGATGAAGTTAGTCTAGATAGTGTTCAAAGACAGAACCCTTCTACCAGGTCAGCTTGAGAAATATGTGGAGATTGGTTTTCATAGTTTTTATAGGGTCGGCGTCTAACATACTGTATAAATTGCACAGCCTGGTGGTGGTCAACACTCATTTCAGTTATTTTTTTCTCTTATTTAAGGTGAGTTTCAGACATACAGACGGACGGGTGAGCAAACTTTTATGTAACCACCAGAATTAGAGTACGTTGAGGGAAGTGTTGGTCAAGCGAAAGGATAGATTGCAGTTCGTAAAATCGCAAGATCGATCACCAGTTGGAGCAGAAAGCAGGTTAATGATCTGAATTTCGTTTTCCACAACACCAGCCGATATGTCACACAAAACTCTTCCACCAATACCGCCAGGCAAAGTGCTGAGTAAAATAGCCCTGCAGTGATTCAGTATGGACGGTTCGGTGTTAAGGGAACGGACTGTCGGGTGTGGACTCGGATGCATGTTAAGTAGAATCATTGTATTTATATTGCTTTTCCTTTAATGTGAGGGACAGACAAACGGACTGACGGACAGGTAAAAACAACATTATCCGGAAGTAATGAAGTAGGGGAAAAAAAAGTTTGGAAGAATATTAAACGGTAATAGGTAAGAAAGAGGAGGAGAAGGAGGGAGACGAATAAAGTTATGTAAAAAGTAAGTATGAGGGAAGGAAAACGATAGGATATTCAAGGTAAAGACGAGTAAAGAACAATGAATGAATCAGGAGAAATACCGTGGATGGTGGAATGAAATGGAAATTAGACCTGTGTAAGAGAGGGGAAAGGAGGAAGGAAAGAAGGAAAAAGAAGAGAAGAAGGAAGGAGGGAATGAGGAGATGGGATAAACACATAATTGAGAAGGAATAATGGGCGAATGAAGAAGAAAGAGAAAAAAAGAAGTATAAAAAAAGGGAGGAAGAAAGGAAGGAAAATGGAAAAATTAATGAGAGTAAATATCGGAGACGGACTTAAAATAGAAATTAGGAAGTAATGAATAGAAGAAGTAAGGAAGAAGGAAAAAGAAAGTAAAAGAAAGGAAGGAAGGAAGGGTCGATCATGGTTTCTCCAATTTATTTACAGGAACATAAACGGAGATAGATAGATCGACGGGTTGATAGATAGATAGATAGAGAGAGAGAGAGGGGGGGGGGATGAAGAATGGATGAGAAAGGAAACATTAAAGGGGGAAGGGAAGGGGAAGTTGACGGGAGGAAGTGAGACAGAAGAGAATAGGGGGGAATGGAAGAAAAGATGAAGGAAGAAAAGGAGGAGGAAAAGGCGGAAGACATGAAGAATACACGAAGGTAAATAATAAACGGAAATGAAATGAAAAGGATTATATTTGGAAGGAAGGAATTAAAGAGAGATAAAATAAGGAAGCAAGGAAGGAAGAAGGGAAGGTATAAAGGGGATGAAGAAGGAAGTAAGGAAGGAGGAATGAACGAATGAAGAAAGGAAGGAAAGAAAGAAAGAAGGAAGGAAGGAAGGAAGCTGTGGGTCTGGCCAATATTCCACTCGTCAGGACAAAAGGTACACAAACACACTGACTGAATCACTCCGCCCCACCCGCACACACGTACACGGGGTTTTTACACACACACACACACACACACACACACACACACACACACACACACACACACCTGGCTTATATAGTACAGATACTCACATAGATTATATGTGAACACATCTAGCTTACATACACACGGCCGGTCATAGGGTTCTCTGGCAGACAGACAAGCACTTGGAGCCTCACACACACACACACACACACACACACACACACACACACACACACACACACACACACACACACACACACACACACACACACACACACACACACACACAACTTCCATCAAGCTGTCAATCCCCGCCCTCTCGCAAAAAACACGCACGCTAAAGTGTACGCTTATCCCCTCCCACGCACGCAAAGGCACGCACGCACACGCACATTAATCCCTCAAACATTTGCACATAGACGTGAAGGTTTATCTACAATACAAAGTTCATTCATATACATTTAGCACAAACGGTTATATACTGTCATTTATAGGCTATATATTTATACAAACACTAACATATGTACATTTTTCATAATTCCATGTGGGTTTATAAAGCACACACACACACACACACACACACACACACACACACACACACACACACACACACACACACACACACACACACACACACACACACACACACACACACACACACACGTATATGTCAAGCACACTCCTACTTCACACAAATCCTCACACTCACACACTCAAACACATGCGTGCAAACAAACCTGAACTCACACTTCCACACACCTACATGTACAGTATATCCAGTACATATGTATCTGTGTGTCTGTCTGTCTGTGTATGTGTCTATCTGTCTATGTGTATACCCAAATCTCTCTCTCTCTCTCTCTCTCTCTCTCTCTCACACACACACACACACACACACACACACACACACACACACACACACACACACACACACACACACACACACACACACACACACACACACACACACACACAATAAAACATTCGCCTTTAAACTAGAGAGAGAAACATTCGGTCCTGCCTTTCAAGACGAGACACACTTTTCCTCCCAATAACTTTTGTCCTGTCCGTCCCAGGCCCCTGTGTGTGTGTGTGTGTGTGTGTGTGTGTGTGTGTGTGTGAGAGAGAGAGAGAGAGAGAGAAGGAGGAAGGGAGAAGGGAATGTGTGTGTGTGTGTGTGTGTGTGTGTGTGTGTGTGTGTGTGTGTGTCTCTCTCTCTCTCTCTCTCTCTCTCTCTCTCTCTCTCTCTCTCTCTCTCTCTCTCTCTCTCACACACACACACACACACACACACACACACACACACACACACACACACACACACACACACACACACACACACACACACGGCGCACCGGTAACTCTTGGGGGAATAATGTTTCTGGTTCGACCCGAGAAAGGTATTGTGTGTCTGTGCTTGCGTGTGTGGTTGTGCGTGTGTGTGTGTGTGTGTGTGTGTGTGTGTGTGTGTGAGAGAGAGAGAGAGAGAGAGAGAGAGAGAGAGAGAGAGAGAGCGAGCGCTGCCTGTGTGGAAAACCGAGATTGGAATGTGTGTCAGTGTGTGTGTGTGTGTGTGTGTGTGTGTGTGTGTGTGTGTGTGTGTGTGTGTGTGTGTATGCGTGTGTGCATTTGAATTTTTAATGTGTGCACCTATGTAAGTATCAGTATGTGTGATTTTAAATGCTGTGTTCTTTTTTATGTGATGCCGTTTTGAATGTGTGTGTGTGTGTGTGTGTGTGTGTGTGTGTGTGTGTGTGTGTGTGTGTGTGTGTGTTTATTTCAACCTCTTTGCTGTGCCTGACTAGGTAAATAAAATCATGTAGGGTTTAATGGAGTAGATCGTGAAGTTATTGATTCTTGGCAAAATGTAAATGAAGAAAGATTTTTATCCCATTTACTCCCGTGTACTTTCTCATCTGCACCAAGTTTTTGATGTAGTGCAGATTAATATACAGTGTTCGCCTTTCCCTTACGGTGAAAGACCCAATCTGTCTATGTATTTATATCTTTATGTCCATGTATCTATCTCTGTCTTTCTGTCAATCAACCTATCTATCTGCCAATATATCTGTCTGTCTTTCTGTCCATCTGTGTATCTGTCTAACCATCTTTATATTCATGTCCACCTGTCTGTCTTTCTGTCTATCTATAGCTATCGGTCTTCAGGCAGTCCCGTATTGTAAGGAGCGTAAAAACCAGGGGACTTGGCCACTCAATCCCAATGTTTAAAGTTAGGTTGTCCGTCCTTTCTATCCCTTGAACGGCATTGTTTTAGCAGTAAGGCTCCAACAATCCCTCGAACGTAAACCCTGGGCCCCATCCGGTTAGAGCATCTCAGCACACAATCACCAGGCGTAATTTGGTTATATGGCTGACACCCAACGTTGTAAAAGGCTTCCTGGAACACAGAAAACCATTTGGCTTATAGCTGAGTCAACGAAAGGTAGCAGTACATCGAGTGAGTGGATGGTGGGCCCTCCCCTTCCTAACATGAACATAATATTGGAAAGGTAGCAAAAATAAGATAAGTTCTCAGATTACTAAAGGAGTAATTGGAGATTTTTGCAAACCCCTGTACTCTGATGGGCTCTTCGTCAGCCCGTTAAAAGCGTCTGGTGCTAGCGAGAAGTAGCTGATAAAGGCGTTATCGTACTGAAGGGATTCTTGATTTAATGGAATTGCTTGTTATTAATTGTGTATTTTGCCATTTCAGTTTTTAGTTGTCTATATCAGTCTGTAGTTATCATATGGTGTCTTGGTCCATCTTTCAGTCTGATGAGTGTGCAGTCCCCACCGCCTCTCTCTCTCTCTCTCTCTCTCTCTCTCTCTCTCTCTCTCTCTCTCTCTCTCTCTCTCCATCAGCCAAGTGCTTTTTTTGTATCTGTCAAGCGTTTAATGTCATATCTATGTTGCATACCTATATACTGAACTTTTTTTTCTTTTTCAGGTAAGAAGTCAACTTGCATCCACCTTCTTACGGTATGTACACGTACCTTAATGTACAGTCGATCAGAAAATCAGTGTACATTCCACGTGAAACAGTTTGATGCCACAAACGATGGGTACAGGAAATTGCTCTTTGACCCCATTAAGGAACAGTATCTCAATTTCTGATATCGTTTACTCGTAACATTTCCTATATAATCAGTAGGAAGTGTTCTTATTCTGTGTATATTCAGATTGAAGTATATATGATTTTCTTGGGATATCATGAGCTGAATTGATCATTTAGGACACCATTAGATTCCTCCTGTGCGATCTGTGTTTTTTTGATCGATTGTACTTCTTCATATACATTTTTTGCAAACACTTCTTTCTTTTTTCCATTTTATTTTTCTTTTTGTTTCTGATATTTTTTTAAGTTTTTGGTTCTGATTTGCAGAGATTATGTACCGCACACATTCCCTGTGGTTATGACGGTGAGTTATGTTACAGTTTACGTATTGTTATTTTTTCTTCCTTCCGTTTGTGCTACTACTGAACGGATTTTGTTATTTGTACTACTTCACTAAATAATTTGATCTATAATCTTTTGTCAAGCTGCGTGTAAGGGAGCCTGAATCATCTGTATGATATTAATTTTATTACGTATATGTTTATTATTAAATTATTCATTCTTACATTCTGTCTGTCTGTCTTTGTCTGTCTGTTTATCTATCTGTCTATCTCTCTCTTCTCTCCATCTTTCATTCTTTCTTTCTTTTTTATTGTGTTTACTTCTTGGTTCAAACTGCAATAAATTTTGTTTTCCAGCCGCACGTAATAATGGTCCATATTTCGTTCGGGACTTGGTATTATTAGGTTTGTGTGTGTGTGTGTGTGTGTGTGTGTGTGTGTGTGTGTGTGTGTGTGTGTGTGTGTGTGTGTGTGTGTTCAAAGATACATGTTTCCTTCGCACAATGGTATCAGAGATAGTGTCTTGTCCAAACTACATCGGGAAAAATTGCCACACCTGTTTCCCTCCTAAGTGTGTGTGTGTGTGTCCTTAAATTTGTGTTTCACTTTTCAATAGCACTGTTAGAAAAACTACAGTCATAGAGCGATCACGGAGATCTACAAGAAAATACAGTTATAATAATAATTATTATTATTATTATTATTATTATTATTATTATCATTATTATTATTATTATTATTATTACTTGCGACGTGTCAAGCAAATTTGTTTCATTATTTTGATGTAGTAAGAAATATATCATTCTTTTTATTTGAAACCGTTCAGTTTATCTGTCGATGAATACGCGAGTATTATTATAGCAGAGCATAAACAGATCAGCACGTAAGGGAACAATACCATACTCTGCTTGGTAATAATAATACACAATACTGCTGAGAATAATATCTGTAGCAACATTATTCGGTACTTAATAATATCAACAGCAACACCAATAATACAAAGAATATTAACAGCGGCGGTAAATAAGCTTAATATTATACCAATACTTGTAATAATGTGGACAATAACAATACCGAACAAGTGACCCATGCATGCCTGACAAGGAAATCATCTGACGTAGTTGTAGCGGATGCCACGATATCGCAAGGAAAGGGAGGACCAGTGGAAAAGTTTGCTGGTGAGGAAATGACACTGAAAATCGGAAGACAAGGGGAATAATTACATGGTAACAAAGTGACACCGGGTGGAGATTGAATGAGGGGGACAAGGGAAGAATTAGATGGTGAGAAAGTATCACTGTTTAGAGGTGATAGACGAAGACAGGGAAGGAATTAGATGGGGAGGAAGTGACACTGGAGAGATGGCAATGCAGAAATTAGGTGATGGGGAAGTGACACTGTAGAGGTGAAGAGGAGGGGACAAGGGAATAATTAGATGGTAAGAAAGTGACACTGTGTAGAGGTGGAAAAAGGGGGGACAGGGGAGGAATTAGCTGGTAAGAAAGTGGCACTGTGTGGAGGTGGAGAAAGGGGGGATATGGGATGAATTAGTTGATAAGGAAGTGACGCTGTTTAGGGATAACCTGTGTACTGACCTTGGTGGATTGCTGGCCACCCTGCATGAGATGTTAACCCTCTCGCCACGCCCCACAGCCAGGGTCGTCACAGGCTCCATCATGCACTCTGGTGGGTCTGGAGAGAAAGAGGTGATGTTAGAATCTTTACTGGTGTCTGCTTGTTTTTGTTCTGGTTTGGTTTGTTTTTATCTGATGGAAATGGGCCACTCACAGAACTTGAATGCTAAATCAAGGCTACATGAAATTCGACAAGGCTGAAGGATGAAGTAAGTAAGTCCATTTTGGTAGCCGCTCTCAGAACTTGAATACTAAGTCGTGGTGGCATGAAATTCAATAAGGTGGAATGATGCCATAGGAAGAAGTCTCCTTGTTACTAGTCATATGGCCGTCAAATAAGCTGAAGGGGGTTAGGGATGTTCTTCAGGTTAGAGCAAATATGCCAAAGTAAAGACCATACTTAAGCTGAATAAAAGCATTTGAGGCAGATAAGATGTGGAGGATGGGCATTCAGTATATGTTCTAAGACCTTCTTTAAGTCTTTTATTCCATTGACTTGTGTGACGTTAGCTGGAAGATAACAAAGACGTCCTCTGGCAGAGGGGACTAATAAATTTACCTCGAGAGGTCTCCCATAGCCTCATTACTACAGTTGTTGTCTTCATTTTAATCAGGCTGCCACCACACGATTTTGTTTAACTCGGGGTAGATAAGTATGTTTAAGCCCTAAGTTCAAAGTCTTCCCTAAACTAAATTTCTTGGAAAGTCATATTTTCGTAGCCTTTCACTGTAGCTCTGGTCAGGAGCTTGTTTCATAAAAAAAAAAAAAATAGAAGCAGGAAACATCCAACAGCTTTAGGAAGATTTTTATTTTTTAGTCCTGCGAATTTAGCTTTGACCCAAGACTACATATATAAACCTGACCTAGATAAAGTCACTGGTAACCCGCCTGCAAAAGTTGAGACTTCTAGATCGTTACTATCAAAAGTTAGAGCCCAGACGTGGAGACAGACGGACACAGACAGATGGATTGACAGACGCAACGAATACCATTTCTTATTCAGCCACAGGCGGTAAAAACCCTATATTGGAAAGGGCAGGGTATTTTACGCAGTTGCACAGAGCTGGGATGCACTCGTAATTCATTCATGAGTGTTATTCCCAGGCTGCCAACCCATCGTGGTGGAGGAGGCATCAGAAACATGTGTTACAGAGACTATCCTTTGCACTCATATTGTTATGTACTCGACTATCAGGCACAGGTGTAGTGGGTGTTATGGAAGACAGGTGTGGTGGTGTGGTGTGGTGTGTGGTTTGGTGCTGTTTCATGTGATACAGTTTGGTGTGGGGTGTTGTGGTATGGTGTAGTATGGTATGGTGTGGTGTGGTATGGTGTGTTTTGGTGTGGTGTGGTGTTGTGTGGTGTGCTAGGAGGAGGGGTGAAGATAGCACATCATGTACAGTATATTTATTGTGAGGTGGTGTGGGGGATCAGGAGGATGAGAATAGGACATCATGCATGGTGTGGTGTGGTGTGGTGTGGGTATTGTGTGATTTGGTGTGGTGTGGTGTAGTGTTGGACGAGATGAATAGGTGTGTGCCGTGATGGTGTAGAATTTGAGGTTAGGGCAGCGGACGTGTGGTGAGGTGTAGTGTGAAGTGATGTGGGATGAGGATAGGGCAGTAGATGTGGTATTGTGTGGTGTGATTTAGTATGGTGTGACGTGGTGTGGTGTGGTGTGGTGTGGCGGTCGGGGGGGAAGGGGGGTAGGTAGCAGGTGTGGTGGAGGGATGGACAGGGGGACACCTTAACTGAGAGCCATCTGCTGGTGGTCGCTCCATTACTGCTCTTAACACGCAGCTATCCCCTCCCCCCCTTCTCTCTCTCTCTCTCTCTCTCTCTCTCTCTCTCTCTCTCTCTCTCTCTCAAGGATATATGTACCCTCACTCACTCTAATTCACGCTGTCTCTCACCCGCGCTCATTCCTCTGTCGTCTCATCTCCCTCTCATCACACTCTCCCTCTAGCCCATCCCACTCAATCTCCCTTTCCATCCCTCATTAAATCTCTCTCCATCTCTCTAATTCCATTTTCTCTCCTTGTCGTTCTCTTTGTTTTTCATCAGACTCTTCCATCCTTTTTTTCATCTTTCTCCCTCTCCCTCTCATCCCATTTCATCTTTATCCCACCCCATATTCCCTTTCCTAATCCAACTTTCCCTCTCTCCTCTCACTCTCTTTTCCTTCTCCTTCCTTTCATCCTCCTGCTTCACTTTTCATCCATCATTTTACCTCTCCTACCCACCCTATTTTTCTCCCCCTCATAACCGTCCCATCTCCTTCCCTCTCCTACCTACCCCGTCTCCCTCCTTTCCCTACCCACCTCATCTCCCTTCCTCTTCTACCCACCCCATCTCCCTCCCTTACCTACGCACTCCATCTCGGTCCTTACCTATCTCCAGCATACCTTCTCACTCTGCTCTCACCCCACTCTGCCCATCCCTCCCACTAGCCTCACTTCTCCCACTCACCTCTCTCCCCCTCCGCCAACTCACCCCATTGCTCTACCCTACCCACTCACTCCATTCATCTCCTTTCTTGCACTCACCCATTCTGTCCACTCACCCCACCTATCCCCACTCAGCCAGTTCTTTGCACTGATTCAATTCCACCCACTCTACTGTTTCCTTGCATTCACTGTCGCCCACTCACGTTTTCCCACTCTGCGCCCTACCTCTTCCAACTCAGCTTTTCCTTCCCACTCACTTTCTCGTGCTCCCTACTCCATACACTCATTCCCACTCGCAACTCACTCTTCCCTCTCCCACCCTCTCTCCACATCTTGCACTCACTCCTCTCACATTGTCATCCCACTTCTCCGACTCGTCCCACTCCACCCACTCACCCCACTCCACCCACTCACCCCACTACACCCATTCACTCCATTAGTCCCACTCGCCCCACTCGTCCTACTCGCCTCTCTCGTCCCACTCGCCTCTCGTCCCACTCGCCTCTCGTCCCACTCATCCCACTACTCTCCCTCACCCCACTACTCTCACTCTCCCCACTACTCTCACTCACCCCACAACACCCACTCACCCCACAACTCCCACTCACCCGATTCCTCTCACTCACCCCACTCTACCCACTCACACCACTCTTCCCACTCGTCCCACTCACCCACTGCGCAGTCCCCAACTTGGCCGTAGCAGGGTCCGGCAAATGGAGCCGCTCGCTCATGTGGACAAGTTTGCCGTCCCTTCCAACACACACAACACTACCAATAAACTCACTCAGCACATACCGCAGCATACGCAAGTTTCAGACTCAGACATATGCGGCGTCTCGAGATTCCGATATACAGGACATACGCAACATACCAAGATTCCAGCATACACATCAGTATCAGTATACTCAGGTCACGCCACACATAAACCACATATACAGATTCAAGATTCTTTGCATACACAGCGTTTCGAGGTTCAAGTATACTGTACGGAATATTCTCTGTGTGTCATTAAGTGTGACCTCAGGGTTAAGGGACTGAACAGGGAGGCTGCAATGGATCGTGCAGCATGGAGAGCCGCCATTAGGTGACCAAGGCCGACACATGCAAGCATGTTGGAGCCTTTAAAAACGAAAAAAACGACAACGATAAAGTGCAGTATAATCTTACTTCGGGCGGGTTCTTATAGGTAACCCCCTTGAGCCATTCACAGATATACATTATTCCCAAGAAAACAACACAGAGAACTTTTGCAGCTTTCGGACATTCCAAGACACAGAACTTACGCAACTTTACAACATTCCAACGCAACATACGCATCATTCCAACATTCCAATACACAGAACGTAGGGAATATACAGTACCCCCAATTCTGGTATACACAAGCATACAGCAAGCACAGCATTCCAATACATGCAGGTTTCCATCACACCCAGCAGCGCGTCATACAGCCCATGCCCACCATACGAAATCTACTCCAACTTCAGGCGTACGCAGATTCACAGCATACCATCATACAAGACATATCCATCATTCACAGTATTCCAGACACAGTATACTTCAGTTTAGATCCAGTCATTATGTATTGTTGCGTTCTGTATGTCTTGTAAACTGTGTTCCTGTAAATTGTTTCTAAACTGTATGAGAACTTAATAGGATCTGCTGAAATTAAGAACTGATAATTAAATGCATCAGATGAGTTTGAGTTTCGGTTCTTTGGTTCGAAGCCTCGTAATATTTAAAGGAATTTAGTGATCACAAGCGTACGCAGATCTTTAGTATACATGTACTATCACTCACTCTCTCTCTCTCTCTCTCTCTCTCTCTCTCTCTAAGAAAACACACAGCACCATACAACACAAAATACCGCGCATACATCCTCTATAGCAGCATCTATATTGACCTTGAGTTTTGGTCTGTTAATCGTATGGGCATGAGATCAGTCCCAGCCCTACATCTCCAGCTGTTATTAGATACAAATAAACCACTTTCTGTAGGTTAATATATAGTAGTAGTAGTAGTAGTAGTAATAATATCTGTAATAATAATAATAATAATAATAATAATCGTCGTCTGGGGATAGTGAGAATAATAACTGAAGCTTATCATTTTTTTTACTCACTTCTAAGAATAAACTCTGTAATTCATACTCCGACGCTTAACAGATGGAGTTCATTACATTTTTCTTCATATTATATACACCTTATCCCCCACGCCACATACATTACTTCTCATACAGCACATTCCATCATACCACATACATCATCTCTTCAACAAACAGCGTATAAACGTACCCCCAAAACATATATTTAGCATAGTACATGATAAACATACTTTGTGATGCACTCATTCAAAACACATATCGTCACCATCATACAGCATACATCGGAGGCCATGATCAAGCAGCATACTCATAAAAACTGTTCCTCAAGCCGTATACCTAACATATTCACCATACAGCGTAGTCCATTATATAACATATTAATAGCAGCATACTCATAAAAACTGTTCCTCAAGCCGTATACCTAACATATTCACCATACAGCGTAGTCCATTATATAACATATTAATACCAGGCTCTCGCCAGGTTTCATCATTCAGCATAATTATCCCTATCCATTACACCCAGCATACTCCATCATACAACATACAGTATATATCATAAACTCAACATACTCCCCATACCATACAATCAACCATCACACAGACATCCTGCATCATATAACATACCCCATCTACCCGACATACTCCATCATACACCACTGTATATCAGACCGCACATAATCCCCGTACCATAAATCATACTCCATCACACAAACATACCGCATCATACAACATATCTCCACCCCATATACCTACCGTGCCTACAGTGCAAACATACTGCATCATATAATATAACCCAAGACAAAGCAAATGCCAGATGACGTGACTGCCCCACTAATGTAATCCCTCCACTGTAATTGTAATGGTAATTATAATTGTGTTAATGTAATCCTTCCCTGCCGTGCCTTACCCTTAGTCACTCTTAATGGGAGGGGTGGTTGGGTTGGGGGAGCTTGTGGGGGGAGAGAGAGGGCTGGATATTCCATTTTAATACTGCTAAATCACAGGGATGGTGTTGTTTGCTGGGTGTTGTGGTGTGGTGTGTTTCTCTCTCTCTCTCTCTCTCTCTGTATAGGGGGGTCTCTGTCTATTTCTGTGTCTCAGTGTGTGTATATCTTCAGTAATCTCCAGTTGTACGTTTGTTTAGGCCGATGTGCATTTACCTGTCTAAATATCTCTCACTGTGTATGTATATCTCTTTATCTAACACTCTATTTTTATCTGTTAGTCAGTATTTACCTATATCCATCTGTCTCATCTATCAATATATAAGTATCTAGCTGTCTTATTTGTTTATATATTTCTCTATACCTATCATTTTCTGTATCTATATCTGTCTCTCTGTATCTATCGGTCAGTCTGCCTATCCATTTTTCTGTCTATCTATCTATCTAGCTATCTATCTATCTGTATCTATATCTGTCTCTGTATCTGTCGGTCAGTCTGCCTATCCATTTTTCTGTCTATCTATCTATCTAGCTATCTATCTATCTGTATCTATTTCTTGACCTGCTCATCTGTGCAGGTAGGTCCATGCAACACAATTATCCCTCCCCCTGTTCCCTTCCCTTGAGGCGGGTGAGACAGGTCTCTCTCTCTCTCTCTCTCTCTCTCTCTCTCTCTCTCTCTCTCTCTCTCACCATGTGTGTGTGTGTGTGTGTGTGTGTGTGTGTGTGTGTGTCCATCAGTCATACTGCCAGCAAACTCTTGTTCTGCCGTGACCTAACGTTTGTCCTGTGGTTTTTCGGCATGACATATGTTATTTCATGCCCTACCACACCTGTCCCTCCACACCTGTCCAGTCTTGCCATACCTGTCCTGCGCTACCACACATGTCTTGTCTTGCCATGCCTTTCCTGCCCTACCACACCTGTCCCACCGCACTTGTCCTTCCCTTCCACGCCTATCTCACCACACTTGTCGTGCCCTACCACATTTGTCCCACCAAGCTTGTCGTGCCCTACCACACCTGTTCTGTCTTACCGTACGTTTCCTTCCCTGCGACACTTGTCCTGTCCTACAACACTTGTCCTACCGCACCACCACACTTGTCCTGCCAAACCACATCTGCTCTACCAAACCTATCCTGCCCTACCATACCTATACTCTTCCTTAGCACACCTATCCCACCAGACCTACCTTCTTCCTTCGTACCTGTCCCCACATGCTTGCCCCAACGTACCAGGAAGCAGGGGGAGTATCTGAGAAAATATTCATATGTTGTATCCACGTGTTCACCCTTATTTATACGCACTAGAAAATGTGTGGTGATGAGAAGGCAAAAAGAAACATTGTCCCCCCATAAGTAATATGTTTCAAGTTCTTTCACCTTGATTAGGCCCAGATTATAATTCTTCTGGAGTAAGTTTCATATATCGCAGTGACAGAGAATGACAGTACTAAGACTTTACACTTCTTCCATAGCATCTCCTCGTGACTAACTTGGGATTCTAATGTTTAACGCATGATTCAAGATTCAGATAAGGTAATTTTTAGGCCGCGTTAAAGTGAGGAGTGTAATGCCCTCTAGTGGTGACTTTTTGATGTAGTTATGGATAAGTTAGATCTAGATATGAATTAGATATTAGTATCTGCTACATCACATTCTTCTCTAATGTCTCAGTGCGTAAACTTTGCAGAGATATTGACCTTGCCCCCATGCTGTATTCATTGTTTGTAGCGTCCAAACATCGAGACACATTAAGCACTAAGTAAACCACTCCACGCTGCATACCTCCAAATAAATCACTCCACGCTGCATACCTCTAAATAAACCACTCCACGCTGTATACCTCTAAATAAACCACTCCACGCTGTATACCTCTAAATAAACCACTCCACGCTGTATACCTCTAAATGAACCACTCCACGCTGTATACCTTTAAATAAACCACTCCCCCTGCATACCTCCATTGCTTCAGCCTTACTTTTCCGTGCTTTGGATGAGACTATTAACTTTGTGGTGCTCTGTCCGTGTATTTGCACTAGGTTCTCTTGAATAAAAACATACGCTGGTGAGAGTACGTAAGTGGGGAAATATGTAAATGCCGCGACACAGTTATTCGAAAGCAAGTAGAAGCCATTGTCCCTGGTCATTATATTTAACGCGCCTTCAACTCTGACCCACTTGTTCTTCCCACTGCGCCACCACCACCACCGCTGGGTCATGCAGGTAGACGATTGGGGATTCTTTCTTCATTGCGTATCTATTAAAAGGCAGTTGCTGTTTGGTGGATTTGCATTGATTACAGCTAGACGAATTTAGTCGGGTAAGGGAAACGTCTGCCCTGAAAGAATGAAAGAAGCTTCATCTCACCCTTTATTTCTGCATTTCGCGCGTAACAGTATTCCCTTTTAAGATATATTGGCAAAGTGTCGAAATTAAAGACAAAATGTTAAGGTTTAATATTCATTGTTCATAGCTCGAGGAAGAAACATCAGGAAAGCTTTTAGGCTATGAGAATACGCTCCTAGGTTCCCCTTCATATAATTTATCGTACATTCTTTGTTTACCTTTCAAGTTAGTCCAGACAGCTCTCCCCTTAGGTCTTGTTTGAGAGGTTTATGTTGTTACAGTCAAATCTTCCTTCACAGTGTCTCGAAACGGTGCCAGAAATCGAAGGATATTTTGTTAATCTCATCAGGAATAAATAAAACCCCTTTTTACGATGACCAAGTAATTAATTCAGTTTATTCATGCTACCGCCACGTAGTTTCATCAACTTCGAAGAACTGTCAGGCAGTGAAGGGGTTAGTATATATAACTTATCTAAACCCAGCATTTCCAGAAGTCTCAGTCAGAAACAAAATCGTCTGAAGACAGCAAGAATGTAATAAAAAAAGTCATCGGTTTGACAGGGTTGTGGGTTAGAATCTCTTTGAATGTTTGGATCCTCAGATTTGTAAAAAGGTTTATTGACTGAAAATGTACACAGATTTATGAAGTACAGTATGGGACAGATGTTCGCCTAACAGCTCACCTCTTCAGCTTCCCCCTTTCTTTTGCAGGCTAATATTTCTAAACTGATAGAGGTTTGGTATGATTCTCTGCCTAATATTTCACCTCTTCTGCTTCTCACCATCCTCTGTTGGTTAATACTTCTAATCTGACAGAGATTTCCTATGTTTCTGTTCCAGATTTTAACATCTCTATACTTCTCACTTGCTTCTGGTATGCTGCTATACCGGATGTTTAATCTACTTCCCACTTTTTCTTGTGCCGTTTAATGTTTCTAAACTGAGAGAGGTCTCCTGTGTTCCACTTCCCGTGGATGATTCTGTTTGATATGATCCGTGAGATAGGAAAGTTAAGGACATACATTAATTGTAAAAAAGACTCGGTGGAACACTAGACGAACTTTTGGCCCTCATTGTACAAACAGCAGCACACATACACACACATGAAAATTTGTAACCACACACATTTGAATATACAAACAAGTCGAGAGTTAAACATAACATACTTTTTCATTTTCACGTACTGTATGTATATATATATATATATATATATATATATATATATATATATATATATATATATATATATATATATATATATATATATATATATATATATATATATATATATATATATATTCACTCATTCAAATACACGCAGACTTTCAGGCGCATAAGCATCACACACACACACACACACACACACACACACACACACGAAGTCATAAAGTACGTCCTCTCAAATGAATATACCGGGTATGTATAAACTAATAATAGCGCACAGAAAAACACACACATAGTCAAAGCCAAATAATAAAAGACGTGTTTTATATGTATTTCACAAACGTACACATACACCCACATACACACATACACACACCTACAGGTTTCCATGCACCAGTGAAAGCAGCCATTTACATACATGAGCGATCAAGGGCATATACAGAGGCATTAAAGCACACACACACACACACACACACACACACACACACACACACACACACACACACACACACACACACACACACACACACACACACACACACACACACACACACACACACACACACACACACACACACACACACACACACACAACCTCACCTTTTTTTGCTTCTTTTATCCTCTCTCTCTCTCTCTCTCTCTCTCTCTCTCTCTCAAGTACATATGTATAAAGAAAGGATGAGAGAGAGAGAGAGAGAGAGAGAGAGAGAGACAGAGACAGAGACAGAGAGAGAGATAGGGTTTTTTTTTGTGTGTGTGTGTCTGTGTCTGTGTGCATTTTACCTGTTTCCTTTACTACAGTTCTCCATATTGCAACGTTTGTGCCTCAGTGTTGCATCCTATTGTACATGTATCTTTAAATCCACGTGTGTAATTGTATATCCATGTGCAATTGTTTTTACACATGATTAATATGGCGTTCTAATTATGACTGTGGTGTGTGGTGGAATTTGTCTCCTGTAGTGTAATGCTGGAAAGTGAGTTATCCTTCCAATTATTCATTATTAATTTTATTCGTGCATTTATCAGTCTGACTATACGTACATCTGTCCGTCTATCCATATGTT
This sequence comes from Coenobita brevimanus, assembly GCF_032717465.1. Taxonomy (NCBI): domain Eukaryota; kingdom Metazoa; phylum Arthropoda; class Malacostraca; order Decapoda; family Coenobitidae; genus Coenobita; species Coenobita brevimanus. The sequence goes on along the minus strand of NC_137043.1, from coordinate 32,830,623 downwards.
TATCCATTCTTTCATCCACCCACCCTGCCATCCATCCATCCATCCATCATTTCATCCATCCATCCATCCTTCTTTCCATTTATTCATTCACTCATGCATTCATTCATCCATCCATCCATTGATTCATTTATTCATTCATTCATTCATTCATCCATCCATCTTCCCATCCATCCATCCATCCATCCATCCATCCATCCTTCCATCCATCCATCTGTCCATCCATCCATATATCCATTCATCCAGCCAGCCAGCCAGCCATCCATCCCTCTATCCCTCCATCCACACGGCCATCCTATCAGGGAGGGGTTAGACTCGTTTTTGGTGAGAGGGTGAGGGGGTGGGGGATGAACGGGTGAGGGCTGAGGGGGTGAAGGGAGAAGGAGGTGGCCAGGGGGTGAGAGGAGTGAGGGGATGAGGGAATTAGGGGGTGAGGGGTAGAGGGTGAGGGGGTGAGGGGTGGGGGAGAGCTATCCAGGGAGCCTCCTCACGTGCCCTCTATAAACTGGGTGTAAAGTAGCCCACAATGGCCCTTTGAGAGAGAGAGAGAGAGAGAGAGAGAGAGAGAGAGAGAGAGAGAGAGAGAGAGAGAGGGAGAGAGAGAGAGAAAGATTTAAAATGTGTAATAAGAAAATGTATGCAAAACAATGAACATATAAAGAAAAAATGGAAAACAATTTGAGAAAAAAAAGAGGAATGTAGGAAAATGATATAAATATAGTAAAGAATATATAAGAAAAGGAGGAATTTGGAAGAAAGAAGAAGAAGAGGAAAAATGAAACTGCGAAAGGGTGGATGGAATGGAAGGGAAAGAGGGAGGGAAGAAGGAGGGTTTAAGGAAGAGCTCAAGGGATAGTGGATGGAAGAAAATGGGGACGTTGGGTAGCGAAGAGAGAGAGAGAGAGAGAGAGAGGACGGGAACAACAATAGTATGAGAAACACTGAGAGAAAGAATAGATATACGAGAAGATAAGAACGAAGGTGACACTGAAAACATATATATATATATAAAAAAAAAAAAGACAATTAGCAAAGAAGCGCATAGTGTATACGCCTCGCCTTTAGTCCTGTACTATGTATTCGCGGCTGGTTTGTGGTCCTAGTGCATTTATTAGTAACAGTGTAAGATAAATGTAGGCTATACCAGTTTCATATATCATTATCGGAGAGAAATTTTTACTTTCTCGTATTCATTTTTATCCGACGGGCAAAAACTCCTTCAATTCATGTACTTTCTCGAATTCATCTTCACGTAACCAGAAAAAAAAAAAAAACATCCATTCTCTTTACGCGAGTTATCGTGGTTACGATAAATCTTTGGCGATAAGATTGCCCAAATTTTGTATTTCTCTTGGAAGGAACAGTAATTGCGGGCTCGCAGCCTTTGGTTCCTTCTTCCTCACATAAAAAAAATAAAAAAAAAATTAATAAAAGATCATATATACAGTAGTTATTTGCATAGATTAATTTTAATACTAGGCCTTACTGAGTCTATGAGAGGGCCTAGACACGTGTGAAATTTTCAGTTCTGCCGAATCAACATCTTCAAAGTTTTAGGAATTTATTTTTTTCCCCTTACTCTAGCACGTTAAGGAAACCTCTACAGATTCTTATGTTCACTGTGTCTGCAGTTGATTTATTTTCAGCATATTGTGGATGTTCGTCGTACTGGGATTATATATATTGTAAAGGATTTATGATTTTTTTTTTTATATTTGCCATGTCTTTAGGTGAGAATAAGGGTTGAGATGATGATGATGATGAGGATGGTAGTGTTGGTGATGATGGTGATGTAGTAGTGTTGGTTGAGATGATGATGATGATGATGATGATGATGGTAGTGTTGGGTGATGATGATGATAATGGTGATATAGCTGTGTGTTTTTATTCCCTCTTTTTTTTTTTTTTTTTTTTAGATAACGAAAGTATTTATATTTCTGGTTATTTCCATGTTTTCATATTGTTTCGTTAAAAATTTTTCCGCACTCGGCTTTTTGTGTAGTTTGTGTGGTTTGTGTTAGCGTGGATATGTAGTTAGTAGTTACGCTCCGCTCTAATTGCCCGTAACTGCTCGTTTAACAGTAGTTGCATCTCTGTTGGCCTTTAATTGTGTGCTGGTGCTGCTGTTCCCTTGTATGTATATGTGTTTATGTGTGTGTGTGTGTGTGTGTGTGTGTGTGTGTGTGTGTGTGTGTGTTTGAGAGAGAGAGAGAGAAAAAAAATAGAGAAATCTCTTGGTCGGGCGAATCCATTACTGAAATCACCATGCACTAGCGTTAACGCATTGCTTGTATTGATGACACACTGTTGTAATGAAAAGTTAATATCACTGAAATGCCTGAAGTTTCACCTGTCATGGTTACCTCTTACAGGATTCAGCGTCAGACAATAACCAGAAAATTCATACTCTTTTCACCTCACCTTCGCCCAGATTTTCTTCCTCTTACGGCTTATTTTACCTAGCCAAATGGCAGCATAATAATACTGCGGCCCTCTTTCCATTCCAAAGCACTTCTTCGTGACTAGCATCATATTTTGGTAGTAATCTTTGTTGTGATTCAACATATAAAATGATGAGAAGGAAATTTTGGGTCAAGTCAGAGCCAAAATAATATAGTTCTTATAGAGACATTGTAATTACTCTTGTGTAGGCTATATATTTATTTATTTATTTATTTTTACTTCCAGATGATTTTATTCAGCTTAGGGAGTCACCTTGTACTGAAAGGGTTAATGAAAGCTGTCCCTTACCCTTCCAGTTGAAAATGTCTCTCATGAGCTGAATAAAATCGTCTGGAAGTATAAGAATAAAATTAAGACGTCATCATGGTGAAGGGTTTAACCTCTGCTGACGGATGAGTATATTTATTTCAGTGTTGCAGCTGCCAGACGATTTTATTCAGCTTTGGTTAGTCATTTCGGAACACAGGGGTTAAACCGAAAATCGTCTGGGTGATATCTATTTCTCATAACTCATTTAGTACGATGGCGACCAAAGTTCATTCATTTTACCGCCAGACGATTTTTCTCAGCTTAGGAGAGACCTGTTGAAGTAGAAGTGTTTGCGGCAGGCTCCTTCAACCCCTTCAGTACGATGCCTTATTTCTGTTCTTTCGTTGTGACGTAGCTTACGAATAGTTTTTTTTTTTTTTTTTTTATCGAGGTCTACAGAAAAAATTATTCAGCGGTTGCGAGAATATTAGCTAAGAAAAAAAAAGGTCATGATATCGAAGTATTTTTTCAGCAGTTACACATAGATTTTTTTTTTAATTTATGGAATCAGAGGTGTATAGAAAAAAAAAAACTTCAGCTGCAGCCATAATATTAGCTAGAAAAAAACCAGGACAGTAACTGTTTTTTTTTTTTTTTTTGAGCAGTTAGAACCAGATAAATCCGTCTAGTTGGACCCACAAAAATAGTTGTTTTACAAGTTAGAGCAAAATTAATCCGTGTCGCTGAACCCAGAATATTAGTGACATTAATAAGTGACATAAATAATCGAGTGTGCCACCAGATTATCACCGACCAGATAATCTAAAATCAAATCGCACGTCAGGCCAGAGAAGCTCAATCCATCAATTATCATAACACTAATTGATTATTCCAACCACTTTCACCTAATAATGTTATCAGGCTCAACAAGCGATTATTCCGCCGCCTCTCCTTTAAATCCCCAATTAATAATCTGCACGCGCGAGTGGGAAGGCAATCAGTGAATTATTAATGGGAAATAGTGAATAACTTTAGAATTATATGTTTGGTATAATTTGTGTAGGAGGAGGAAGAGGCTTTGAGTTGATTGTGTTTGGATTTTATGGGATTGAGTGTTTGGAGTATGTGTGTATAGGTAGGGGAGGGGACGTCTGTGTGTGTGTGTGTGTGTGTGTGTGTGTGTGTGTGTGTGTGTGTGTGTGTGTACAGACGGACGGACACACGTACGTATATAATCTTTCATATGCGTTTCTGAAACCACTTGCACGCTTGAGTATAGAGGCACCTAGGCGAGTATAAATATATCCATTTACATCCACATTAAAATCATATATATTTATAAAGTAAAATTCCTCCCAACAACGCTGAACTCATAGAGGTCTTTCATACGTCGTCAAGTTCAACTACCCCACGGAGGACTATGAAAAATATATCCTCACCGACGTTCCCCTCAAGCGTATACAATTTTTTCAGGCACAGAAAGGTCGCTTTCCAGGTATCTGTCTATTTCTATCTATCAAATAGTCTATCTGTTTGTCTATCTATGGAGAAAGATTCCTAGTCATAAAAGTAAGTGAAATATGACTTCCGGGGACCGTAGAGTTGTTTTGTTAATGGTAGTATGCATTGTTGAATTTAAAAGTATATAGCGATTCTCTCTCTCTCTCTCTCTCTCTCTCTCTCTCTCTCAGTTAAATAATCTAGCGGTCACAAAAATAATATTCCCGTCGTCCCCAGAGAATTAAAATACATCTTCCCCCTCCCTCCAACCCCCCATCCCAGCCCCCTCCCGTGCTGTATGAGTTACGAGGCTGCTTGTAACCCAGAGTGGTGGGCGTCGAGAGCTCCACGTCCCTATGCAGATACAAGGAGGGCAGAGAGGGGTTCGATTCCCAGGCAGGTCAGTCATTTTTCTCCCCCTATCCCTGGAGAAGAGGGAAATTGAGAATAGAGAAACGAGAGAGAGAGAGAGAGAAAGGAAAGAGAAAATGGAGAAGAAAGTAAATATATGGACTGAAAATTAAAGAAAATAAGAAAGAAAGAGAGGATAAGTAATACAGAAATAGAATGTCGAGGAAAATATAGAGAAAATTAATGAGAACAGAAAATGGAGGAAAAAACAAGCAGGGAATGGAAGAGGAAATAATTACGAGAATAGATGATAGAGAAAAATACAGGACACGGAAAGAGAGAGAGAGAGAGAGAGAGAGAGAGAGAGAATTATCGAGAAAAGGACCCAGAAGAGAAGATAAACGTGAGAATAGAGAGCAGAGAAAAACAGAAAACTTTAGGAAATTACATCAGAAAAAAAATCACGTGAAAAAAGAAGAGAAAATAAACATCAAAATAAAGACAGAAAAAGAGAAAATGGAGGACGAAATGAAATTGAGAATGGAAAGTCGATTAATAAAGTGAAAATGATCGAAAAGAAATATATATTTTATGCTGGAGAAAGAGTAGAAAATGGGGAGAAAATAAGAATGGAAAATCGAGAAAATATAAAAGAAATGGAGGAGAAAAATAAGTAGGTAAGAACAATTTAAGCCTTTCTGTACTGTAACATCGTGTTTGTTGTTATTCTTGACAGGCGAATGTATTTATGGGATATTCTCTCTCTCTCTCTCTCTCTCTCTCTCTCTCTCTCTCTCTCTCTCTCTCTCTCTCTCTCTCTCTCGGTTTCTATCCCCCTGGACATAGGAATTAGCCGGGGAAGACATTTTGGGACACAGGCAATATTCACTAGGACACGCCTTACATGTAACCTCTTTATATATCACCTCAACTCACCTCTGTTTTTGTCACACCTCACTTCATTCACATCTTCACCTCACTTCACCACACCTTGTTTCACGTCACTTCCTTCACCGCACATCACATTGTTTCACCTTTTTTTTTTTTTTTCCGCCTCACCTTACATCTCCCTGTCTCACTTCACTTCCTTTCCCTTCATTTTTTTTTTTTTTCACCTGCCCTCACCTCACTTTACTTCACCTCAAGGAATACATTTTGGGGTCTAGGAATTTTTTACTAGAGCAGGCCTTTTATGTCTCCGCTTTATGTATCACCTTACCTCCCTCTGCCTCACCTCTGTCACCGCACCTTCGTTCATTCCACCTCACTGTATTTTACTTCACCCTGCTTTAGCTTACTTAATCTCACTTAACTTTACCTAACTTTGGCCTTACCTCACTTCACCCCGCCGAACGCCAACCCACACCACACCACACCACAATATCTAATCTCACACCACATTACACCACACCTTTTTTCTCTTATCTCACACCACACCACACCACACCACACCATACCACATCACACCACACCACACATAACCTTTTCTCTCTCACCATAGCTTTTTCTCCCCTGTTTTCTCTGGTTGCACTTATCTTTGCTGTATCAGTCCCACTCTCTCTTTTCATCCATTCGTCGTTATACCTCTCCTTCTGTTTTGTTTCTTCCATTTATTCTCTCTTTCTTACACACTATTTTTCTTTCCCTTTTTCTTCCATTGACCTTTTCCTGTACCTCCACTCCCTCTGTCCTTCCCACTCATCCCGCTGTACTTCATTTCCTTCTCTCTCTATATGCCTATATCTTGGTCTATGTCTGTCCGTTATTTTTCTTTGTCCATCTTTCTTAGTCCATCCATCCATCCATCCATCCATCCATCCATCTCCCTCTTCATTTTTTTAAAATTATTTCCGCTTCTTTTCTTGCCATTGTTGTCAGTTTTATCCCTTCCATTTTCTTCCATTGACCTTTGACCCTTTCTCTCTCCTCTCTGTCTTCCCACTCTCTCCCCTCTTTACCTAATTTCCTTATGCCTGTCTGCCTGCTTACCTGTCTCTTTCTATCCCCCCCCCCCTCTTTTTTGTCTGTCTGAATAAATGTTTACATCGATACAGCCATCCGTCAAACCATCCATCAGTCCATCATTCATCTGCCTATCTGTTGACCTTTCTCTTCAACTTCATCTGTCTATACGAAGCTCTTTATCAGTACAGCATCCATCTGTCCTTCAATTCATCCAGCCATTCATTTACTCATCCGTCCATCCATCTATCTCCCTCATCCTCCTTTCTTTCTCCATTTCCACACCATTTTTGTCAGTTTCCTCCAGTTTCTTCCACTCAATTTTGACCCTGCCTCACTCCTTGCTCTCTCTCCCTGTTCTTCCCACTCTCGCCCCTCTATTCTTCATTTTTGACCTCCCCTGACCCCGTGTTTCCTCCCATACATCACCTTTGACCTCTCTAACTACACCCCTGAACTTGGAGGGCTGTCTGGGTTCGTGTGTTTGGGTGTTTGTATGGGTATGTGTGTGGGTGTCTGGCTGTCTGGTTTGTTTTTCTGTATGTGTGTGGATCTCTCTCTCTCTCTCTCTCTCTCTCTCTCTCTCTCTCTCTCTCTCTCTCTCTCTCTCTCTCTCATTACCCTCTGATTAATCCTATTCCACCTTAGCCCACCCTCCCTTTCCCTTCCCCCACCTAAACCCAACCTCACCCTACCTGACCTGACGCCTACTGCATGACCTTTGACCCCACCCCAATGGATTCCGGACACGCTCTATGTATATCCCCCCTCCCCTCACCCCCCTCACCCTCCCCTTCCCCTTCCCCTTCCTCCCACCTCCCTCACCCTGTCTCTCCCCTCTCAGACAATTAAAACAGTGACCCTCCAGATGCATTTTCAAGTTGACCTCGGCTGATCTGGTACCCGGAACCCTTTGACCTCTCCACGTTTATTCTTTATGCAAGGGAAGAAGGAGAAGGAGAAAAAGCACGAGACAGAAATTAATATAAAACTGAGGGGGAATATGACTCAGCACGTCGACTATAGGATGTCTGTCTCTCCCTTCCTCATAAAATAAAAACAAGTTCTAGATGGCCTACGTTCGTCTTCTTTTGACAAGCTTAGACACCCTGCGAAAAGCGTGTCCTCTCTTCCATCCTGGGGAAAAAAAAATATCTCGTTCAGTATCGTCGCAGTTAGACAACCTTGGACACACTGGTATAAGGATGCCCCCTATACCTTCCTAGGAAAAGAATAGGAATAAGGTTCACAGATTGCCTCCGTTTGCCTTAGTTTGACAAGCATGGACATACCGAGATAAGGATGTCCCTTCTCCCCTTCCTTCTTCCTGGGGAAAAAAACAGGGACCAAGTTCAAGACCGTCGCAGTTAGACAAGTTTGGACACACTGAGATTGATCCTGACTTGGCCTGAGCCGACCCCCTTAACACCGCCTTTCACCTCTGTCCTTTGTCCTCACCTGACGACGTGGCTTGTGAGGCTTAATAATCTCAAACCCGGCTTAACCCAGATCTGTGGAAAGACTTGATGGGACTTATGACTCATGAGCAACTCCAGATTTGACTTGACCCTTCAGTAAGGTGCTGTGTTTATCATTTATTGATGCCGCCACCAGATGATATTTTTTCTTAAACTCAGAGGAGACTTTCAACTGGAGAGGTTCCATATAGCTTCCATTAACCTCGTCACTGGTAAGCGGGCTACTCCGAATCTGAATGGAACTATCATTGGGCTGAAAAGGTTAATGCGACATAGGAGTCATGAATAATTCCAAACCAGGCGTAACCTAGACGTGTAGAGAAACCTGACACAACAACCTGTGAATAAGTCAAAACATTGTCTAACCTTGAACCGCAGAAAAACTTATAACACAACTTCGTGACCCATGAATAACTCTCAGCTTTTACTTTACTTAGAATTGCTGGGTAACTTTACGCGTCTTGTGACTTATGAATAACTCAAAACCTGACTAAACCTGGAACTGGAACATGTGAAAGTGTGACTTGGTGTGACCTGACTGTCCATGTTCATAACCTCACATCCTCTATACCCAAGCGACCAGACCTCATTTGTTTATTTTTGTATCGGTTCCAGTCCCTTAAAGGTCCGCTGCCCTTCCCAACAGAGGAAGAGTGACAACCTAAAACCCTTCCTCTTCCTGATCATGTATGAATTGGGGTGGGGGTGGGAGACGTGAGAGCATTGCAAGTGAAAGTGGATATAATGTATGGGGTATGTTTCTGTGTTTCATTCTGAATATGTCGTAGGTTTGAGTTGACAGAGTGCAAATGTAGACTAATATATTGAATTCCACCAAGTACTTCGAGTATCCATTTATTAAATGTCCACTCCGGTTTGTTTTCGATTTTGATATACAGAGCACAGCCTTTTAAATACCACAAATTATTCCTAACCAAGAAAATAATCCCTCCAGTCACCTAAGTTCCACCCTGACCAAATTTTCCAACCTCTGTAATAACCCCAAATCATCCCCAACCCAAGTGACCTGACCTGTTCATTTACCGCAAATCAAGCCAAACCAAGTGACCTGACCCTTCCAATTACCGCAGATCTGCCCTAACTGAGCAACCTGGCTTCTCCATATCACCCCTAACCATGCGACCTGACTTCGCTATTGACTTCAGACCATGCTTAATCATGTACCTTGACTCATTCATTGATCCCTAATTCATAAACACTGATAACTTAACCTAGTCTAAACGCAAAACCCTCTACTCTGACCAGACCAAACCAAGCCTAACCTACTTTTACCCAACTTGACAGCCTAACCTAACCTAATCTACTCTGTCCAGTGTCTCAAACAGAACTTAACCTAACTTAACCTAACCCAACCTAACTAACCTATCCAAACTCTGCCTGTCTCAACCAAACCTAAGTATACAGTATCCTCCTCAACCCGAACATCCCCCCCTACCACCCTTAATAAATTTACCTGTGGGTCCTAAACAGCCCAATTTAAGACCTGACTCAAATACCCCCAAAGTTCTTTCTCACCCCATCCCCTGAGTTGACGCTTCCCCCTGACTGGACACCCCTCCCCTCCTCCTCAGGAGTTCCATCTCACACTTCTCCCTGACCTCACCCTCCGCCCTGATCACACACTTCCTCCTGATCTCACACTTCCCCCTGACCTCACCCTTCCCCCTGACCTCACCCTTCCCCCTGACCTCACCCTTCCCCCTAACCACACACTTCTAACTGACTTCATACTTCCCCCTGACCTCACACTTGCCCCTGATCTCCCCCACCCTCTGACCTCATACTTCCCCCTGACTTCACACTTCCCTCTGACTCCCAGCGCCTCCTCATGTCACTTCCATTTTTACCTAACTCTTCCCATTGACATGACTCTTCCCTGTGAGATGACTTCCACAAAACAAGACTCTTCGTTACTGACAATACCCTCTCCATTACCTAATATCCCCTAATTTCCCCCAATATCCTCACGTCCTAACCTTTCCCCACAGGTGTCCCGTCTCCCCTGAACTATCCCTTCACAGCTTAAGACTTGGCACTCCCCTCTGACCTGGCTTACCACAGACCTGACTCTTGCCTTTTATCTGATTTCCCTGTAACCTTCCTGCCCCCCGACCATTCCCCATACTACCCCCCTGACATGACTCCCCCTTACCTCATCCCCTGACCTCTCTTCATCCTTGACCCCCCTCCCTTACAAGTTTTCGTTCTCCCCCCTCCCCTTCCCCCTTCCTACCTCTACCTTCCCCCTCCCCCTTCACTCCCTTCTTTCCCCCTCTCACACCCCACTCCCTCTTCCCACTGCCTCGCGTTGGTAGCCCCCGTTTCGCGTGCCTCAGATGTTTAATAAAATACAATCGCCCCCTTTTTACGCACCTGTAAATGGCGCTCACAGTGGCAATTTACAGATCCCAGGCTGTAAATTGAGCCGGCGAGGAGGCCCCTTGTGTGTAAGATTGGATGGTCGGGTGGCGGAGGATGGATGGTTCAGGAGCAGTGCAATTTACAGAGTGGGGATCTTGTGGTTTGGATGGAACTTGGAGAAAGTGAATGATGGTGGTTAGGGTGAGAGGGATAGATAGGGTGAGAGGGATAGATAGGGTGAGAGGGATGGGTAGGGCGAGAGGGATGAACAGGGTAAGAGGGATAGATAGGGTGAGAGGGCTGGATAGAGTGAGAGTACTGAGGAGTACAAAGGAAAGCAAACCGCAACTTATGGTCCTTTCGAGACTGCTTGTACAGAGTAGACTATGACTACAAGATCAGATTCTACGTGCTGAAGGATAAGGATAGTAAAGCAAGAGAGGGATGGATAGGGTGAGAAGGATAGATAGTGTGAGAAGTAAGGATAGAGTGAAAGGGATGGATAGGGTGAGAGGGATATATAGGATGAGAGGGATGATTTGGGGTGCAGTTTACGCAATGGGAATCTTATGGTTTTGGGAGGAACTAAGGAAGGAGTAAAAAAAGAATGGTGGTTAGGGTGAGAGGGATAGTGTGGAGGATGAGAGACGGATAGTTTGGAGGAAGAGAGGTGGATGATTGATGGTGTGGATGACTGTGTTGATTTAGTATGCATAACAAGTGGGAATTTGGAAAGGATTGAGAGGGATAGGTAGAGGTGGATGGCTGGGTGTTTGGGTGATTAATTGGTTGGAAGTGTGGATGGTGGATGATAATGGTAGAATGGATGGTTGGGTGGCGTAAGATTGATATTGAGGGAGCAATGCAATTTACAGAGGGGGAATATTGTAATTTGGGGAGAAATTTAGGAGGGAGTGAAGGATGGTGGTTAGGATGAGAAGGATGGTTGGGTGTTTGAATGATTAGTTCGGTGGTTAGCGTGTGGATGGTTAGCGTGTGGATGGTTAGTGTGATGTGGGATAATAAGGAACAGTGAAAATAAAAACCCATCCTTCAAGAACTCGTTCTGTATAAACTTGCGAACGACTTTATCTGCCACGAGAAAGAAAATGCGAGTACAAAATTATGAGGTAAAAAATACTGGGATATAATGCAGAGAAAACATTACGCGTGGATGATTTGGTATAATGAAGAACAGTCTCTCTCTCTCTCTCTCAACACACACACACACACACACACACACACACACACACACACACACACACAGACACACACACACAGACACACACAGACACACACACACAGACACACACACACACACACACACACACACACACACACACACACACACACACACACACACACATGTAAATAAATGAAAAAAAAAAATCATTCTAGTTATCCATCTGTGCAGACTTTCCAACAAATTCAGTCGGCTTGAGGACTAAAAATACTGAATATTGACCATAAAAATGCCGTAAAAAATACATATAAAAAAGGACTTACGTTCTGGAAGTACAGGTAAAAGTAGATGTTAATGAAGTGATATAATGATTTTTGAAATAAATTCTGTATATAGTTTAAAGAATATGCGACCTTTTGTTACACCGACACGTGCACTGAAGTGATATATATATATATATATATATATATATATATATATATATATATATATATATATAAAGCTCTGCATGTAGTTTAAAGCACATATAACCGTTTGTCACACCGACATATGCACACGCATATATGCACGTGTTAGTCACAAATGCATACGTGCACACACGCAGACACTCAGACACGGACACAGACACCGACGCAAGTAAACACACACACACACACACACACACACACACACGGAATCAAAAGCTCGTCTTCCGAAATTTTCCAAACTTTCCCGGTCTTCGAAGTTCCGGATAATCAGGAAGAGGAGGAGGAGGAGGAGGAGGAAGAGGGAAGTCTGAAAGTACGGATTGAACCGGTCTAGGATAATGATGGACCGGGATGGGATGGCTGCGTGGAGGGAGGGTTGTTTGGAGTGGTGGAGGAATGATTGGAAGGGTGGTTGGTAGATTGAGGGGTCGGTTGGGGAGTTCATTGTCAGAGAGAGAGAGAGAGAGAACGAGATTTAGTGACTGCTCAGAGGTGTGATTTGAAGGGTTCGGTTGATCAGTGTTTTGCTTGATTTATTGAGTGGGTGAATTGGTAGTTAAAATGGGCTGATTGGTTGAAGAGCTGACTGGTTGATTGGTAGATTGAGTGAGTGGTTGTATAGTAGTGGAGCTGAGTGACTGGTTAGATGGTTAAATGAAAGATTATTTGGATGGTTCGTTGGATGGGTACTTAGCTGATTGGTTGAGTGA
>NC_137043.1:32795381-32815381 GCF_032717465.1 Coenobita brevimanus | reverse complement strand
TGCGTCTGTGTGTGTGTGTGTGTGTGTGTGTGTGTGTGTGCGCGTCTGTGTGTGTGTGTGTGTGTGCGGTGCGTCTGTGTGTGTGTGTGTGTGTGTGTGTGTGTGTGTGTGTGTGTGTGTGTGTGTGTGTATGTGTGTTTATAATGGAGAGGAGAAAATCACATCAATACGGTTGCCATTGGTTGAGTTTTCCGAAGATGACGTAAGTTTTCGAGTAAATGGTTCCAATCTGTTTAAACGGCCCCTTACCCTCCTTCCTCCTTCCTTCACCCTTACTCTCACTTCCTTCTCCCTTCTGACTCTCTCTTCCTCCTTCCGTCTCTCTCTCTCCCTCCTTCATTCTGACTCTCTTCGTCCTTCCTTCTCCCTCTCTCTCAGTTTACTCTCTCCCTCTTTCCATCGTGCATATTTTCGTTTTTTCTCTCCTCCTTACTTTGACACTTCTTTCTTCCTGCTTAATCCCGCTGTCCTCTTCCTTGCATCTTATTCTCCCTTCCTCTTTTCTTCTTGATCTCTCCTTCATCTCTCTCTCTCTCTCTCTCTCTCTCTCTCTCTCTCTCTCTCTCTCTCTCTCTCTCTCTCTCTCTCTCTCCGTTCTTCATCTTAATTCTTCCACTTCTTTCTTTCCTTATTCTTCCATTCCCATATTCATTGTTCAGATTTCCTTTTCCATTGTTATTTCATTTAGGTATGGCTTTCCCCTTCTTTCTTTTACTCTTTTTCTTCCCTTTCCTTCCTCCTTCCCTTCCCTTCCCTTCCCTTTCCCTTCCCTTCCCTTTCCTTTTCTTCCTTCCTTCCTTCCTTCCTTTCCTTTCCTTTCCTTTCCTTTCGTTCCTTTCTTCCTTCCGTTTCATGCAGTCACTCATTATATTTTTTTCATTAATGCATTTTCTCAGTCCTTGTAATCCTTTGTTGATTCTTGCCCTTCCTTCCTTCCATGTTTCCTTCCTTCCTTCCTCCCTTCCTCTCTCCCTCCCTTCCTTTCTTCTTCCTTCCTTTCTGCCTGCTTTCCTTCCTTCTTTCGTTTGTTGTTCCGCATGTGGACTATTGGACTTCGGGAACGGGCTTCGTAGTTTGTGTACAGAATCAGATGCATAAAGATAAAATGAAAGCAATAAAAACTATTTCCGGACGTACCCCTACCAAGCTGTGTGTGTGTGTGTGTGTGTGTGTGTGTGTGTGTGTGTGTGTGAGTGAGTGAGAGAGAGAGAGAGAGAGAGAGAGAGAGAGTGCAGCCTCTCCCATTCCGACTGTCAATCCCACCTTAATGTGAGCGAGGCACATTCACCCGCTCGCTTCCCACACTGGGGATAGATATAAAGATAGATAGGTAGATAGATAGATAATAGTATATACATACATACATACATACATAGTTTGACACTGAAATGAATGTGTATGTAAGCAAGATACTGAGTGATAGATAGATGGATAGATACAGTCAGTTGGACAGACAAACAGACAGACACACCTAAATAAATATACACACATACACAGGTACAAAATGATACACAAAAAAATCGATGGACAGAATGATACAGATAGATAAATAGATATATAGATAAAAGACATACTCTGGGTAGACAGGAGGAGGGTCACAACTGGTGGATAGACAGTCAGACAGAGGAGTAGTGATAACAAACGTAAATATTGATACACAGGCATATAAGAATAAATAAATACTGACAGACTTAATTTTTCTTCCTTCTACCTGACGATTTTACTCAGCTCAGGAGAAGGCCCTGGTGGTGGAGGGGTTAATGTAGGCTATATTTAATGCTGCAGTTTTATATAATTTCTTCAGTGCTTAAGAAATCGTCTGAATAGGAAGGATATTATTGTTAAGAATACGTCATTGTTTGGCCGGAAAAAAGACAAATTCAAGTGGGCAGAAAAATACAGGCCTCTCTCTCTCTCTCTCTCTCTCTCTCTCTCTCTCTCTCTCTCTCTCTCTCTCTCTCTCTCTCTCTCTCTCTCTCAGCATCATATTACTGAAGGGAATAAGGCAGGAATCGTGACGATTATGGTGTGGTTTCATTATTGTAAGTAGATAGGTAGGTAGATAGATTGAGTAATAGATGGATAGAGAAAGACAAGTACGTAGGTAGGTAGGCAAGCACTATAGCTGGTAGGTAAGTAAGTTAGAGAGAGAGAGAGAGAGAGGAGGAGGGATATATCCAAACCCGCCGCGCTGGGTATTATGTGTAAGATCCTGATGGGCTTCAGGGTCATAGAGGATAGAGGATAGTGGAATGCATATGTAGGAGGTGTGTGTGTGTGTGTGTGAGAGAGAGAGAGAGAGAGAGAGAGAGAGAGAGAGAGAGAGGGAGAAAGGTAACCACTATAAGTATGGAGATTCTTCCGTCCCTCGAATGGAGGGTGATGGACATTTTCAGTCTGCAGTCCACCAGGTTTACATTCAGATGAACCTAGGGCTGCAGCAATAACAACAACAATAACAACAACTCGAGGGTGCCTTGTTTTCACTGCATTCCTTCTTCCCCAAGACGCGTTTATTCAGCTGTGGGCACACCTCTCGTAACAAGGGATATAATGCCATCTGAATCTATTACCAATTGTTCTTCGTAGGCTCCATAAAATCGTCTGGTTGTAGTTAGAATAAAGTTATTGTGAGTGCATGGGTTCAAGGAATTAACTCCTTCACTTCGTTGCCGTATTTATCTGTTCATTTATTTTTGCCACTCACAGATAATTGTATTTAGCTTATTGAAAACCTCGTAGCAGAAAGGGTTCATGGTTTGTTTTAAATCTCTTCAGTACCTTACGTTTCTCATGGTGTGGAAAATCTTCTGGTATTTTCACAATTAAGGTTAAAATGATATCTTGTTAGTCGACCTGAAAAATGCCTTATGAATTACCATGTCAGAGGTATGCACTCTACTGAGCTTCTGTCTGTTTCAGTCTTCTTGCCATATATTTTCTTGTAGCATATTGTTCTGGATCCTGTCACCTTTAGTCATTATTCAGTCTTCAGACATAATTTTTTCCTATATCTCCTTTTCCATCAGCCTCTCAGCCCTACCCCCATTAACCATTAGACTCTCACGTAATATCCAGGCTAATGGGTTGGGGCGTGTGAGTGGACTGAGTGGAGGTGACAGGCAGATGTATTCTCCAGCTTTGTATTACTCTGAACTTCTGTTTTATATCCTCTCGTCCTCCGTCATTTAATGTTCTCTCCTACTGCCCTTATGTTTCCCTCTTACCGTGTGTTTACGATTATGTATGTAAATTTTGATGACCGTCTACATGTGTGTCTGTCCACTGACTTATCCAGGTACACACACACACACACACACACACACACACACACACACACACACACACACACACACACACACACACACACACACACACACACACACACACACACACACACACACACACACACACACACACACACACACACACACACACACACACACACACACAGTGGCTATTGAATGACATACCTGGAACACTAAGACAAGAAAAGTAAAGAAGCTCATCAGGTACACACACATTATATCCAGCCTGAGGGAGTTTGACATCTGGGTTACTTGAAAGTTAGCGGCGAAGCAGGTGTACTTCCCGTCAGTCAATCATGTCTGTCCATTTAAATATTTGTCTGTCTGTTCGCGCGAGTTCTTGACTTATCCCATCAGATACTTACACATAATGTCGAGCCTGACGGGGTTTGACATCTGGGTGCCCTGAGAGTTAGTGGCGGAGCAGGTGTACTCTCCGGCACTCTCCCTCTCCACCTGTTGCAGCACCAGACTGTTGCCACTCAGGATCACGCCCGCACTCTGATTGGCCACCACCTCCTCGTTCTGAAAGGAGGGAGAGAGAAAGAGGGTGGTTAGGGTGATGGCATGACTGAATTTTGTTTATAGTTTGAGGGAAGCTTAATTACTCAGTCTGATTGGCTTGCACCTCTTCGTTCTGATGAATTAATAGATAGACTGATAGGTAGGTGGACAGCGATTGGTAGATAAATTGGTAGATTAATACAGTACGGGAGAGAGAGAGAGAGAGAGAGAGAGAGAGAGAGAGAGAGATGTTGGAGGGGGGGTTTGAGAGAGGGAAGAAAAAAGGAAAAGAAGGATTGGAGAAGAAAGGGATCACACACACACACACACACACACACACACACACACACACACACACACACACACTTAGATGCGTACTAGATAATATAAGGAAAAGTATGAGTGATAAAGCAGTAGAGAAGAAAAGTTCCAGATGAGAGAGAGAGAGAGAGAGAGAGAGAGAGAGAGAGAAAGTGAGCGAGTGTTGGGAGTGAGATCGATCAAAAATGCACATAAATCATTGAAGGTAGGTAAATCCCCTCGGTACGGCGGGCTTAAGACGGGCTTAATTCCAGACACCTTCCAATAATGACTGATTTTTTTTTTTTTTTTTTTTTGACTCAGTTTTTTTTTTTTTTGACTCAGGCAGATGAAAAATAGCTCTCTGTACTCGCTCTATTGATTTGTCTCAGTTGTCTTTGCTCGATCTTTCTCTCTCTCTCTCTCTCTCTCTCTCTCTCTCTCTGAATTTTCTTTTTTTATTACCTGCCTACTCACACTTGTGCATATATTTTCACACACACACACACACACACACACACACACACACACACACACACACACACACACACACACACACACACACACACACACATTAAAGAGCAATTAATAGGAGAGAGAGAGAGAGAGAGAGAGAGAGAGAGAGAGAGAGAGAGAGAGAGAGAGAGAGAATTGAAAGTAAAGTGACAGAGGGGAGAGGGGAGGAAAAATCAAGTACACACACCATGCTTTCTCCCTTAGGACAAACTACGCCAGCTATTGCAGAGAGAGAGAGAGAGAGAGAGAGAGAGAGAGAGAGAGAGAGAGAATGAGAAGGAGTGGGAAACAAAAATCAAGTAGACACAGCACTCGTCCTCCCCAAGGACAAACTTATACCTCCAGAGAGAGAGAGAGAGAGAGAGAGAGAGAGAAAGAAGTAGACGACAGCAGGAGAGAGCCACAATCACAAACACTGTATTATCTTTCACCCCTTGCCTCGATATGTTTCCTGAAGCACGTTGTTATAGATTCCTTGCTGTGCATTTTGCGAAGTGGTGTTTTATAGGCGTGGGTGGAACGGAAGGCAGTTACTGGTGGGGTTAAGGGACGAGGAGAGACTGGGTGTGATGGTGGTGGTGTGGTAGTGGTGGCAGTGGTGGCGGTGTTTAAGGATGGTAGTGATAGTTGTAGATGATGAAAAATGGAGATGAAAATGAAGATAAGGGTGATGGTGATGATATTTCCCTTATGATGGTGAATATGAGGACAGTGGTTATGATGACATTCCAGGTGGGGAAAGTGAAGAGTCGCAGTGGTGGAGAAGATACATAACTGTCATATAGACTCCATATTATTCACAAGCAGAGATCTTTGCGTCTTTTTTTTTATGCAAGAAAGTAGGAATCAAAGGCAAGGAGTCCTCAAGATTACTCCCTCCAAGACAAAAAAAAAAAAAAACAAGATAACAGAGAGCCAAATTCAAGATCCGTTCATTTGGAGATTCCTGGAAACACTGCGTTTGAAAAACTGGAGGTCATAGGCAGTAGGAAATACAGGCAGAGGGAGACAGTTCCAAACTTGTTACTGTGCCATCCATTATTCTGGGGGTTACATAAAAAAAATTCTAATCTTGTTATAGCTGGTTCACCTTAACTTGGCCCAAATTTTTGTCCTTTTGCAGCTCGTATCACGTAGCTCAGGAGCAGAATAAGAACGTAAATACGGCCCTACATATTTGCCAAAGCACTTCTTCGTGACTAGCACCTTATCTTAGTATTAATCCTTTGTTACAGCTCAGCATTCAAAGTGTAGAGATAGCGATTTTCGGCAAAGCTAAAATAAATAGGATATAGTTCTTCCCATTTTCTGAAGTATATTGTTCCCTTCAGACATAACTACACTGTACTCTTTTCACTTTAACTAGGCGTAAAATTGTCGTCTCCTCATCGTGAATGCTGAGCTGTACCAAACGTTTAACGCTAGATTATATTACTAGTCACAAAGAAGTGCTGAGGAAAGGATATACAGTCTAGTATTGTCTTATTCCGCCACTGAGCTATGGGAAAGATATTGGAAGAGGACGATCATCTCTGCCAAGTTTAAGTGAATGAGCTATACACACCCTTCAATCGGCCAAAAGCAGTTCTACGTTATTCATCTACCTCTTCTGCGTTAGTGATCCACCTCTTCCCTTCAGGCACCCAGGATGACATTGGCTGCACCTAACACCACTTGGATGATCCTAGTAACTCAATCAACATTCCATCTTGCCTCGTGTAGCCAGATAATTGAGCTACCCTTGCACTGGTTTGGCATAACTCTTCCCATCACTGCACGGGTTTTTTGTATACACTAAAAAAAATCTGTGATCTTGTCCTCCGGTTTCATCTATCTGTGTATTGTTTATCTATCTATCTGTCTGTGTTGTGTGTGTGTGTGTGTGTGTGTGTGTGTGTGTGTGTGTGTGTGTGCTTTATTTCATTTATAAATATATTTGTTTAATATATAAAGACCACACTTACTGAATTCTGTTGGTTGAGTGGGGACGGTGACAGGTGTTCATCATTTAATATCGGGTTACCAGGTAGATGACTGACACTCGCCTGACATTGAAAGTCTGCATGATACCTAAGCTTTTCACGAGACGTACTAATAATATATAATCTCTCCCCCAAGGCTACAAATTATGCCTGAAGCCCACTATGCCTTCCCCCTACCCACGGCTCCTCTTGGTAGGGTGGGGCTAGTTGCATGCACACACCCCTCTCTTTCTCCCCTCCGCCACTTCCTCTCTCTGGTTTTACTCTTCGTTTCATATCATTCTGTTCTTCCTTCCCATCCCCTGCCCTTGCTCCCTTTCCTCCATCTACCCTTCGACCTCCCACCCTCTCCTTCCCTCCCTCCCTATTCCATCCTTCGATCTCCCACCCTTCTCTCTCCTCCCCTCCCACATTGTCTGCACTCCACCTTTCCTTCCTTCCACCCTTCCCTACCCCCAAAATCTCTTCTTCCACCCACCTTCGTTCCATTTTTATTCTGTTCACTCCCTCCTGTCAACCTTCTTTCCTAACCCCTCTCTCTCTCTCTCTCTCTCTCTCTCTCTCTCCAACGCATCCTCCGCCCCCACGCCCCCCACCCCCCTTTCTGCAGTGGCGTCCTGAACCAAGCCACTGCAGAAGGCCCCATTGTTCACACCTGAGTGTACCTGTACCAGCACATGCAACCCCTCCACGCCTCCCTGTGTGTGTGTGTGTGTGTGTGTGTGTGTGTGTGTGTGTGTGTGTGTGTGTGTATCCCCTCTTCAATCCTTCTCTCTCTCTCTCTCTCTCTCTCTCTCTCTCTCTCTCTCAGTGGTGTGGGGAGTGAGACGTGGGATGAGAGGGGATTGGCAGGATTGAGGAAGGGTGGAATGGAGAGAAGTGCAGGGAAATCTGACTGATCCTACACACACAAACTATTCTCAGATATAAAACTGATATTGGCATTGGTTGGGAAAATCTTTGCTGGATAGAACAGTACTTACCCAAGGAGACGCAGTAGGATACATGTTAGTGGTGTGTGTGTGTGTGTGTGTGTGTGTGTGTGTGTGTGTGTGTGTTCCTTAACCCTTTCTCTACGACCTATGAACTTTGCATCACCTTCCGACTACATTAAAACGTCTTTATTTTGCCCAAGAAACCCTAAGCAAGAGTGTTAAGGAAAATCCAGTTTAAATCCTACTGGCAACGAATTTTTCACCTTTTTTCGGGTAACTTCAAACGATTTTACTCAACTCAGGGGAACTCGCCATAGCAGAGGGTTAAAACCAAACTGTATATTTAGATTTGGTCTCCTGTTATCCCAAGTTATTATTAAAGGAAGTGGCCAGACAACTTCTTGCGTGACAACTTAGATAGTATGTTCGAAGGGAGAGGGAAGAGGACAGGGAAGTTAGCTAAGAAGGTGAATGAAACAGTAAAGGAGTAGGATGAGATGAGTCGTACGTGGAGAAGAGAATGATGTAAAGATCGATGAAAAGGAGAGGGAAAGGGAAAAAAAATAGTGGGGCGATATCCAGAAAAGAAGGCTGGAAGGAGTTTAGAAATGAAACAAGAATGGTGTATTAATAGATACGGTAATAGTAAAAAATGAAGGAATGAAGAGAATGGTGTGTGGGAGGGTAACAAGGAAAATGGAATATGAGAGAGAAACACTGGCTAGGAATATCAGTTAAGGAAGGAACAAGTAAGAGAGAGAGAGAGAGAGAGAGAGAGAGAGGTATAAAAGAAGTAGTGTAGGATGAGTCAAAGAGGATATAATAATGAGTAGGAAGATGAAATAAAGTACTAAAGAAATGCTTAATGAAGGGAGAGGGTATGCAGTTAAACAGTGACTATAAAGGGGTACAAAGGGTGGGGGAAGATAAAGGGATGGGAAGGATCAGTGACATATGTAACGTAAAAAGATAAAGGGAAGAAGAGAGGAAGGACAGGAGAGACAGGAAGGCAAGGAAAAGTAGCAGGGAGATGACAAACGGGCATCGAAGGAGTGTAAAGATCATAGGAAGAAAATTAAAGTAAAATGAAAGAAGGGAGGATGAAAGAAAAGAGAAGGAAGAGAGGAAGGGGGGAGGGAAGAAAGGACGAAAGGACAAGAACATGGAAGAGAAAACAGGCTTGGAAAGAGTGTAAAGAGGCACAAAGAAAAGGAAAAAGCAACAGACCTATTTATCTTTCCCGGGTCTTTGTTTAAGGATGGACTCTGGTATCTGTTTTGAGAGAGAGAGAGAGAGAGAGAGAGATAGAGAGAGAGACAGAGAGAGCGCATGCAATCTGGAAGTCCCTCTCCGCTGGGGAAAGTGAGGGAAGAGGGTTAAATGAAAGAGAAAGAGAGAGAGAGAGAGAGCGTAGAGTGAAGAAAAAAGAGAGACAGCAGAGGTCGAAATAAACGGAAAGAAATTGAAGGAAGACAAAATAGGAGAGGGCAAGATTAGATATAAAGGAGAGAGAGAGAGAGAGAGAGAGAGAGAGAGAGGAGACACCACAACTGCCCCTCACACAACTCTCACGCACACCAATCCATTTCACACAACCTCGGAAGTTAGTGTCTCTCTCTCTCTCTCTCTCTCTCTCTCTCTCTCTCTCTCTCTCTCTCTCTCTCTCTCTCTCTCTCTCTCTCTCTCTCTCTCTCTCTCTCTCTCTCCCTCTCCCTCTCTCTCTCTCCCCTTCCCTTCCCTTCTCTTCTCTTCTCCTTGATATTTTTCCTCTCTACCCTTTCCCCTTTCCTGTCCGGCTTTCTCTCCTGCCATTCTCTCCCCAGTTTTCTTTGCCCTTTCCTCTCCCTCTCACCACTTCCGTCCCCTTTCCATTCTCCTTTCATCTCCCCATCTTTCTTCTTCCCTTTTCCCCCCTCCTCTCCGACCACTTCTCTTTAATCTACCCCTTCCCCTTCACCGTTGTCCTTTCCTCTTCCCTCACCTCTCCTTTCCCCTCTTTCTCTCTCATCCCATCTTTCTCCCTTTGCATTCCTTCCCCACTTTCTTCTCCTCTCTCTCCCTTTCCCTTCCTGTTAGTCCTTTCCTCTTCCTTCCCTTCTTTCTTCTCTTCATTCATTGCTTGACCCTCCCAGAGACCGCTCCGTGCTGCACCCAAAATGCACTCTATACTGTCGTACTGTATGATTAGATCTGTCGTGTGAACATCGTGTTTAGAGCCCCATGTATGTGAAGTTTATTTATTTATTGTACACGTCGCAAAAAAAAAAGGCTGTATTGAGAAGTAAATGAACACATTTACTTGTAAATACGGCTGTATTTTTCAGCTTGCAGAGTTCAGACATCTCACAGCAGACCATGCATCTCTCTCACTCGTCACCCTCCCTCTCTCGTTCATTTTCGTTTCAGAAGTGAGAGAGGAAAATTACATGCTCCTTCGCCCTCTCACAATCCGTGCCTTAATCCCACCTAATTAGTTGTATACAACTTTATGAAGAAAATAAGTTTATGTTGTTTTGTAGTGCCTTTCGGACGGTCAGGCAGATACTGAAAACACTGTTCGAGTTTCTTTCCTCATTCCCTTCTGCCTTCCTTTACCCTCCTTCCCCTCTCTCCCTTCCTCCCCTTCCCTCCGTCTTGCTTCTTTCCCCATCATTCCTTCTGTATCTCTCTTCTCTTGTACTTGTCTTCCTGTCTTTCTCGTAAGATGAATAAATAAAATGCGTCATCGCACTGAAAAAGTTAATTGAACTTATATCATTACGAGTTTATTTTGGAACATTGGACATTTCAAGATATATATATATATATATATATATATATATATATATATATATATATATATATATATATATATATATATATATATATATATATATATATTTTTAATTATACTGAAATTTATTCTCCACATCATTGTCGTCATTGTAATCATCACCATCATCATCATCATCATCATCATCATTATCATCATGCAAGACCTTGACCTAATCTTTACCATTTCAAGGATATCAGTTAGAGGGTAGAGAAAAACCCTCCAGTGCCGTGGGGGATACGAGGCTGCTTGTAACGCATTTATTTCCTCGTCAGTGAAAGATACATATTCCTTCCCACGCTAATACAACCCACGCTGATACAAGATGCTCATACATCCCAGCGTCAAAGACAAGGTGGTGCTTTCTACTCATGGACTACACTACTGCCCTTCTTACTCGGTTTTTGTGTCATGTTCCTGGGTTTACATGAGCGTAGTTGTAGTGCCTGTCACATCCCGGCAAGGATAAGGTGTTGGCAAAATCCCTTTAACACCAAACAGAACAAGATACAGTAAAAGACAGACTGTCATACAGCCAACAGAATATATATATATATATATATATATATATATATATATATATATAATATACACCAACTCCGACACCCACACACCTTCCCCCCTTCAAAATACTGGTGGACCAGAATGTAGCAACAGCCCTAAAACTGAAAATGCCTAAACTTTCTGGAGCCTCCTGTTAAACTTAAAGGACATGGTACGCGAGGGAAGAAAGGGGTGCTCTAGTTTCCTCCACACCACACCACACACGCTTGCCTCTTTTCTGCACAAACTTTTCCTTTCCGTATCTTTTTCCTACATCTTCAAGTTTTCCTTTCCTATGACTTTTTCTTGTGGCATTTTTACCTTCCAGGGTTTTTTTTTTTCTTTCCTACAGCAGTTTTTCGTTTTCCGGGAGTATTCTTTTCGTCTTCAGGTTTTCTTTTCCCATTTTTTTTTTTTGACCGTCACTCCTACCCTTCGTACGGTTTTTCTTTCCCACTCCAATTTTTCGTTTCCTAGAAGTGTTCTTTGCAAGCTTTTTTTTTTCCACCCTTTGCACATCGCATCTTTCTGACGGTTTTCTCTCCTAACTCAATTTTTTCTTTTCCTACGAGGATCGCTTTCGTCTACAAGTCTTCCTTTCTGTGACTTTTTTCTTATTTTCCAGCTTACCCTTGCCTTTCCATAATTTATTTCTGTCTCCTATTTTCCCTTCTGACGTTCATTTTTCTCGTTTGTGACTTCTTTCTTTTCCTGCTTTTGATTTCCTTTATTTTTTTTGTGTGTGTCTCATTTACTCTTCTTTTCCTCTTTACCTGTTTTAATTTTTTGCATTTTTTTCGCATTTTTCTGTTCTTGCTTTTTTTTTCTTTTAGTACATTTTCTTTTCCATCTTCTCATCTTTAAAAAATTTGCATCTTTGCCGCCCTCCTTTTCTTTTTGTTCACTCCTTATCTCCTTTCTTATTTTTCATGTTGTATTCTCTTCTTTTTCTCATACCTTTCTTCGTTTTCAGCACTTTTCACTGTTCAGATATATAATTCGCTCGTAGTTTTTCTCTATTACACCTCCAGACAGGTATATTCATCCTTATAATCCCAGGACTCATTAGAATATACCTTGACACAGTGGCGGACGTAAATATCGATCCACTATAATACGATAAGTAACGAGAAACTGAACAGTGTCTTATGAAACCCAGTGATGCAATCTTAGGAGCCCAGCCAACTTTTTCAGAATATCACATAAGAGTTTCACAAATGTTCGGCTAAAAAAGTGGTTAGATATCATTGTTCGCGACTGCACTTTCCCCACATCTCTCCCTGTCTTCCATTTCCTCTCTTCCTCCCTTCCTGTCTCCGTCATTTCCTCTCAGTATGCTACCCTTGTTCCATTCCTTCCCTCTTCCTTTCCTTTCCTTTCCCTCCTCCTTTCCCATACTGTGTACTTCCTTCCCTTACTTTCCACTCTCTCTCTCTCTCTCTCTCTCTCTCTCTCTCTCTCTCTCTCTCTCTCATTTTACCGCCCATCCTCCATCCTACCTTCTCCATTCTCTTTCTCCTCCTGTACCCTACTTCCTTCTGTATGTCCTTCCTTCATTTCCCCCTCCCTCTCTTCCCTCCCTTGTCCCGTCTTTCCTTCTCTCTCCTCCTCCTCTTTTTTTTTTCCTCCCATCCATCCAGTTCTCAACGTTCTTTTACCCCTCACTTCCTTCTCTCTATCCTTCTGTTCCTTTTCTTCCCTATATTCCCTCTATCCCTTTCCTTCTTCCTTCCCTTTCCTTTTTTCCTCCTCTCCTTACCTTCATTCACTTCATTTCTTCCTTCTCTTGTCGTCCTTCTTTTCATGTCTCCTTTCTCCTCTCCTCTGTGCCACTCTGCTTGATTTATGCTCCTTTTTGCTCCTCTCCCCTCCCTGTCCCTGCATCCCCCCTTCCCTCTTTCCTGCTCCTCCTCCTCCTCCTCCTCCTTGTAAGGCGGACCAAATTAATGACATCATTCAGTAGGACAAATAATTAACACACGTCATTAGGCACGTTAAGTGATCTCTCTCTCTCTCTCTCTCTCTCTCTCTCTCTCTCTCTCTCTCTCTCTCTCTCTCTCTCTCTCTCGTGTTTGTCTGCATGTCTGTATACTATATATTCATATCTGTTATCCATTTATTCATGTGTATATATATGTCTGTGTATTTGCCTGTCTGTCTGTCCGTCTGTCTGTGTCTGTCTATCTGTCAGTAATTTGTCTATCTTCCCTCATTCTCCTCACGCTCATTCTCTCCTCCCAGACTATTTCACCCTCACTCATTCTCTCCCCTCCTTCTCTGACTCTCCCTCTCAGCTCACAGTTTCACCACCCACCCTCTCCTCAATCAGTCCATAACCATTCACGTTTATGCCCTTCCCACTCATTCTTATGCTCTCCCCACTCACTCTTATGCCCTCCCCACACACCCATTCTCCCCAGTAATTCAACCCCTCTCACCTTACTTCCTCTTTCTTTATCTTCTTCGCTATCCCCCTCCCTTTCTTTCTTTCCCTCGCTTTCCCCCCCCCCTCCCTTCATTCCCTCACTCTGACTCTCCATTACACAGTCTTTCCCTCTTTCACGCCGTCCCCCGCTCCATCTCTCCAAAAACACTTTCACCCTCTCTCGCACTCTCTCTCACTGTTTCCCCTGTCTCACTTTCTCACTCACCCTCTCCCCTCACTTTCCTTTTCTTACAGTGTCTCCCCTTACAAACTTCATTACCAAGATGGGAAGTTCGAGAGAAAAAAGGAGAAAATTGTCTAGCTTACGGGGGAAGGAGAGAGAGAGAGAGAGAGAGAGGATGAGGTAGAACGAGGAAGACAGAACTAAAAAGCAAAGAAGAGGTGTGGAGGTTGAAGGAGGAAAAAGCGAGAAATGAAAGAAGCAGAAGGAGTGAAATACACGATCAATACAAGGAATGAATGGAGAGACAGGAAGCGAATGAGGAAGCAGAAGAAGAAGGAAGAAGATGGAAGGGGGAAGGGAGATAAAGATCCCGGAAAGAGTGAGAGGGAGAGAGACTGAGTACAAGTAAGAGAGTAAAGAGGAGCAGAAAATTATTAAATAGGGAAGGACAGAAAAAAGAGAAGTGAGGGACCGAAGAAGGAAGGCAGGACAACAGTGGAGAAGAAAGCGAGAGAACTGAAACTGGTACGTGGAATGTGTGTGTGTGTGTGTGTGTGTGTGTGTGTGTGTGTGTGTGTGAGAGAGAGAGAGAGAGAGAGAGAGAGAGAGAGTACGAGTCAGTTGTTGTGTAAAAAGTTTTAAAATGCAATAAAGGGGATAGTAAGTGGGAAGGAGGCAGAGGGAAGGGGAGGAGAAGGGGGAGGGGGAAGAGAAGGAGGAGGGGGAGGCGAAAGGGGAGAGTGAAATGTGAGAGAAGAGGAAGGAAAAGAGAGAAAGAAAGGCTGAAGCAGATGAGAAGGGGAAGGTGAGCCAGTAGGAAAAAGGGAGAGAGAAATTAAGAAAGAAGAAAACTGGGAGGGGGAGATTGAAGGGTGAGAAAGGGAGAGGGAAAATAAATGCTTTACAGTAGGATGAGACGGGAAAAAAGAGAAAAGAGAGAGAAAAAAAAGAGAGGGGAGAGTATAGGAGATTTAAGGGTGACAGGGAATAATGAAAAAAGAGGCAAGGAGAAAAGTACTGATTGGAAAATAAGAATAAAAATGACAAAGAAAAGGAAGGAAGGAACCAAAGAACGGAAGATAGAGAAAAGAAGATAATAAAAAGAGAAGATAATAAAGGGAGGATATTGATAATAGAATAAAGAGAAAGAATGGAATGGCCAGGACAGGTAAGAGAGATCGGAGCATAAAGGCAGAGGAAAGGTGAGAATAATTAAGTAAGCCTAAAGAAAGAAGAAGAGGGAAAGAGAGGAAAATAATTAAAAAACGAAAGAATAAAGACAAAAACGAGATCGAGGAGAGAGAGGAGTGAAAGAGGGAAAAGGAGAGGTGGTGATTGTGAGAGGAAACGAAACGAGAGAATTTTTAGGACGAAATAGGAGACAGAAAGAGAGAGAGAGAGAGAGAGAGAGAGAGAGAGAGAGAGATTAGAGTGAAAACCGAGAGAAGAAGGAGGTTGAGTAAGAGCAGCGAGTCGTGCGAAAAGAAAAAAAAAAATGAAGAGATGGAGTAAGGAAACGCAGAAGGTAGAAGTGGAAGGAATTAGAGAGGATAAATGGGAGAGAGAGAGAGAGAGAGAGAGAGAGAGAGAGAGAGAGAGAGAGAATTTTGAACATGACAAAGTAAGTAAGAGGAAGGTGAAGTCGGTAAAATATAAAGCAAAGTAGAAATGGAAAGAACATTATTAATAATATATATAACGTGCTTTGTTCCATAAACTGATCCATTTGTCTACTGTCGTAACGCTACATAACAGAAGGAAAATGACATGTACAATATAACTAAATAATTCTCAGCAAAAATAAATGGACGTTCAAAAAAAATAAATAAATAAAAATACCTATGATTCAGTATGGGATCAAGCCATCAAGCCATCGAATTGTCCAGTGGTAATGGCAGCACTTAAATGGCGGGGGCAACTCTAGTATTCCATTTCATCCAACGCCAGATGATTTTGTTCAACTGAGAGTGAGTATAGGGCCCTGGGAGTGATAATGTTCATACCATTAACCCACTCACGGCCGGGACAACTATACTGTATATACAGTATATTTTACTCTGGATAACACGAGACGATTTTATTCAGCTGAGTGAATGATAGGAGCCCAAGAGTGTTGCGAAAAGAGGAGAAAAATAATCACGAAGAAGTTTCACAGGGAATGGCATACTCCAAAGAGGGTAAAAAAAATAGCCGCGTTCTCAGTATATCTAAAGTGAAGAAAGTCTTCGGACCCTACGCCCCACGTTTCAGTATCTCAGTCGTCAGTTAATTGGAGAGAGAGAGAGTAACTAGGATTGGCTGGAAGCTGGGATAGCCTTAGTCAGTTTCTTTTTCACTCTCTTTTCTCTTCTTTTTTTCGAACTAACTAATTGCGTCTCTCCTCTCACTGACACCAGCTGGCTATTTGTGTGTGTGTGTGTGTGAGAGAGAGAGAGAGAGAGAGAGAGAGAGAAAGAGAGAGAGAGAGAGAGAGAGTATGGTTTGACAATAACAATGTGTTGCCCTGTGTTTAAGAGAGATTTGTGTGTGTATATATATATATATATATATATATATATATATATATATAGTTGCGTGTGTTCGTGCATATGTACTGTGTGTGTATGTATGTATGTATATGTATGTATTTATGTTGCTTGCGTGCGTGTGTATTTGCTTACGTGCGTGCGTGGGACATCGTGTTGACGCGAGTTTAATCAGCTACATTAATCACGTGCTTTAAAGCAATTAAAACCACTAGACAGAATCCAAATGCAATTAGTTTTCTATTCAGCCATTTTCCAGCTGTCTATGCAATTGTTTGTGTGTTCGTGTGTGTTTGTGTGTGTGTGTGTGTGTGTGTGTGTGTGTGTGTGTGTGTGTGTGTGTGTGTGTGTGTGTGTTCATAAGTGTCTAAGTTACCTGTGTCTAAAAATATATATATATATATATATATATATATATATATATATATATATATATATATATATATATATATATACATGTGTGTGTGTGTGTGTGGTGTGTGTGTGTGTGTATTCATAGCTTTATAATATGTACCTGTTTGTATGTGTGTAGGTGTGTATTTGTGATTGTCTGTATGTGTGTGTAATGTATATGAAACTTTGCACGTGTGTAAATGAAGGTGTTTGTAAGTTTTTAGTGTATGTATATGTATGTGTATTTATATAGCTGCACATGTATTTTCAGTCTGGTATGTTTTTGACTCATTATGAACATATCTACCCTATGCTGGTGTTTACATATAATTAAGTCATGATTTCTCTCTCTCTCTCTCTCTCTCTCTCTCTCTCTCTCTCTCTCTCTCTCTCTCTCATTTTCTTCTACTGCCTACATTTCCTCTCTCCTCCTCTTGCCCTTCATCTCCCCTTCTCATCTCCCCTTTCCCTCTCCATTTGGCAGGGAGAAATAAAACACTTCACCTTCCTCTTCCTGCCTCCTCCCCTACCCCTCCCTCTCTTTCTCTCTCTCCCTACCCCCTCCTTCTCCCTTTACTCCCTCACTTCCCAACCTCCTCTCTTCCCCGCTGTGTCTTTCTCTCTGTCTAAGTAATTGTTTGTCTTTGTGTGTCTCTCAGTCTGTCAGTGTATCTATCTACCTTTCTATCTACTTATATTCCTGTCTCTTGTCTCCTCACTTTTCTCTCAATGCATCCCACCTCTCACCCTCACACCCTCACTCACACTCCTAGTCGACTCCCTCCCACTCCCCCTCTTACTCTTCTTTTTCTTTTGGACTTGTCTCCGCCTCATAATTCACAGCCGATGCTAGTGGTGCATGGAAGAGGCTGGATCAGTCCTATTCATTGGCCTTTTACTGTGATGACGATTTTTTCACATTAGGTCACCACCACACAATTCCCTTCGTCATTAAAGACCTCAGATAGTGAACATGTCAAAGAAGCCTATCAATCCTTCGAAATTCGCAAAGTCTATCCTAGGGTATATATACTATTTTGGAAGGACAAAGGATAGAATGATGGACGGTGTAACTATGGCAAAAATGTAGTAATACGTTTCAGATATAGAACTATAAATGTGACTCAAGATCAAGATATCTGAAATGACTGAAAAAACACCCCATTTTTTTAATAGGCCTTTTGCCAGGTAGGTTTTACGGTTATTTCGTACGTAAAACACAGAAGTATGATTCAGTTTATTTTCCAGCGTTATTCGTTGTTACTGAGTAGAGAATTACAGTGGAAAATTTGTAGTATATATGTTAGATTTACTTCTAGGTGCATAATTAGTAGTCAAAAATTCCTTTTCATGTGTTATTCATAGAAGCCAAGAATTAATAAGCAGAGAAAGTAATGTTAATGTTGATTATAGTACTGTTAATTATATTTTTGTTCATATATATACAGTTTTCTACTCTTCTGATGAAATATCCAGAATTGTAGTCCTGTTTGGTGGTGTGGTTAAATTTTAGTCAATACTGTGAATTTTTAAGGACTCGAGAGGGTGGAGCAGGGGAGTTCTGATTTATTATTCTTTGCCAATATTCTGTAAGTGAGTAGCAATTTTTCAGTGAAACATTAAAGACAGACCATCTTAAACGACCGTACGATCTCTCTCTCTCTCTCTCTCTCTCTCTCTCTCTCTCAATCATCCACTCCAATCTACACACCCATAACCTGTTCCCCCTCCCTTCCCCCCCACACACATTCATTCCCACCCTCTCCTCACCTCTCTCCTTCGCCTCCTTGCTAAACATACATTATATATGCACAAGCGACCTGCCTCACCCTGCCTCACCAGCCTCCATTACCGCTGACTTATGGCTGCTGCTACACCCTGCCTTATTGCTCTCCCCTGCCGAAAGGAAGGGGAGAGAGAGTAGAGGGGAAGCGAGGGGAAAAATAGAATGGATACGTAAAGAGTGATGGAGGTTGGTGATTTTGTTGCATTGGTCATCTTTTCTGGTAATTGGAGAGAGAGAGAGAGAGAGAGAGAGAGAGAGAGAGAGAGAGAGTTTATGAATACGTGGGTAGAGTGGGGATAAAATTGGATATCAACCATATGATAGTAGGAGGAAAAGGACAGAAAGAAGATGAGGCTAAATGAAGGAGAATAACAGCAAACAAAATGAATGGGATGAACGAAGAAATAATGCAGAGAGAGAGAGAGAGAGAGAATCAGAGCGACATGGTTTACAAAGAGGAATATTAGAGCACCGAATAAGGAGGAGGGTAAGTGGGAAGGAGGAAGGGAGTGGAGAGAAGGGAGAGAGAAGAGAAAAGACTGATTAGGAGGAGGAATAAAAGGGTAAGAGAAAGTAGGAAAGGGGGAGAAGAGAAGGAAATGGGAAGCGTGGAATTTGAGAGAGAGAGAGAGGGGGGGGGTTATAAGCAGAGAGAGGGTTAGGGGAAGGAAGGAAGGAATGAAGAGACAGGAGAGAGAGGAGAATGAACCAGAGGGTGAATGAAAGGGGAAGAGGAAGGGAAGGACTGATAATGAAAGAAGAGAGGAAAGGAAGAGAAGGATAAATTCTGAAGGATGAGAGTGAGAGAGATAATGAGAAGGGGAGGGAGTAGGAGGGAGTGGAGAGACGAGAGGAAGGGGGGAGGAAATTGATTAGGAAGCAGAATGAATGGGGAAGAGCAAGCGAAGGAAGGAAATGAAAGTGATTGTTGACTGAAGTAGTAATGATACTAGTAGGATGGATGAGAGAGAGAGAGAGAGAGAGAGAGAGAGAGAGAGAGAGAGAGAGAATGAAGATAAAAGAGAGAAGATTGTTTGGAAGGGAAAATAATGGGAGAAGAAAGAAAGGAGAGGAGCGGGAGGAGAGGACGAGAAGGACATTGGCAGAAGATATGTAAAAGAAGAGAGGATTAAGGTTAAGAAGAAGGGATACTTTGATTATTTTGAGTAAGGAGAAATGTGGGACAGGAGAAGAGGTTGGTTAGGAGGGTGAATAAAATGTAAGAAGGGAGGAAGAGAATGAAATGGGAAAGATGGTATGTGAATGAAAAGGGAGAGGAAGACATAATGAGTGGGAGGGTTGGTTGGGAGAGGGTGAAGGAGTGGAGAGTAAGGAGGTAGAAGAGAGGTGGTTGATAACAAGGAAGGACCAGTGTCATGAGGAAGAGATGATTGGGAGAGAAGGAAATGATCTGGGTGGTATGTGACTGAGAGAGAGAGAGAGAGAGAGAGAGAGGTGGTGGTGGTGGTGGTGGAGACATAAGAGAGATTTGGTATAAGATGAAAGGAGGATGAAGGGATGTGGAATAAAGGCTGTTTTTGAAGGCACTTAGAGAGAGAGAGAGAGAGAGAGAGAGAGAGAGAGAGAGAGAGAGAGAGAGAGAGAGAATCTGAACGGAGAGTGGCGGAGTGAGTGAGTGAAAGAGGAGGAAGGGGAAGAAATGGTTGAGCGAGCTTAATTGGAGAGAGAGAGAGAGAGAGAGAGAGAGAGAGAGAGAGAGAATGGCAGTTCGTAATGGAAAGGGAGAGGGGAATAAGATAGGGATGAAGACGAATAATATTAAATGA
>NC_137043.1:32722881-32790381 GCF_032717465.1 Coenobita brevimanus | reverse complement strand
ACAAGAAAACTACTGGTGCGATTATGACAAAAATTATAGGGATGATGAGCTATGAGTCTATGACCCTTTGATCACCTGATTAAATTTTGGGCCAAATAGGGCCAAGGCCCAGGCTGAAGGGCCAAATATTGTAAAAAATAATCGTTTATTTCACCGTAACTCCTTTCAAATTTGTCATATCGACATGAAACCAAAACCTAAAGGTGCATCTCTCAAATCTGCATCCGCTAACATGCCTCATTACATCAGGGGGTTTCATTCCCCATTTAGCGGTAGAGGGGTCAGTGTCAGGTGGGTCGGGCCGAAAATATCAAATGGGCATAAAATCGTCAATTTCCACCCGATTTACTCCAAATTTGATAAGTGACATCTCTGACTAGATATCCTGTTGTGTTTATACATCAGCACTAAAATGACTGCTGGGGACAGGTTTGCTGTGCCATAGCACCTCTTTTTTTTTTTTTTTTTTCCTCTGAATGTCTTACTTGTTGCTTTAGTGGCCTACCTTTTTTTATTATTATATTTCTTATTTCATTTTCCATCGCTTCTTTTTCCACTCTGATATCTTTTGACTCATTTTTACATTTCATTTCGTTCTTTCTTTAATGTTTCCTTTTTTTTCCTTTTTTTTTTTTTTTTTTAAATTTCCCCCTCACTAAGTCCTTCCCGTTTCCTCATTTGTGTGTGTGTGTGTGTGTGTGTGTGTGTGTGTGTGTGTGTGTGTGAAAGAGAGAGAGAGAGAGAGAGACCAAAAGCAGGGAAAATCAGTATCGTTTCAATTCGATGCCCATGACCACATTGCCTTTGAGAGATTGGATGTCGTAGGCAGAGAGAAATACAGGCTGAGGAAGACAGGTCCATGGTTTTGACAACTCTTGCATTGGGGAGGTGATCGGACAAAGGGGAGGTCTTGAGGATAGGTGGATGCGTGACCGCCGTGATGGGAGAGGCATATAGGTGCATAGTTCTGAAGGGTATAAATTCTCTCTGATAGCGATGAGAGAGAGAGAGAGAGAGAGAGAGAGAGAGAGAGAGAGAGAGAGAGAGAGGAAAAGAGCTAGTTAGACGAGAAGCTTTCAGTTCCATCCTGTTTAGAAAAGCTGTATGTGTTGTCTTCTTCCCTCTCTTTCTCACACACACACACACACACACACACACACACACACACACACACACACACACACACACACACACACACACACACACACACACACACACACACACACACTTGATAGTTGTGCGGGTAATGGCCTAGTACAGTCAGCAGCAAGTAAGAATTTTCAATGACGCAAGAAACTGATTTGCAAGAAAAGTAATAGGTCACGAGAACAAGAGATATGGATCATTCTGAGAGAAGATGAAGGATTAAGACGTCTTTAATGAAAATAAGAATACGTGGAAATTGTGCTGTGTAGATGTTTTCCGATATTAAGACGGTAAGACTGAAAGATAAAGACGAAACAGAAAAGAGGTTATTTACAGTAAGATGCGTCAGGTAAGACTCTGGGGCGTTCGATATGCAAAACAATAAATCACTTGGAGGATACATAATGGATTCGAAAGCGTTATCTCCCTGTGGAACAAGGTGAAGAAGAGCAAACTTTCAGCAAGACGGAAAAACTGAAACTGAAAAACAAGGTAAAAACAGTTTACGTGGGCAGGATGTTAGCAAGTAAACACATTTCTTGAGAGCAACAGAATTCACCTCAACGGGACAAATTTGCATTTTTAGCACTGAGGCCGGAAAAGGCACAAATTTTGTTTTTAACCCCTTCAATTCAGCGGCTCATTTTTTTTTTTTTTTTTTTTTTTTTTTTTTACCTCTAGACAGTTTTATTCAGCATCGGAAATAATTTTAGCTGAAGAGACTAGATAAACACCTTAATTAACCCCTTCACTACGAGAGGTCTGTCTTAGGCAGAATAAAGACACCTAGAGGCAGGAGAAATAAAACATAAAAATAAATCACTATATCGAAGAGACTAAAAGAATTTCAAACATCAAAAATTCAGTAAGAAATTGCAGGAAATGGAGGGATAGCATTAGAATCGTCCAAGTGGAATTAGAATTAAAATTATAGAATTCAAGCTTATCAAGGGGAATAGTCTGGATTAGACAGATCAGAGTTTACATGAGGGAGGTAAGAAGTAAAAATTAACATAGAGCAGAGAGGTTATTAGCAGGACACTCGAAAGAACATGTAGAGCTCCGTTTGCAGAGTTCGTTGCTCTTTCGGATGAAGGTATTATTGGCAGGTGTAAAATAAGTTTCAGCTTGATTCTAGAAAATAGAGTGACGATTTGATTTCGGTTCGTTGCTCGCGTTCCTTGCCCATTATTAAAGTATTTTTAGAGTTAATCCTCGCGTCACCTCCCCTTTTTACACACTTTTTTCCTTTCTTCCATTCTTTGTTAAAATCTTATTCATTTCCTTTACACCTATTCTGTTTTTGTGTTTTAATCACTGCGTCCGTTGTCTTTGTCTTTTGCCTTTCATCATCATTACAGTATAATCTGATGTCATTAGAATTATTATTGTGACCCCTGTTACCATTATTTTTATTAAAATATCCACCACCACCACCATCACTTTTCATTCCATCATAGTCATCATCATCATCATTATCATCGTCGTCATCTTCACCGTCGTCGTTGTCATCATCATCGTTGTCGTCATCTGCACCGTCATCGTCGTCGTCATCTTCATCATCGTCGTCATCTTCACCGTCATCATCTCAGTCATCATCATCATTTTCTTCTATCAGAGTCATCTTCACCATATGGATCATATTTCTTAACAACCATAATTAACTCAGATTCCCTGCAAAATCAGCCACAAGCAAAATGAACGCAAACTCAGAAAAAAAAAAATAGTGAAGAATCAAAACCAACAGATTCAAAAGTAAACAAAATAAAAAGCATAGAAAATTAATAACATTCAAAATTCAACGAAAGAAAATTCAGCAACAGGGAAAATCTATTAGATACAAAATTAACGACATGTGTCAAATATTCTAAAATCATTAACACAAAAAATCAGTGACTTACAAATCAACCAAGAGTAAACTCAAGAAACTCAGTCAACAAATAAAAATTACCGAGCCAAAAAGAAATTCAGTCTACACATAAAAAAGACGAACCAAACTCCGGAAAAAGTTCGAAGTGACCTCGGGCAATTTCTCTTACCTTGTCTAATTAAATTGTCAAAATGTAATTAACCTGTCCACTCGCCTAAGCTGGCAAGACACCTGCCCCTTCTACAGGTGACATGGCCAGAGAGAGAGAGAGAGAGAGAGTTATTTATGGACTTGAACTGCGTTCATTTTGTCATCTTGTGCGATGTCACTGCTGAGAGAGAGAGAGAGAGAGAGAGAGAGAGAGAGAATTGAGCAACGGGCAGGCAGACATATGAAAAGAGAGAGAGAGTTATTTAAGGCCTTGAACTGCGTTCGTTTTGTAATCTTGTGCAATATCACTGCTGAGAGAGAGAGAGAGAGAGAGAGAGAGAGAGAGAGAGAGAGAGAGAGAATTGAGCAACGGGCAGGCAGAGATGTGAAAAGAGATCAGAGAAATCCAAGAAAAGTGCAGACATAAAAAGCAAAGTAGATAGACTTTTCTTATGCTACTTTGAAAAGATATTCCGAACCGGATGGATAAAATATAATCTTCAGCAACTCCTTTAAGTTCGAGTCTTTCCTTATTTAAATATAATCGTCTTTGAATAACGATAGTAGACCGGGGTGGTAGTGACGCCTTCATGTGGTGGCGCCGATAAAACCAGGCGGATTCACTGCCTGATTTTACAGATGTCCCTGATCTATTTCCCCATGAAGGACGACAACTGAAGCCTGCAGTCCACTGGGTTTACATTTCAGATGGGTCAATAACAACAAAATAAATCGGAAAATGTGCTAACGGGCTGAAGCAGTTAAACAGAATCGTCAGAGAATAGTAAGAATAAAATAAAAAGGCCTGGTAGTGAAGGGAGGAAATCTCGCTTCGGGAATCTTGTCATCAAATTATACGACTCTCCTTCTTCTTGCTTATAAAATTATGTTTCGTAAAGTTTGCCACACAAGTTTCGAAATATTTTGTATACTCTCATGGAAACAAACTTGATGATGACGATGAACGTGAAGACTGGTAACATTATGGTGATGATGATAATGATGATGATTGATGACATATGATAATGATGATTATGATGATGATGTGGCCCTAAAATCATCTGACACTTGATCCCGGTGGAGTGCAGGCATAAGTTTCCCTTCTCTTGCTGTCCGCACGATCCTCCTTTTGAGGGATTGGGAAGTGGAGGGACGCTTATGGCAGTGGGGCCGAGTGGTTGTATCGGTGCCACCGCGTGAAGGCCTCCCTGTAAGGCACCAAACGTGAAGATACACAATATAAACGGTATATATTTTCCCACTTTCTTTCCGTTTTTTTATAGGTATAATTAAACGCGGCGACATTTTTAGGACGTTAAAAGTAGATGATGTTAAGAATTACATGCCTGTGAAAGTCTACACATGTCACACTCAAAGCTTCGTCTGCATAAGTGGTTTTGTGTGTGTGTGTGTGTGTGTGTGTGTGTGTGTGTGTGTGTGTGTGTGTGTGTGTGTGTGTCACCTAGCCCAGTCTAACTATATCAAACCTCACATAATCTCACCTAACCTCCCCATACCTAACCTAACTTACCCCAACCTAACCTAACCTAACCAAATGCAGCCTAACCCTGTCTAAAGCAACCTAATCTCACCCATTCTCACTTAAAGCTATCTACTGCACGCATTGTTATTGTAGTTAGCTTTTAAGAAATATTCCTGTTTCATGCTTTGAAATATGAGGCCTATAATGATGGTGATGGTTATTGGTGCAGATCTGATGATGATGATGATGATGGTAGAGGTGATAGTGATTGGTAGCATATGATGATGAATGGTGGCAGATATGACGAGGGTGATGGGTTTATGATGATGATGATGATACGTGACAAATATGACGACGATGATGATGATGGGCTGTTGATGATGATGATGATAAAGGTCATGGTGATTGGTGACGATGATGATGATAATGATGATAAAGGTGATGGTGATTGGTGACAGATAAGATGATGGTTGTTGAAATACGATGATGATGATGATGTTGATTTGGGGTAACTAAAAGACACACCTAACCGATAACTGATTTATTCCTTAAACCAGTAGACGTCATATTAAGTTTATATTTGTCATTTCCAGACGATATTATTCACCTTAATGTATGGGGTAAATAAAAAAGAAATAATTCTGTTAGGGAATCAGTGCTCAAATAGGTTATGAGGGTGATAAGTAGATAGATAGGTAGGTAGCCAGATAATTATACAGATAGATAGAGACAGCTAGACATAGGTAGATATAGAAAGGCAGGTAGATAAATAGCCTGTTAGATAGATAGATAGAAACTGTACATACATAGGCACATACAAGCAGACAGATGGAGAAAGATAAAGAGGCAGACCACTGGATAGAGAGAGAGAGAGAGAGAGAGAGAGAGAGCAGTAAACAGGTAAATACAGGTACTCACGTTCATCATGTAGGTAACTTTGTATGGCTCAGGGTTGGCAGTAACGCGACACTCGAAGTACACGTCGTCCCCTTGCTTGATGGAGTGTGGCACTAGGTTACGACCCATCTCCAGCACCACCACCGGGGCGTCTGTGGAAGAGATGGAGTGGGGATTGAGTGGGGGTTAAAGGCTGAGTGGGAGGGGTGCAGGGTTGAGTGGGACGGCTGCAAGAGTGAGTGGGAGGTAATGCCCCATCTCTAGCACAAT
Organism: Coenobita brevimanus; assembly: GCF_032717465.1. Lineage (NCBI taxonomy): Eukaryota > Metazoa > Arthropoda > Malacostraca > Decapoda > Coenobitidae > Coenobita > Coenobita brevimanus. The sequence continues at coordinate 32,784,565 of NC_137043.1, read as the reverse complement.
CACCGGGGTGTCCGTGGATGAGATGGAGGGGTGAGTGGGGGATGGAGTGGGGGTTGAGAGAGAGAGAGAGAGAGAGAGAGAATTATGGGAGGGGAGAGAGATTGGGGAAGACGGAGAGTAGTGGTAATTGGAAGCGGTGGATTAGCTAAGGTTCTCTGTCTGTCTGTCTGTCTCTGTCTCTCTCTCTCTCTCTCTCTCTCTCTCTCTCTCTCTCTCTCTCTCTCTCTCTCTCTCTCTCTCGTGAAAAAGCAACTAAAAGGGTAAGTGGGACTGTCAGGGAATGTAAGAGAGTGAGAGAGGGAGTTTGGGCGAATGGAATGGAGGAATGGTATGAAGGATGGATATTGCGTGAGTGAAATGGAGATGGAAAGGGAGAATGGGAGGAAATTGAGAGAATGAGTGGAAGAGTAAGAGGACAGAGGAGTGGGCGAATAGGTGGGAAGAGATAGAGTGAGAGTTGTGTGAGAGGGAGAGGAAAGATGAGGGAGTGAGTTGGTGTGTAGGAATTTTAGTGTAAGAGATAGAAGTGTGAAAGGAATGAAACGAGATTGAGTGTGTAAATGAGAAAACAGTGTGAGTAACAGAAAAGATGGAAGGTGGGTAGGACCGAAGCGGCTGAGAGATAGATAGATAAATAGATAGATAGACAATTAGATAGATTTGATTCAGAGGTAAGAAGGTAGGTAGGCAGATAGGTAGGTGGATAGTTAAGTTAGGGGAGAGAGAGAGAGAGAGAGAGAGAGAGAATCTACTGCATGTATACGCTAGAGACGAGACTTTGTGGGAGGGGTGTGTGAGAAAGTGAGAGAGAGTTTGTGGAGGGGAGTGAGAGAGAGGGAAGGGGAGATAATTATTTTTGGTAAGTTAGTGAAGTAGTGGGGAGAGTAACCGAGAAGTGTGGCATGAATATTTATGGTGGAAGTGAATATGGGAGCAGTGATTGTGATGATGATGATGATGATGATGCAGTAAGTGGATTAATAATAGTGATGATAATGATGATGACCACCTAAGGATGAAGGGAAGCAGCTAAACAAGAATCGATATAGGACATTTTTTCGGCCTTGATACCGTTTGTCAGTAAATCCCAAAATAATCAGCCAAACATGGATTTTCTTTCTTATGGATTTCTCTGTACTTTTTGCTCTTTACCGGGTGATTAGTTTATTTTCATGTGCTATCGATCTGTAACATTATCACTTCAGATGATGGCCAAGTGTAGTCAGAGTGGAGGGTTGATTTGACTAGCAACCAAGGAGACTCATTCCTACCTCATGCCCAAGGATCATCGGATTTCAAACCGTGAGAGTGTCCCTGTTCCATCAGATCAAAATAAACTGACTATAAAAGTGAATGAGAACCCGAGACTTACAGAGAGAGAGAGAGAGAGAGAGAGAGAGAGAGAGAGAGAGAAATCACTGGGTAAACGAAACTCAAAAACGTCACATCCTGCCACCATTAATACATCACTGTCAGTATTGTGTTTATTGCTGCAAAATTCGTGTTTATTTACTGCCAATATTGCGTTCTCTCTGTTACTTCGTACTCTATATTTACAGTGAAATCGTTCTCGTTTTCAGTCCAATATTGACGATACTTTTGCGATATATTCTGAAAATTTAGATGGGTTCCGCAGATTCGTGTCACTTGAAATCGAAAGTTATTGTACACTTTTACTACAGTATAAGATTTCGCCTTCTAGTTACCTGTTCAAAATTTTGTCCTTTATCTGCCATGTTATTTTGTACTGATGTCTATGAAGGAAATCCACTCAACAGTGCTCCAAAGACGTATTTATATTTTTCAGTTTACTTTGTCGATTTTCATGCCATTGAGGGTTATAGTTCAATAGTGATTTATACTGTTTTTGTGGTGATGGCCTTATGTATATGAATTTATATTATTTCACCATCTCTTTCCCGTTTCGTAGTAAGTATGATGATAATAGCGTGGAGAACATTATTACTTTTGTTATTATTGAAACGAAGCATCACACACAAAAATAAGAAATCCATCCCAAAAAGCTAAAGAAAAAAAAAAGGAATAAAAAAAAGATGCTAAAACGATGAGTAATAGTGAAAAGAACTAGAGATTGCGAGAAAGCAAAAAGTAAAATGTCAAAGATGGAATATGAAGAAAAAACTAAAAAAAAAAAAAGATCGAGGAAAATTAAAGTAGGTGTAATAAAAAATGAAGAAGTCAAAGATAGGCTGTGAAAACAGCAATAAAATGGCAAAGAAATAAAATATGAAAAACACGAAAAAAAGAATAAAAGTCAGTGAAAATTAAAGATGGAGAGAAAACGAAAAGAAAGTAAAAAGATAAGTCAGTCAGAATATAAAATTGAGGAAACGAAAAATATTGATAAAAAAAAAAGTCAGCGTAATAACTGATGGCAAAAAAAAAGAAAAAATAAAGTCAGAGAAAAATAAAGGATGGTGAGAAAACGAAGAGGCGATGTGGAATAAGAAGGAGGCCAGATATCTTAGAAGGACGAGCGGCGAAGGCAGAAGAAGAAGGGAAGGAGGAAATGAGGGAGGGAAGTGGGGGAGAGAAGGAGACAGGAGAGATTTGGGAAGAAATTCAATTGCTGGGCTGGGGGAGAATTATGGAAGGAGGAGGAGGAGGAGGAGGAGGAGGAGGGGCAAAGAGAGAGAGAGAGAGAGAGAGAGAGAGAGAACAATACTTCTTTAATAATAATCTAATAGAGCTTCCCTTCTCACAGTCCAATATATTTTCTTTTATCTCATTTTTCCTTTGTTTTCTTACTCCATGTTCTTTTTATCTGTTCCGATCTTTACATTATTGCCTTTTTCTGTGTATAGTATTTGCTCTCTCTCTCTCTCTCTCTCTCTCTCTCTCTCTCTCTCTCTCTCTCTCTCATCCATCTTGCAATTAATCCCTTCATCTTCCCTTTCTTGCTCCTCTTGGAAATCCCTCCCCTCCTCCCCATATCATTCTTCTCTCCTTCCCTTTCCCTCTTTCTCTCATCTCTCCTCTCATTCCCTTTTCATTAATCCTCTCTCTTTTTCCTCTCATTTTCTCAGCCTTTTCTTACGATTTCTTATGCCTTTATTATTCCCATTTTTTCTTCTTCCTGTTTAACTGCCATTCTGTCTCTTGTTTTTCGTTTTTTTCTTCTGTGTGTATGACCAAGAGACTAGACAAACCCCTTTAGCCCGAGGACGCCACTTTTATTTTTCTACTTTTTAGTCTACTTAAAAGAGCTGTCTGATAGTGAAGGGGTTAATAAAAGTTCTATCCAACCCTTCCAGTTCGAAAAGCTTCCCCTGAGCTGAATAAAATCGTCTGGAAGTAACAAGAATGAAAGGAAAATGGACGTAATGGCATTGGACAAATTACGCTTCCATCCATTGCCTGTTTTTCCCTCCGTTTCTTTCATCTCTTCATTTACTGTATTCACTTCACTCCAATTTCCTTTAGCCCTGTCTCTCTTCCTCTTCCCTCTCTCACCATTTTTCATGATCATCCTTTATGTTCCATGATCATCCCTTATTCCAGTCGTCTTCCTTTTTTTTTTTTTTCCATCGTCTGCCCTTCTCTTCCCCTGGTTTTTCCCATCCCGGCATCCATCTTCCTCTCCGGCAGCAGTGTGGCTCTTCCATCTCCTCTTCTGTAGTCATCTGTCAGTCGAATCGTTTGTATTTTTTTTTTTTTTACCCTGTCTCTCTGCTGAGCTCTCCTGCCCATCGTCCATTCTCTCGTTACCCAGACTCAGGGTAAATGTTGGGTTTGATAGATTGCCACAAACACATTTTCCAGTCTGATTAATTCCTAAGTTCAGTCCCTTAAAAAAAAATCATACTAGGCAGTGACTGTGTGTGTGTGTGTGTGTGTGTGTGTGTGTGTGTGTGTGTGTGTGTGTGTGTGTGTGTGTGTGTGTGTGTGTGTGTGTGTGTGTGTGTGTGTGTGTGTGTGTGTGTGTGTGTGATAAAAAAAAAACACCGACTTACAGTATACATTAAGCGTGGTTGACTCCGAGATGGCACTGCCCTTCACTGCCGGGTTGCTGGCTTGGCACCTCAAGGTCTTGCCATGGTCTCGTCTAGTTGGCACCAGAGTAACCACACCTGTTGTTACCTCTCCGGGGCTCGCTCTCTGTGGGGAACGAGAGTGGGCTGAGTGGGCAGAAAAGGGGGCGTGAGAGGGGTGAGAAGAGAAAAGAAGGTGAGGGGGAGAGAGGAGGAGAGATTAGAGGTACCAGCTTGTAGGAGGGGTGAGTGGAGCAAAAGGGGGAGAGGAAATGGGGAAGAGGGGAGAGCCAGAGGGGGTAAGAGAGTGAAGGAGTAAGAGGAAGAGATGAGAAACACCAGCTGTATCTCTGTTTGTTTGTACCTCCTTTGGGTTGACTCTGGGAGGGGTGGAGGGGGTTGAGCGGGGAGAGAGAAGAGAGGGGATGAAAGTGGGGTGAATGGAGGGAAGAGGGAGTGAACGGGAGGAAGAGATGGTTTGAGATAACCTGTGATGGATGGGAAGTTAGGAGAGACGATAGTGGATAAGGATTGAGAGAGAGAGAGAGAGAGAGAGAGAGAGAGTACAGGTATGAGGTGATGAGATGTGACAGTGAGAGACTAGCTGTGATGCGGGAAGGATTAGGTGAAATGAGCTCTGATTATGTGCAAGTGAAATTACAGCTGATGGAGGCAGACTGGGTGGGGACAGGAGATCTGAACAGGATAGGGGAGAGGAAATACGAATAAGTGAGATTGATTGATAGGTAGGAGGTAAATTGGTGGATGGATGGATGGATAGATAGACAGATAGATGAATAGGGACAGATGAATGGGTAGGTAGGTAGACGAATTAATAGATGCTGGAAATATAGCACAGACAGATAAAGCAGATGAATGGATGGATGGATAAGAGAGTAAATATATATCAGTAAATTGATAGACAGGTATAAAGATGAAACCCTACATCTCACTGTCATTTTGGTAGGAATGATTGCAAAAATGTGACTCAAAAATTGTACTAGTGAACAACATGACAAATTGTAATGACAGTATAGAAATTAGGATGATAGGTAAAAAAAATTCATCTTGAGATAAAATATGGGTCTTATTTGGTACATCTTGTTGCTTAATTCTACTTACTTAAAACACATTCTTTATTGAACACTCAGGCTCAAATGCTGTGTTATTCTGGACACATCCTTTACGTGTTTTGTTTTTTTAGCATTTCTCTCCTTTTAATTTTTCCTGTTTCTCTTGCGTGCTTGTCCTGTCGCCACTGTCCCCGTCTCCCCCATCCCATCTCAGACTCGCTTCTCTCTGTCTCCCATCCCACACTCCCATCCCTCTCATCTCAGTCATCGCTCCACTTCCCATCCCGCTCCCCCCGCTTCCACTCCGTTCCTCTTTCTCCCATTCCACTTTCCCCTCCCATTCCCCTTTCTCATGTAATTTCCACTTTCCCATTCCTCACTCATCACCCCTCCCACATTTCCACCCTTTGAAGCCACTCTCCACTTTTGCACAACTCTCATCTCTCTTCCACATCACTCCCTCACCCTTCCACCACCAACTTTTGCACCTGTCCAAGCCACTCTCCACACTTTCATAACTCTGATCTCTCCTCCGCATCACTCCACTCCTCCACACCAATATTCACTCCTCCAAATAACTGTCTACTTTTCCATATTAATCTTCACTTTTCCACATCACTCTCCACTCCTTCAAATCGCTGTCTATGGTTGTACATCACTCCACACTGGTCTTCCACATATCTCCTCATTCTTCCACACCATTGCCCTCTGTTCCACATCAGTCCTCGCTCTTCCACATCATCTTCACTGTTCCACATCATCTCCACTCTCACACGTCACTCCTAATGCAAGACCATATCCCCTCAGTTCTCCATTTCATCACTCCCACTCTAATTCCTGTACTTTTCCCTCACCGATTCCACACTTTCAATCCTTACACTCTCTTCCCTTTTCGTCCTCCCTCTCTTCCACCCAATTCCTTTCTCATCTTCTCTTCCATTCCCCCTTTACCAACTCTACTGGCCACTCTTCCACATTACCCGCAGTTTTTCCACATCACTTTCCATACTTTCTTAGCACTCTTTCCACATCCCATCCCAAATCCTCTACTTTCCCTCTCCTCCCACTCCACCCACTCCTCTCCAGCCACTCACGGTATGGGTCATGAGCGTTGTCAATCTACTCCTAACCCTGCCTAACCTAACGTAACTCAACCCAGCCCAACCCTTCCTAACCCACCCAAACCCAATCCAACCCAAGCCAACCCAACTCATGCCAACCCAACCCAACCCAACCCAATCCTTCCTAGCCTAACCAAGCCAAACCCATCTCATGCCAACCCAACCCAACCCTTTCAATCCTAAACCAGCCAATCCCAACTCATGCCAACCCAACCCAACCCAATTCATCCCACCCCACCCCACCCCACCCCACCCCACCCCACCCCACCCCACTCCACTCCACTCCTACTCTCTCTCCTCCCCCACCACTCACGGTATGGGTCCGGAGCGTGTCGACCTGCTTTCCGTCCTGGTACCACGTAATAACAGCGGGGGGCCTGGATCCCTTACTCTCGCAGGTGAAGGTAAACTGCTGACCCGCCAACAGGGGGGTGGACGGCCCCTTAATGCGTACACTGAGGGGGCGCACTGTGGGGGAGAGAGGGAGAGAGGGAGGGAGGTTAGTGAGTTGAAGAGTTGGATAGAATTAGATAGTGATTACAGCTGGGGTGGTAACAGTAAATATAATAATAATAAAAAATAATAATAATTAATAATAATAATAATAATAACAACAAAAACAACAGCAACAACAACAACAACAATAATAATAATAATAATAATAATAATAATAATAATTTAACTCTTTCTGTTCGTAATAATCTGTGCTAAATAAAAAGGGCACTGTGGATTTTTTTTTCTTTTTTCATGAATAAAATTTTTGCACTATGGAGATGGACGAAAAGGGGACGAAAAGTATGTTGGATTTGGAAGGAAAATACAAGTCGAGGTGAGCTGTGGAATTTAAAAAATTTGGGAGAGAGAGAGAGAGAGAGAATATATGCGAAAGTGAGTGAGAAAAAAGGTGTGAAAAGTGAGAGAGTGAGTAAGACGGAGAGCGGGATCGTATGAGACAGAGAGTGTGGTTTTAAGAGAATTGAGGAGGGTAAATGAGATGTGAGGGAGTGGGGAGAAGAAGAATGGGATTTTCTCAATGAGCCTTAAGAGAGAGGAGGCAGAGGAAGAGGAGGAGGAAGAGGGATAAAAGAGGAATAGAAGGAGGAAAAGGAAGGGGAAGGAGGAGGAAGAGAATGAAGAAAGAAAGGGGAGAGAAGGAAGGGGAACGAGGAGAAGAAACAGACGGGTGGAAGAGGAAAGAGGAAGAGGAGAAAGAAAATGAGGAATGAAAGAGGAAACGTGAAAAAAAAGAGAGGAAAATAGGAAAAAGAATAAGGAGACAGGAAAATCTGAGAGAGAGAGAGAGAGAGAGAAAGGTAAACATTTATCACCTTTGAAATACGAAACACATTAAATAAAAGGAAACGCAGTATATAAGAACCAACTTTCGTATCGTGCTTTTTAAAACGAAACCATATATATATATTTTTTTAAGGACGATGAATTATTAGCTTTTTTTCGTTTGTCTTTTTTCTTTTTTTGTTGTTGTTTTTTGGAGAGGAAATGAGAAAGCTTTGATGTCTGTTGTCTCTGTGGGGATAATGCATCTTACTGGGACTTCTATTGTTTGTTGGATTTTTGTTCTTAATGCATCTCTTATTAGCAAAAAAAAAAAAAAGTTAGAATGCAGTGTGTGTGTGTGTGTAAGAGAGAGAGAGAGAGAGAGAGAGAGAGGGGAAGGAGACTGGAGAGCGGAGAATAAGCGACGGAAAAAAAGGAGATATACTCACTAAAATTACAGTATTGTATATTCTACGCCTGTTTTATATGTACATGACAAACACTTTCACTTAAGCTGATTGCCCCTGTGCTTGCCTAACGGAAGTGCAGTTGTATTTCACGTCTATCTAGTCTTTACTTTTGTATTTCCATGCTGACACCATTGTTAAAGTCTCCATTCTTCGTGAGGAATTTTCCCAACGGATTAAAGTGACAGGAAAGCAGTATAGATGGCACCTATAACGTCATCATCATTCATATTGGAGTGAATAAATGGGGAAAATAAGTATGTTTTGAGGGAAAAAATGCCAATTGTTTTATATTTATGAAGTAGGTAAAACACACACACACACACACACACACACACACACACACACACACACACACACACACACACACACACACACACACACACACACACACACACACACACACACACACACACACACACACACACACACACACACCTTCACTACGACGGCGCATGTCATTTTCATCGTCTACTATCACTTTTTTTCATTCATCTTAAGGAACGATCTCATTAATATTCACTCATTCACCCATAATCTAATCATGATCGATACAACTCTAGTATTGTATTCCATCTGATGCCAGACGATTTTCTTCATCTGAGAATAAGTCGCAGGAGCTTGAGTGTTCAGAGAGTTTTTTACGTCCCAATTTTCCTCCAGAACGCCACCCGCAGTAGTCGATATAGATCCAGGTCCCCAGACAGTAAGGCTCAGAATTAGAGTTAAATTTATACCTATCGACTGCACCAGGGTTAGTAAGGCAGGCGGTCTATTTATGCTAAGTCCCAGTCTTCCCCTAGAACATGACCCACAACAATTGATGTTACTTTCAGGTCCCCATTTATACTACTACGTGAAGAGGGGCAAGGCAGTAAACAAAGTCAGTCAGACCTGCTCCCCAAGAAAGTTCATTTTGTTATAGTGCGATTACTTTAACCTGACCAACATCCTTAATCTCGTTCTACTTAGTTGAACGCCAAGTGCAGTTAGATTGGAGGGTCGATATAACTAATAAACAGAGATAGTTATGTCTGCCTCAGCACTAAGGCTTATCGAATTTTATGCAACCACAACCTAATTTCCAAGTTGTGGGAGTGGCCCAGTTCCATCAAATGAAAGCAGACTATTGCTACATTGACAAGACTCAAGACGTTACATATCCCAAGGTTTAGTTTCCAAAGACAGTTGGAGTGGGATGTCCGGAGATTCTTAGCACTACTGACTGTAGAGTAGATCTGACCTTCTAAATGACCAGTTGCTTCGTAGCTGTTGGGTGTTTGGGCCAATGATTTGATGGCTTTTGTCATAGTATATATTTAGACTGGGGTTTGAGCTGATACCTGGCAGAGCCGCCACGGAATCTTACTGGGAGTGGAACACTTTTCGTCTGATCCCTCACAGTGGACCTGCCCAGTATGGTAGTACCTGACTAGTTTAGCTCCACTGATCACTGGGATGCACAAGCTTCTTCGCCTCGGCAAGGCAGTGTTCCTTCGAAGAAGAAAATTTTGATGGTTGGTGTGGCCAAAAAATATTAAATCGAAAAAGTTGCCGGTATGTGAGATAATCCGAAAGACGAGTTACGAAAAAGAAATTTGTGTGAGTGTGGCGTGATCACGGCCATTGGTGCACCTCTGTCCCCAGCTGGTCCAGGTCCCACTGGCAGAGGTACTCCTCTAACTCCTCACAAGTTGGGATATAAAACGGGGTGTCCGTCTGGGATGAGGCGGGGTGCAGGTCACAGAGGGAATCCGGAGCGTCAAAAAGATGTGTTGGGGTGAGGTGTGGCAGGTGTGTGGGAATCTCAGTCATCAAGTGGTGAACGGCGTCCCAGGAAGGTGAGGGCAGGTTATGGAGGAGGGAGTCAGCCGGGGTAGGTGTGAGGCGGGGCTGGGGTGGGGCAGACACATCCTCTAACACAACACAACACTTCTCCTCCATCACACCAACAAACACATAAAACCGCCACCCATGGCTCCCCATCCTCGACTCAACCCGCACCCCGAGACGCCTCAACAGCTGACTCACTTCAAGAATCGAAGCACAGGAAATTTGGCGATCCTGGGCAAATGTTTGATATTGGATGTAAAATACGTCACGGGGAACAGTGTGTTGCTTACTGGATGTAAGCCTGTAGTTCAAGGACAAAAACTCCAACAACCCCTCCTTGCCCTCAAACTGCAGCTCTGGCCGCATTGCTGGACTATCTAGATTTACTGACAGATCTCCAATAATAACTTATATATCGGAAATGATATGCAATAAACTGCTTACGTACGTCAGAGGTGCGCGTGCGCTCTCAACGCTCTCTGAACACTAATGAGCCCTGGAAGCTTCAGCGCGGCCTTATATACCCCAGGAAACCTGAGAAAAAACCGCCCGAGGAAATTAAAAAATAAAAAATAAAAAGAACACACACACACACTCACACGACGAACCTTCGAGGAAAAAAAAACGTGCTGAGGCATCTTAGAGAAAATGTGCATCTGAAGCAGCTGAGGAAAGAAAGAAAATGTGCCAGATATACACCCGAGGAAACCTTAAAGGAATTATGCCGAAAAACCACCCGGAAAAGTCTGAGAGAAAATGTCAATTAAAAAAAAAAACCGAAGAAATAATAGAGATGTGCCGAAAAAAAAAAAAAAAGATTAAGCAATAGAGAATATGTGCCCCCCCAAAAAAACACACACCCAGGGAAGCAGTAGAGAAGATGTGCCAAAAAAGACACCCAAGAAAGCAATAGAGAAGATGTGCCGGAAAAAGAAACACCCAAGGAAGCAATAGAGAAGATGTGCCAAAATAACACCCTAGGAAGCAATAAGGATGTGCCAAAAAAAAAAAAAAACTAGGAAGCAATAGAGAAGATATACCGGAAAAACACTCGATTAAGCACTGGAGAAGATGTGCCAAATAAAGTAAACAATAGAGATTATGTGCACAAGAAAAAAGGAAACAATCGAGAAGTTGTGCCGAAAAAACACCCAAGGAAACAATAGAGATGATGTGCCGGGAAAAAAACACCCAAGGAAACAATAGGGATGACGTGCCGGAAAAAAGACCCAAGGAGACAGTAGAGATGATGTGCCAAAGAAACACCCAAGGAAACAATAGAGAAGATGTGCCGAAAAAAAACACGCAAGGAAACAGTGGAGAAGATGTGCCGAAAAAAAATAATACGAGGAAACAAGAGAGAAGTTATGCCAAAAAAAAATAAAAAAAAAAAATAAGTCTAAAGAATAGAGATGTGCCGGGTCAGCAAATTAGGTGATACGATGATGGTGCCATTCAGGATCTTACGAAGACCTTAAGAAAACTCCAAGACCCGTTGAAGGTCCTAAGAAGATCCAAAGACTCTAAGTAAACCCAAGGAAGACACTAAGACGACCCAAAGAAGACCCAAGGAAGACACTAAGACGACCCAAAGAAGACCCAAGGAAGACACTAAGACGACCCAAAGAAGACCCAAGGAAGACACTAAGACGACCCAAAGAAGACCCAAGGAAGGCACTAAGACGACGTAAAGAAGACCCAAGGAAGACATAAAGACGACCCAAAGAAGACCCAAGGAAGACACTAAAACGACCCAAAGAAGACCCAAGGAAGACACTAAGACGACCCAAAGAAGACTCAAGGAAGACAGCAATACGACCCAAAGAAGACACAAGACAACCCAAAGAAGACCCAAAGAAGGCACTAAGACGACCAAAAGAAGACCCAAGGAAAGCACTAAGACTACCCAAACAAGACCCAAGGAAGACACTAAAACGACCCAAACAAGACCCAAGGAAGACACTAAAACGACCCAAAGACCCAAGGAAGACACTAAGACGACCCAAGGAAGACACTAAGACGACCCAAGGAAGACACTAAGACGACCCAAGGAAGACACTAAGACGACCCAAGGAAGACACTAAGACGACCCAAGGAAGACACTAAGACGACCCAAAGACCCAAGGAAGACACTAAGACGACCCAAAGAAGACCCAAGGAAGACACTAAGATGACCCAAAGAAGACCCAAGGAAGACACTAAGACGACCCAAAGAAGACCCAAGGATGACACAAAGACGGCCCACAGAAGATCCATGGAAGACCCAAAGACGACACACTGACGACCCAATTACACACTAAGAATACCCAAAGAAGACACAAAGAATACCCAAACAAGACCCTAAGAAGGCCGTAGGAAAACTCTAAGACCCTAAAAATACCTAAAATGCCTAAAGAAGACCCCAAGACGACCTTAAGAAGACCCCAAAGAAGGCCTGTGCAGTCCTCAGTCTCATTCTCTCCCTCTCCCTCTTCTTGTCTCCTTTTTTTTTTATTTTTCTGTATTTCCTTTTAATTGGGGGACAAGGACTAGAAGTAACTGCGGCGTGAGGAAAGGAAATGGAGAATGAGAGGGAGATAGGAACAAGAGGAAGAAAAGAGGGAGAGAGAGAAAAAAACGAAGGTGAAAAGAGGACGAGGGAGAAGGAGACAATTGATATGCGAAGAGAGAGAGAGAGAGAGAGAGATCTGTCTGCGGAAGGAGGATCGTGAACTGCTCAAGAAGGGCAACTGCAGCCTCCAGTCCACAGGGTTCACGTTCAGATGAGCCATGAGCGTCAGAGTGAATAATTATTTGTTTTTTCGTGCTGTTTTTGAGGCTTAGTCATCCACGTTGCTGCCATTAAAAATCCTTTCAATACCACTTTTCATTTGTATTTTAATTTTGCTGCAGTTCATCTTATTTCCGTTTGAAGTGCATCCATGCCTGTTGCAGTACGGTGTGAGAAATGACAGAGACTCGGGGTCTGTTGCTGTGTGGTGTAGGTCAAGGTCAGTGATGTAATATGAGTGAATAGGCTGCATGCTGTGTGGTTAGAGAGAGAGAGAGAGAGAGAGAGAGAGAGAGAGAGAGAGAGAGAGAGAGAGAGAATGTGTAAAAGTGTGAGATATGATGGTTTGATTGAGTTATAGTGGATTAAGGTTGACATGTAACAGGTGTGAGAGACGTTAGAAGAGATGTGAAGTACGGGGATGTGAGGATTATGAGAGTGGGTATGTGTGATGTAGAGTTACTGTAAATGAATGAAATATGAAAAGTTAAAGGTGTCAGCCAGTGTGTGCGGTAGTGTGTATGAGGTGAATTGCGAGGCAAGGCAGTATGCAACATCAGGCCTAGTTATATCAAACGTAAATTTACAAACAACTGTAGTTCTTTTACCTAAACTTGGCCCATATTTTCGTCCTTTTGCAATTAATGAACGTAGATCAGTAGCAGAAAAAAAACAGTGCTACGGTTCCACTTCCTTTCGACAATAATTCTTCGTCACCAGCATCATAGCCTAGTAATAGTCTGGCGTTGCAACACAGGATTGAAGATGAGATGATGACAGTTTTAGGCCAAATTAAAGTGACCAGACTATATACACTAAATAGTATATCCTACCTCGAACACAGGCATACTACATCAGTGAACCAGATATCATACTCAAACACGTGTATACTCCCCCAGCCGTAATGATGTGCAAATTATTCACAGTAGACTAGCATACTTTCAGCATAACTGTTTTGCGTGAGTGCCCCAGACTTTAGACCCAGATAAATATGTCACAATTATTGTATATCCACCAACCCATAATGACATGCTAATTATTTATCACTTGTTTAATGCGAATCATACACAGTGGCCTAGTTTCAGCACAGACTTAAAAATATACAGTATAGCAGCTACTACTTTAAGCTTGGATATTTACGTAACTCACTGTATGAAAGTAATTTGTCACGTTCATCACAATCGAGTTTTATACATTAGGATACATCAGAAGAAAAAACCCTGTGCGTGGTTCAGAAAGTAGATCCAAATGGAAACATACCACACTTGTATATGTCAAAATGTAGTATACCCACCAGACCTTAATGATATCCAGATCATACTGTATAGGAGTTTAGTGGATGCGAGTTGTACAGAACAATAAATTTCCATCACAACTAGCTTTACTATACTCTCTTCACTCTTAGATAGGTGTAAAATGCCATCTCTCCATTTTTAAGTGCTGAGCTGTACCAAGAGGTTAATTCTAGAACATGATGCTTTTCACGAAGAGGTGCAATGGAAAGAATGTAGGGTCTTATTTTGTCACTGAGCCGCAGGAAATAGGCTACAAAAAAACAGAAAACTCCGCCTATTTAAGTGAATGAACTTTACAGGCAAATCAAACTCAGGTAGTGTATAATTTATGTACCCTTTTTCTGCCCGGTGCACTAAATCTAAGAGCTAACCGATACTTTGTCTTTCACGCACACAACTAGTCAGCTCTGAAACTGCCTTCCTCAGTCCGTCTTTCCCACTGCCTGTGACCTCCAGTCTTTTCATTTCTGTATGTTCAGGCATCTCAAGGCATCTCAAGTGAACTGAACTTGAATTTGACTGTCTTTTTCTGTAATTTTCTCGTGAACAGACGAAGTTTAAATGTCATCCTTGGGTTTGTCTTCTCATCTTAAAAAATGTAAACCAGCATAGAGTACATCCACCAGACCGTAACATCTGCAGCACGATGACTCATTTTTAACATATTGGTGGTACATCAGTATTAATTTATTCACACTGAGAGAGATTTTTCTAACAAGGGGAGATAAATACAACTCTCTTTACCTCCCTTAATACAAGAAGACTCTCCTAGCCTGAAATCGTTTGTAGACAGCGAGTACAAACTACTGTAAGCTTAAACGTCATCGTGGTGAAGTGATACATGATATACAACTATGGCCCGCTATTTCGTTGGTCAAGGAGGGTCCCTAACACCTCTTCCTATGTGATTTATTTTGTTTGTAATACCTTGCCGTCCTCTTTTGCCCTACTTAAATCATTCTAATTTCAACATAATCTTCACAAGTAACGTACAAAACGATATTAGCCAGCCGTATCCAAAAATAAGTAGGCGAGGAAGAGGTGTTGGGGAGCTTCCTTATCCGACGGGAATACGAGTCTGTGTATCACTTGTACAACGAATGCATTATCAGGTAAAACAAATAACCACGGGAGTATAGTAGATAGGCGATAATGAAAAAGAAAGAAAGTGGACCGCGAATGTTTTATCACCAGCCTCATGCATAAATTAACCTCTCTCAGGTCATGATCTCCGCTATCCCTCTTTAATCTGGGTAAATGGTATTAAAATTAGCGATCCAGTCGCTTATCAGATCACTCGGCAATTATTCACTATATGTTTGGGTGAGTGAAGTGGTGCTGGAGTGCGACGCCTTCGAGTGGTGGCACTTATATGGCTGGGGGACTCAACTACCTGATTATACAAACTTTTCTCTTTGACATCCCATTTCCTCGAATTGTGGATGATGGACTGTGGAGAAGATGACATTTAAGACTGCATATCTGTCTGTCATTCTGTTGAATAGGGAAGTTTAGGTTAGATTAAGTTAGATTAGATTAGATTAGATTAGGTTAGGTTAGGCCAGGTCAAGTTAGGTTAGAAAAACTTAGGTTTGGTAGGGACGAATGAAACGGCTGGGAACGGATTAACCTTTGATCTAGACCGACCTGAAAGGGTTCGGAGACTCGAGCCCTGAAGCGTCGTTTAGTCTTTGCCGTATGTAGTGTTATACAGGTATTCAGGTGTTCTACTCTTGATTATATACAGTGGGTGACCCCATCGCCTCAGGTACAGTACCAACGTGAAATGATGCAAATTACTCTTAGCTTCGGAGTTAGTCACTTGGACGTCCGGGGATAGAACTCGCAGAAAAGCTCTCGCCTTCTGTTTCATGTAAAGTGACTTTGTGTACCCCTGAACGTCAAGGGGAAAGTATGATCATTTCCAAAAGCGGAAAAATAGATAGATAGATGGACAGATAGAGAGAGAGAGAGATAGACAGATGGATGGATGATACATATATACATGTATACATTCATACGTACATATACTGTATATATAGCGCAGCCTCATCATCTCTGGTTTCGTGTTGGTTTGTCCCTTTGTGACAAGTTTCAATAAATGATTGCTATCAGTACATTTCACACACATCATTATATTTCACACACCCATGTTTTTATTTATGAACTCTATACTCCCATATGGTTAACGCAGAGCACGTAATTAACCCACTGAAAATGTCCAGTTATTTCAATGAGGTAATTTGCCCCTAGTTTGGGAGCCACTGATCTACCTGTTATGAAGGTACTGCCAGCTCTAATCAGTAAATGATACTGTATGTTGACCTAACATCACAAAGCAAAACTGCGTTTTAAAAAAAGGATGTTACTACACCATATCAACATTGCTGCGGCTTATCAGACAATATACTGTACCTGTCTGTTTCTTTATCTACCTTCCTGTCTGTCTGTCTCTGTCTTCCTACTTACCTACCCACTTACCTGCCTACCGAACTCTCTCTCTTTCTCTCATATATATATATATATATATATATATATATATATATATATATATATATATATATATATATATATATATATATATATATATATATATATATATATATATATATATATATATATGTACTGCACCTCGAAGTTTGCAAATCTCAACTCCTGAACCCGTTGCACCGAACAAAGCAATTCCACTGACACTGTTGACTCTGCCTCTGAGTCCGTGAGAAAATACTTGTTCCCTACCTTTCGTGTACTCTAGCACTCCCTTCCACCTCGTTCTCCGTTTTGTACATTTTCATTCATGGCCTTGCATTATCCATCCCCCGGGGTTGTTTACATTTAGTCCAGCTGATTTTAGTAACTGTATAGTGAATAATGGGACTTCCGAGGGATGTACGCTGACTTAAATAACTGTTTATTGTATAGTGAAAGTTGGTGCTGCTAAGGGAATGTACATTAATTTTTTTATCTTTTTTTTTTCAGGTACGTGACGACTTCCAGGTGAATACAGCATACGAAGGTGAGGGTGTCTACTCGGCATGAAGTGAGAGAGAGAGAGAGAGAGAGAGAGAATGGTGAAGCGTACTCTGTGTCTGATATATGCTGATGATGTTGTGTTCTTACATATATGGTACACAGGGTCTTTTGCAAGCTGGCTCAAGAGTTATGTACATGTGAGGGACGAGATTTGCAAGTAAATGTAGATAAGACACTGTAAGATATGGGCCTGTATTCTCGTCGGGTAAGAAAGCTTCCTAGCACCTCATGCTTAGCGACTTATTTTTAGATACGGTTAGTTAATATCACTTTGTACATTACTTATGCAGAGTGTGATGATATTGGAATATTTTAAGTAACAAAGAATACGACAGCAAAATGTAATAAGCAAAATAAATCGCTTAAGAAGATGTTTTAGGTACGAGCCATGGACTTCTCACGTGGACAGAGTAGTCTTGATATGGCGACCAGAGAGAGTGTTTATAGAGCGATTTGTTTTATTTAAAAGGATATGTATATTTTCGTAGCGGTTAATTATTTTTACAACTCATTTTGTTTTCATGATTGAAAGCATTAAGAGAAATGGTGTGAGATGATTTAGCCATGTGGAGAGAATGGAGGAGAGACTGACAAGTACAATGTATGTGAGTGAGGTGGAGGGGGGGAGGGGGGAGGGAGACCGAGGAGGAGTTGGAGGGAAGGTCTAGAGATAAATGAGAGAGGGAGGAGTGAGTTGGAGAGTGGGCAGCCAAATGGTGGAAGACTGGGTGACAAGGAAGCGATTTGTTTTGGACCACACCTTTCGGGATTAAAGTGTGTGGCTAGAAGTACATACATCAGTGGTTATTTTTTAGTATTATTTAACTTCAGTATCCGCCTTGGCTTGATTGTGAAGTGTTTGGCAGCTTTGCGAGTGAAGACAAAAGTATGAACAATCAGTCATGTACACAGCTTAAGATAGGTTGTAAAAGTGGATACAGAGCCAGGTGTGCGATGGACTTTTTTAGGGGGGGTAACGTTTCGGGCTGCGTGTGCTTCCATCATCAGCCTACCCCTTTTAGGCTTGAATATATCCTAAGGGATTGGTGGCAAGAGAAGGCCTTATAGATAGATTGATTGATTGATAGATACAGTAGATAGGTAGACTGATAGAAAGACAGGTAGACAGAAACTGGGGCAGTCTTTTAACCACTCACAGTTCATCTATGTGTACACTCTGATTTAAAATAAGCACAACACTAACGCCATTGAATATCTGCGACCTTATACATCGATATTGTCAAATATACAGTATATCTCATTGGATATCCGTATCTCACTCAGGCGTACCAACCATACGGACGAGGATTTTATCAAATACATTTCGTTCATACACGTATGTAGAGGTCACCAGTGTAAAGATATTATCTGACCCGAGTGTACGGACATATATATATCTACTGCATATTTATCTGTCTGTTATTCTCTTTATATATCTATCTCTATCCATCCACCTGTCTTTATATCTGTCTATCTATCTATCCATCTACAGTATATATCTAAATAGTGATGTCCAAAGAGAGGGCGTTGCTAATTATTAATCTTTGTTTGACATGGGAAGGTTCTGGGATACATAGATAGATAGACAGATAAATAGATAGGCTGGTAGGTAGATTGATAGGCAGATTAACATACTACTCACGGTTCATGTCTATAGTGATGTCCTGAGAGAGAGGGCGCTGCTGGTTGTTATTCTGTGCTTGACATGTGAACGTCTTGAGGTGATGCGCTCTGTTGACCTCCGGGATCCTCAAGTCTGACCTAATTTGACCTTCTCTGGTGACCTCTGACCTCCGCTCCACCAACACCCGCTCCGAGTACCAGGTCACTGAGGGCTGGGGACGACCTGGGGGGATGGAAGGTCATTTAGTTGGATATTGAGGGATGATTATAGTAAATTTTGATCAAGATGACTTATATTTTGGTGAAGATGAGCACATATCACAAATTTTACGCGGAGAAATGACGGCAATATATACGCAACAGTCTGACATGAGATGTGAGAAATTCCTTCATGATCCACAGAAAATCTGGCATTGAAATGTCAAGCAAATATTCGGTGAAAAACATATATTTTGAAACTCCGAAAATATATGAGAATTACTTCCATGCGGGATAGAAAAACTGACACAGAAATATTGTGAAGGAAATGTTATATTGGAGAATATATGTTTTATTAGAAGCAGGTGAATATGACTCTGGCTAAAATGATGTATGGAAAAACTGTTAGGGAAATTAAAAAAAAAAAAAAATGGATAGACTACATTTTCCAGTTTTACAGGAAATATAAAAATATCCTGTATATCGCTTTTATCCAATCTCACGAAGAACCTTAACCTAGATCGCCTCAGTTCATGCTCAGGTGTAGTTAGATTTGATCAGTAACCAATGAGATTCATTCCTAACTCATAATTAAGATCCACTGAATTTCAGGCAACCTCAATTTAGTATTGTGAGGGTAACCCAGTTCCCTCAGATGAAAGATGACTCAATACAGGACATATAAGAATCCTGTCATCGAAAAATTGGTGGAAAATATGAGTGTCAGTTTTTTCATTATATTCTGATGCTATACTCCTCATACTTTAACTCTGCCATAAATTGCCATGTACAATAGAGTACCAGTAGGGTATGATTCTAGTCATGAATAAGTGCTATGATAAGGAGGTAGAGCATAGTGTTATTTTCTTTCACGTAGTACCGTGAAATTCTAAAAGGACGAAATTTTGGGCCAATTTAAGGTAAAAGGAGTATCGTTGTACCATTATTCCATTAAGGTATTGTGTTGAAGATGCATATTTCTTGATCCGAAAAAGTGAAAGGCAAGATTAATGTTGTATTTACTGATCAAACAGGTATTCAGGTAACTACTTCCTCGTTTATTGTGTGTGTGTGTGTGTGTGTGTGTGTGTGTGAGTGAGAGAGAGAGAGAGAGAGAGAGAGAGAGAGAGAGAGAGAGAGGTGAAAGGGTAGTGGGGTGACATTAAGGTTAGGTGAATGAAAGAAAAACGAGTCGGGAGTAAAGGATGGAAGGGTTAAATATAGAATGAGAGGGAGAGTGGGGTGAGTGAGGTTAATTGGGGTGAATGAGAGATGAGAGGGGTGAATATGAAATGTGAAGGTAAGAGGTTAGTCTGGGGGAAGGGGTGAATTTAGAATGTGAATTGGGTTGAGCGGGGTGATGAGTGGGCGAGGGTGGGGTGACGAGATGAACAACGAAGGACATGGTGAGTAGATGAGGGTGAAAGAAGGGCTGGGGTGAGAGGAGTGAAAGGGTGATGAAAAGGGGTGCATAAGACTTGTGGTGAGAGGGGGATGAGAGGGCGAGGGTGGGGTGACAAGAAAAATTACTAAGGACTTGGTGAGTGGATGAGGGTGAGGGAAGAGTCTGTGTGAGAGGGATGAAAGAGGAATGGGGAGGGGTGCAAGAGGGGTGAGAGAGGTGAATAAGAGATGCTAGTGGAGCAGAGTGAGGTGAATGGGAAGGGCGGTGAGAGATGTGAGTGAGAGATGAAAAGTAAGGTGAGAGGAGTGGGAGATGAGTGAGATGAGATTAGAGAGAGAGAAGGGGATTGAGCCATTATAAGCAAGTACACTAGGTTCGGTGAAAAGTATATTCATACATAAATACTTTCTTTTTCGTCATTTATCAAAATTATATTGCGTCGTTTGTCTGAAAAAAAAAAAAAAAAAGTAAATTGCGCCGTTCATCATATGATTTTGTGCACTAAAATAAAAAATTAGGTGCCGTAATAGCAAGTGAACACTAATGAGTAAAGGCAAAATAGAACACGTGTAAGCATAAATACATTTTGTTCATCGAAATGATAGATTTTTTTCTTTCCGCTTGAAGATACCTACAAAGCAACCCCTCTGTTATTCCAGGCTCAAAAAACAATACCCTTTTTAGCCCCCTGAATCACAAAGCTGAATTTTTTTACATTGGAGCTCTATACCCTAGAAGCGAGAGGGTGAGAAGGGGGAGTGAGAGGTGAGAGGGGAGGGAAAGGAAAGGTGAGGAAGAGAGGAGGGAAGGGTGAGAGAGAGGGAGTGAAAGAGGGGAGTGAGAGGGGAGAGAAGGGTAAGGGTCGTGCGTGAAAAGTAAGAGAGGTGAAGAAGTCTACTGGGAGAAGGGGGTTGTGGTGACGGGGCTAAAGTGGATAAAAATGGACACTGGAATGTATATATGATAGTAGAAAAATGGATATGGAAGTGAATGTTCGAGTATGATAGGACAAAAAAAATATATAAGTAAGGATAAGGTAATAGCAGTAAAGGAAAACATATATGTGTAACAGGAAAATATAAGAATGAGAAATAGATAATAGATTGTGAAGCAATAAGAAATACAGGTATATTTTATGAGACAAGAATAACACTATATACAGTAATATATATATATATATATATATATATATATATATATATATATATATATATATATATATATATATATATATATATATATAAAAACACACACAAACACTGGGAGGAAGATATGATTCATACATGATAGAAGAAAACTAGAAATAATGAATAACAAAGGACAAATAAATAAATGAAACGAGGAAAACAGAAAGATATACAGAGATATGTTATGGTAAGGAAGTACATGACGATGGAACTGTGTACTTTGAAGTAGGAAAACTGCTGATGATGGTGATGATGAAAGAAAGTATGGTAAGCTAGCATAAAACAACAACAATAAGAAGAACAGTGATGCTTTTAGTGACAACTACGAGGAGAGAGAGAGAGAGAGAGAGAGAGAGAGAGAGAGAGAGAGAGAGAGAGAGAGAGAGAGAGAGAGAGAGAGACCTTTTGTAAGACACTTTCATGACCGTCGAACATTTTCACCCCTTCAGGCCAATCAAGGGAGGTCTGTGGAGGAAAGTTAGGCCAGGGAGGAAGGGTTTGTGTGTGTGTGTGTGTGTGTGTGTGTGTGTGTGTGTGTGTGTGTGTGTGTGTGTGTGTGTGTGTGTGTATGAGGGAGAGAGAGAGAGAGAGAGAGAGAGAGAGTCATGAAGTCACAAACAGGTGATCTAAATCAAGTGGCCAACAGTAGTAATACTTATTCTCTAATCACAGTATTACAGTATATGAAGATGACTGTACTCCACGGGAGAAGGATTGTACAAATAGATAAATAGATACATAAACAGATGAGTTCGCTAGACAGAAAAAGATAATAGATATAAAGATAAAAATAAATACAGATATATGTACATTGGGAGGGAGAGGATACATGAAACTAAAACGGGGAGGTAGGAAGGATGGGGAAAAAATTAGAACAGAGAGAGAGAGAGAGAGAGAGAGAGAGAGAGAGAGAGAGAGAGAATAATAAACTTTGCGGAGGAAAGTGGAAACGGTGAAATATATAAATTATTCCGGCAACATCTGGACGATATTATTTAGATTAGGCGAGACTTTTCGAACTGGAGGACTTACGTAAAGCCTTCATTAACCCCTTCAGTACGAGAGGCCTTTCATGGGCTGCATAAAGTCGTGTGGAAATCGCAAGAATATTATGGTGAATGTGAATGGTGAATGACGGAGTGTGGCCTGTTTAATTGGGCGGTATTTTGTTAGTTCTTCCTCTGTTATTTTTTTCCCCTTGCTCTCTGTACCCTACCTCACCTCGTCCTTAGGTGGGGAAAGGAGGTGGGAATGATGATGATGATGATGATGACGATGATTATAATGGTGGTGGTGGCAGTGATGGTAATGGATGATGATGGTGGTGGTGGTGGTGGTGATGGATGATGATGATGATGATGGTGATGATGGTGGTGGTGGTGGTGGTTGGTGGTGATGATGATGTCATTGGATACGGGGGGGGGGATATTTTATGTGGTAACTGATATGAATAGTGAGGAGATAAGAAAGGGAAGTTACGAAAAAGGTGGAGAGGAGAAAGACGACGAAGAATTGGGGAGAGAGTGGTTTTGGGGGGGAGGGAGGTAACTTCGAAAAGGGACAGAGTGAGAGAAGTCGGAAAATTTTTTGAGTCGAAAAATTGGGGTGATTGTGGGGAGTTTGAGAAGTTTGGTTGGGGAGAAAGTTTGGGGACTGGAGAGATGGAGAGTAAGTATGGGGAGGTTGGGGAAAAAGTTGGGGAGTTCGGAGGATGGTAGAGAATGGGAAGAATGGCTGAGGAGGAGGGGAGCAAAGAGTGATGAGGATTTGGGTATGGGGAGAAAGACTGGGGATTGAAAATGAATATGAGGAAATGAGGAGGTTAGGTCTATCTATCTATATACCTAGGCTGCTTCCCCCAAGGAAAAGGAAGTAGCCGAGACAGGACGACACACTCCCCATTTACTCATCCATTCAAACACATTCATTCGCATCTTAGCCCCAAAGGGGAGAACGGACAGATCCTCACCGCACCACACCGCACAAGGGTCAACTGCGCAATGCAATCAGTGACATCCGCAGCAGGGCCCGACAGCAGAGCTGGTTTACCCCTGCCACATCATAACAGACTCATCCCCTTACCCCCACCTGACCTGAAATAGCTGATCAGACCAAATGCGGGAGAATATCCCCTCAGGGCTGCGTCATCACTTATTCATTCACAATTTCTCTCCATTTATTTCTGTCACTCACAGTCACTCTTCCTTGCTCAACAGACATCCCTCTCGCATCCAGCGCTCTCTTCACACTGTCCATCCATCCTATTCGTGGCCTTCCTCTCAGCCTTACACCTCTCACATCAGATCTAGTTATCTTTTTCACCAGTCGCTCATTATCCATTCTCTCCATATGCCCAAACCTCGTTAGGTAACGAGGCAAAAGAATGGGGAGAAATTTGGGGAATGAAATGGGGGTTGAGAAAAAAGATGAATGGGGAAGTATGGGGACATGGAGAATGGGGAGAATGATGGGGAGGACTGTGGGAGTAGGGATAAATGACACATGGGGAGACTGGGGAGGGAGGCGAGAGAATGATGAGAATATAAGGGAGAGAAATGGGAATGAGGATGAAGATAAATGGGGAGGTAGAGGGGATGGTGGGGAGAATACTTTGGGTGTGGGGAGTAGGTGGAGATTAAATGGGTAGTTGGGATTAAATGGGATTACCTAGGAAGAGCAGCTTAATGAAGTCCTAGGGAATTAATGCGGGGATTTTTGTGCAGCGGATTTAGATTAATTGGTCTGAATGTCCATATATCGTAGTGTTATGATGTGAGGTGTGTGTGTGTGTGTGTGTGTGTGTGTGTGTGTGTGTGTGTGTGTGTGTGTGTGTGTGTGTGTGTTTGTGTGTGTGTGTGTGTGTGTGTGTGTGTGTGTGTGTGTGTGTGTGTGTGTGTGAGAGAGAGAGAGAGAGAGAGAGAGAGAGAGAGAGAGAGAGAGAGAGAGAGAGAGAGTTGCAAAAGTGTGTTCGAAAAATTGTACACATATTTTCAAGCCCTGTATGCATTTCGTCATATGGCAGCTTATTTATTTTCTACATTCTGCAACCTTGAATTGAATTTTTACTAACGATAACAGGACACTTCGCTGACCTGTTCTGAAAATGTGTAATGCAGCGTTGGTGCTATTTCATATATAGTTGTGTCTATCTATGTCTGTATCTGTTTATTTATCTATCTTTCTGTCTGTTAATTTCTCTCTCTCTCTCTCTCTCTCTCTCTCTCTCTCTCTCTCTCTCTCTCTCACACACACACACACACACACACACACACACACACACACACACACACACACACACACACACACACACACACACACACACACACACAGCATCTCCATTTTCTTGCTTCACCAATGATTTGCAATGTCAGTAAATCCAACACTAAATTTTACTCACCATTACCATCATTAACCTACTAACAAATAACTGATAAACGACATAGATGCCCCAAAGCCCGTATGAAAAATGAGGAAAGTAACCCATTTATTTCAGTTATTATTTGATTCGTGTTTCCAATAGACGATTTTATTTAACATTTTATAGTTCCCTGGATAGTGACGGGGTGATTGAAGGCTGTAGTAACCCCTCCACTCCGAAAAGTTTGTCCCAAGCTGAATAAAATCGTCAGCTGGCAAGACCAAGTTGAATATAAATCTCATGTTGAAAGGGTTAACATATTATAACGTGAAGGTGCTGCAGGTGGGAGTTGACAGGGAAGGTACGGTTGCTGGCATAAATAACGATACACTTCCTTACGATAATTAACGAGGCAGTGAGCAGTGAGATGTGAAGCCTAGTGATGCGCTATTCGAGGTCCAACAAACTTTTCACGAAAATTTATACGTTTCAAAATTCTTCGACTATAAAGCTGAGTGATGGTCTTGTCCCCAACTGTATCTAGCAAACCGCCTTTCTCCTACTGGCTCATAGTCGCGAAGTACGTGGCCCCAGACTTCACGGTTCTCCCCACAAACAGCTTTCGAAAATGCCCCCTACCGTGCCTGTATAGATGACGCAGCGCAGTAAACGGTTAATGAAAGAGAAGATAAATTTTTTGCCAATGGGTCACTGGTGGAAATAATAGCCTGGTTTGATTCACGGTACTCATAATAATACTTCACCCAGCCCTCCTGTCATTGAGCTTTATTAATTGGACTGTTGTTGTTTGGACGCTGTGGTGAGAATGGTAAGGGTGATGATGATGATGATGATGACATAAGATTTGGTGATGATTATGATGATTTTGATGATTATGATACTTGTTCGTACTGAATAATAATAATAATAATAATAATAATAATAATAATAATGATGATGATGTAATAATAAAAATAATAATAATAGCAAAGAGAGCTAACAGTTTCTATTAACCTGCCATCCCTGATGTTAACGATCCCCAGAAGGCAATTACTCCTGTCTAATTGATCAGCCTGGCCAGCGTAACGACCCTAATGGTGGTTACAACTCAAATTGGGGGGGTAATTAGCTTAATGTATTGTTACTGCTACCATGCCCAGCTTCCTCATGGTACTTTTACTACAGCGATTACAATCAGGCCGTCAGCATCACTACTCTGCCTCTACTACCACCACCACCATCACTACCATTACTACTAACACCCTTCCATTGCGAACACCACCACCACCACCACCGCCACCACTACTACTACCCAGCTTACAATATCGCCAACACACTACCACCACAACCACAACGACCAGCACAGCTACTATTTGCTACCACGACATAGCACCACAAGTACCGCCTACATCTTCAGCTTTACCACAACCACCACCGCCACCACCACTAGTACTACGTCACACTACCACTACTGCGATCACTACCACCACCACGACGACCACTCCCACCATACTACCAATATCACCACCACCATCCGCACCACCATTCCGACCCGAACAGCTCACTAACTCCCACAAACCATCTTACTGTCTCCAAACTTGCCCTTCTCGATACAACACTTCCCCTGGAGAGAGAGAGAGAGAGAGAGAGAGAGAGAGAGAGAGAGAGAGAGAGAGAGAGAGAGAGACGGTAA
Source organism: Coenobita brevimanus (assembly GCF_032717465.1). NCBI lineage: Eukaryota > Metazoa > Arthropoda > Malacostraca > Decapoda > Coenobitidae > Coenobita > Coenobita brevimanus. The sequence goes on along the minus strand of NC_137043.1, from coordinate 32,758,239 downwards.
ATATTAACAACAGCACAAAGATATTTGCGAAATAGATAGATAGGAGATTAGATAAAAGAGAGAGTTGAGCCATACATGCAAAACAGACAAATATAAAGTGACAGACAGTACTAGGGCAAGTAGACAGACGGACAGACAGACAAAAAAAAAAAAAACAGAAAACGGAGACTAACAGAAAGATAAGGAAAAAAAAAAGATAAAGAACAGGCAAGAAACTGATAAAATGACAGACAAAAGACAATCAGACAACAGAAGAGTCATAAAACAGAGACAGACAGATTACATAAGCAGAATACACAGAATGGGACAAAACAGACAGCAGATAGACAGGACAGACAGAAGCAGAGGGAAACCAGACAACACAGTAGAGAGGAGACAGTAGAAAAGAGAGAAATTAGACAGACAGATAGACAAAAAAAGCAACACACAAGCACATACAAACAGGAAAGAAGATAAAGGGAAAAAATTAAACAGAAAAACATTCATCAAAAATCAGAAGAAACAGATAGACAAAAACAGACAGGCAGAAAGGCAGATAAACAGACAGGCAGAAAAACAGGCAGGAAATAGACACTAAGGAACAGTGACAAGGAACAGTTAAATTATGCTGCAGAAATACGAATAAACTGAGAAAATCATCCAAAAATTAAACAAAAATGGACAGCAACAGATAGGCAGATAAACAAAGAGACTGTCAGACAGAAACAGACAGAAAACCAGGCCGGGCGACCGAAAGTGGGAGAGAGAGAGAGAGAGAGAGAGAGAGAGAGAGAGAGAGAGTGAGAAAGAGAATCAGAAATATGAAGAGGAAACCCAAGCAAACTTTGGGTGACTCGACTGTCCATTTTTCTCTCGCTCTTTTCTATCTCTCGCCTCTCTCACTTTTTTCTTTCGATTTTTCCTCCTCGTACTTGTCATAAAGTTTCGTCCGTTCCTTGTCATTTTGCGGGTATATTTTATGTTGGTCTTTTTTCTGTTGGAGGGATGATATATTTTGGCATTTATATTATCGTTTTGCTGTTGATATTTTTGTTCTCTCTCTCTCTCTCTCTCTCTCTCTCTCTCTCTCTCTCTCTCTCTCTCTCTCTCTCCTCGCAGTCCCTATTATCCTCTTCTTCTCTTCTCTTTTTTTCCTTCATATGACATTTACTCTTTCTCTCCCATTTATTACTTTCCTCTTTCGATTCCCTCATTCTTTAGTCTCATTTCTTCTCAATCATTTCCTTTCTCTCACCCACCCTTCTTCCCCTTTGCTCTTCTGGCATCCCCTTCTTATCTTTCCCAGTTTTCCCATTCCCTCGCTTCCATTTTACTCTTCCTGCTTTCCTTCCTCTTCTCTCGGAACCTGCTCTCAGCCACACTTCTCTATTTCTCTCCCTCTCTTTTTCCTCCCTGGTTTCTCTCCCTCTCTTCTTCTCTCAATTCACTCTTCTTTTCCTAGTTCCTTTCCTCTCGTCATATAACTTCCTTCCTCCTTCCCATTCAGTTCCTTCCTTCTCTTTCTCCCCTTTTACCCTTCTTCCCCCTGTCTTCCCTTCTTTCCCCTCGTACCATTCCCTTCCTCCATTCTTCTTTCCATTTCTCCTCCCGTCCTTCCTTCCATGCAACTCATTCCCACCTCCCCTTCCATTTTCCCTGCCACCTGTTCCATACTTCTCCTCTCACCCTTCTCCATTCCACTCCATCCTCTCTCCTTCCCCCATCTCCCTCTTTCCGTCCCCTATCTCTCCCTCTCTCCCTTCACTTCATTCTTCTCTCTCTCTACCCTTTCCCCGGCTCCCACCTCCTTTTCTTCCTCCCCTCCTCCCTCATCCTCCCACCTATTTCTCCCTCTCTCTTACCCCCTCCTTTCCCCCCTACGGATGGGCCACACACGCCTGACACATTTTTATTTTTTGTAGATAAGACCCTTGTTAGAAAGACTGCCTGATTCCGAAGAATATATAGCATTTAATGACTGAGTACAAAAAGACTATATTCGACGTTGCATGTGGGAGGCTTCGTAACACCTCTTCATAAGACATTTATTTTGCGAATTATACCGTTGTCTTGTGTGTCTGTTAGTTAGTTTTAATATTAGCACAGTTTTCATCAGTGATTTACAGGAGGATATTGAGTTTTAGTGTTCAGACCAGATCGCCAAGCAAGAGATATGTAAAATTAAATATGTGGGGGTTTAATTTAGGAGTTTGCTTATATTTAATTTTTGTTCTTCGGCAGCCGTGTCCATCGACGTTGGTTCCAGGTACTGTAAGCAATCAGTCTCCCTCCTCCACCCACTGATCCCTCCCCCTTCCCCCTGATCCCTCCCCTTTTCCCCTGATCTCTCCCCCTTCCCACTGATCGCTGCCCCCTCTCCCTTCCCCCTGAACCCTCTTCCTTCCCCCTGAACCCTCTTCCTTTCCCGTCATCCCTCCCCCTTCCCCCTGATCCCTCTCACTTCCCCCAGATCCCTCCCCCTTTCCCCTGATCCCTCTCACTTCCCCCAGATCCCTCCCTCTTTCCCCGAATCCCTCTCCCTTCCCTCTGATCCCTCCCCCTTCCCCCAGATCCCTCCCCCTTTCCTCTGATCCCTCCCTTTCCCCCCCACAAACCACTGTCAGTTTATTCCCACGTCCTGCATCCTCCCCCCCATCTCTCTCTCTCTCTCTCTCTCTCTCTCTCTCTCTCTCCACGTCCTGCATCCTCCCCACATCTCTCTCTCTCTCTCTCTCTCTCTCTCTCTCTCTCTCTCTCTCCCTCCGATTTCAATTTTTCCAAGCTACAGGTTAAAATAGGTAGGAGCCGCGTCAGACCACCCGCCTTTGGACTCCCTTAGTAAGCTCACTTGGACGGATTTATGGCTGGAGGGAGTGGAGGGAGGGAGGGAGGGAAGGAGGGGATGAGTTGGAGGGAAGCAGGGGAGGGGTTGGACGGGGAGCGGGGTTGGAAAGGGAGGGTAAATGAAATGAAAGAGAGAGAGAGAGAGAGAGAGAGAGAGAGAGAGAGAGAGTACTGAGCAAGTGAATAAAGATGAGGATGGAGGACAATGAAGATTTTGATGAAAAAAAAAAAAAAGAATAGAAGGAACTGAGAAAAAAAGAAACAAGGGTTAAAAAAGATGTGTGTGTGTGTGTGTGTGTGTGTGTGTGTGTGTGTGTGAGAGAGAGAGAGAGAGAGAGAGAGAGAGAGAGAGAGAGTGAAAATTAATTAATTTGCGAATTACTGTGAGACAGAGCAAGAAAAGGTTAATAATTTTTAGTAGAGGAAGAGAATGGTGATATTTATGAGGTTATTATAGCAGGACATGAGAGAGAGAGAGAGAGAGAGAGAGAGAGAGAGAGAGAGAGATGAATGGGGGATTAGTCAAAGTGAGAGGAGGAAGACTTATAGAGCGAGAGTGAGAGGAAATGGAAAAGATTGAGAGAGAGAGAGAATATTTCAAGTGAGAATTGATGTAGGAGACAATCGGGCTGTGAAAGAGTTAGAGAGAAGAGTGGGAGAGGGAGTTTCATATTAAAGAGAGGAGAGGGAAGAAAGATAGTGGAGAAGAGACAGGAGAATGAAGGAAAAGAAGTCAGTGAAGAAGAAGAGAAGAGGACGATGAAGAAGAGAAGACGAAGAAGAGAAAGAGGAAGAAGAAGAAGAAGAGGAAGAAGAAGAAGAAGAGGAGGAGGAGGAGGAGGAAGAAGGAGAGGAAGAAGAAAATTAAGATGAAGAAGAAGAAGAAGACCTAAGGAGAGGAACAGAAGGCCTAGAATAAGTAAGATGAACAACAAAAAACAGAAAATGACAAGGAAAAGACAAATTTTACATAAGAAAAATGAGCCGAAGACATAATCGTGCTTGAAGGGTGAAGCTAAGACTAATAAAAAACAGTAAGAATAAATTATGGAGTAAGAGACATTGTTCACATTTAGATTAACGAGTGGAGTTTGTGTCTAGTCAGATACATTGGTTAATAGGTTGATATATACTTCGTAGACAGGAAAAAAAGACGCAGAGACACACAGACAGACCGACAGACAGACATAGAGACAGATTTATAGATACAGTAGCCACATAGACGGACATACCGATACACAGACAGATAGATAGACCAGCAGTTAGATAGACGGACCGAGTTAATAAAGAAATTAAACGATAGATCACTGAGAGACAGATAGATAAACATTTAGAGAAACGGACAGTTACTTAATATATAGGTTGAACGACAGATAACTGGCAGACAGATAGATAGACAAGCATTTAGCCAGACGGACAATATGTTGTAAAATAGATTGAACGATAGCTGACTGACAGACAGATAGACAGACAAACATTATAACTAGATCGATCGATAGATGGACAGATGTTGGATAACTATATGTATATGTGGATGGAAGGATTGATTTGATTGTGAATGAATGGATAGAAATATCAGTCTGTGTTTGTTTATATGGGTAGATACAAAGACGTAAATAATAATAATAATAATAATAAAATAAAAATAATAGTTTATAGGTAGATAGATAGACGGATATATATATATATATATATATATATATATATATATATATATATATGTGTGTGTGAGATATAAATAAAGAGATGCGTGGATGCTGAATGGCGAAAAAGGGATAAGTGAATGAGTACAGACGAGTCAGAGTGAAAACGTTACAAAAGAAGAGGCAGAGAGAGAGAGAGAGAGAGAGAGAGAGAGATTAGGACGAAAAGAAGGGGGAGGGGTTGGGTGGGACTCAACAGAACATAGGAAGAGCACAGAGGGTAATAGGAGGAGGAGGAAGAGGAAGAGGACCGGGAGGAGGAGGAGTAAGAGAGGAGGAGAAGGAGGAGAGCAGAGATAAGGCAGGTGAAAAGGAGGAGGAAGAGGCAGAGAGTGGAGAGAAAATTGCTTCTTTTGTAGGAAGCAAAAACAAAAGATCAAGATAAGGGAGGGAGAGAGAGAGAGATGAATGAAAGCGACAGGATATGAGAGAGAGAGAGAGAGAGAGAGAGAGAGAGAGAGAGAGAGAGAATTTGCAAGGAAAGCATGTCAAAACTGAAGTGGTGAAAACGAAATGTAATGATATTCTGAGAAAATGTGAAAGAGAGAAAAGAAATAAACAGTGCAACACTAAATTACTGAGAGAGAGAGAGAGAGAGAGAGAGAGAGAGAGAGAGAGAGAGACTGACGAGGCAAAAATCAAGAGGCAATAGATTGTTTGGGGTGAAAGTAAAAGAGAGACACAGAACGGAGAGAAAAATGCGAAAGGAAATTAAACGCTGAACGAAAGAAAGGAAGAATTAGAGAAAGGCACATGTGAAGATAGGGGTAATAGAGTAAGTAAAGGAAAAGAGAAATAGGGCGAAGATAGGTATACAAAATAAAGGAAATATGTGTGAATGCAATATTGAGAGAGAGAGAGAGAGAGAGAGAGAGAGAATTGCATATTGAGGCACCATTTGCAAGACCTCCCCTCCTCTTCCCTTCCTCCTCCTCCCTCTCATCTCTCCTCCTTCTCCCATCACCCCTCCCCTCCTTCCCCCATCACCCTCTCCTTCCTCCATCACCCCCTCCCCCTGCCTCTCCCCCTCCCCCCGTTTCACTCGCCAATTTACCGCATCAGCCTCCCTGTTTGCTTCGTTTCAGTCTCACTTGCTTGGTTTACCTAATTGTTTTTGTTTTTGCTGTTATGTATGCCGTGTTTACTCTTTATTCGGTTTCCATTGTCCTTTTCAGAGTAGGGCAATATTTAGAATTTTCCTTGTCTTGGTTTTGGTGACATTAATTCGTGTTTTTGTTGTCTGTGTTCGTTAGTTTTTTTGTTGCGTTTGTCTCCTTCCTGTCTTTTTACCTTGCTTGATCATTATTTTTAGTCAATTGTTTCATCCTTTATTGGTACGTCTTTGTTACTCTTATACTCGCTTCTTAATTCCTCCTTTACTTTGCACTCTTTCTGTTTCCCCACTTCTCATATTCTTTTTTATTTCTTTCCTCTTTATTTGTTCATCCGTATGTTTCCTTCCATACTTATTTTTTGTTTATTTTTCATCTTCCTTTATTCGTTTCTTTATTCATTTGATACTTCCTCCATTTCCTTGCTTTCTCACCCCTTCATTGGTTCTTTCATTCACTTTTTATTTATTTCTTTATTAGATCTTCCATTTGTTGCTTCCGTTATTTTCTTTCATCCTTTATATTTATCCTTTATTCTTATGTAACCTCCTCCATTTATTTCAATTATATGCTCTTCAACTCCTTCCCTGACTCTCGTATCCTCTTCCATTATTCCTTCCTTCAATTATTCTCTCTCCCTCCTCTCCACAAACTTCCCCTCCTCCTCCTCCTCCTCCCCACACCTCTCCTCCTCACTCTACTATATTTTTTCTACCTCCTTCCCACACCTGTTGTTTTTCTCTCAGTTTATTTTCTCTCTTCATTTCTTCTGTTAGTATCACTCCTTTACTCACACACACACACACACACACACACACACACACACACACACACACACACACACACACACACACACACACACACACACACACACACACACACACACACACACACACACACTCTCTCTCTCTCTCTCTCTCTCTCTCTCTCCCCTTCTTTTGCATCCTTCCTTGAGTCTCATTTCTCACACATCCATGGTTTCTCTCTCTCTCTCTCTCTCTCTCTCTCTCTCTCTCTCTCTCTCTCTCTCTCTCTCTCTCTATTCACACACACAGACACACTCCTTCACACTTCACTGCCGCTCTTCACAAACACTGTCACTCATTCTGCCACACTTCTTTTCACACATTCTCTCTCTCTCATTTTCTCACTTTCTTCCACATCCACCCCTCATATTCTCGATCCCTTCCCTCACACTTCACGCCACTCTCCCGCATACTTTCCCTCTCATTTTCCTGACACTCACTATCATAGTTCTAATCTTCCTTATATTCCTCATCTTCTTTCCCTCATTTCACTTTCCCCTCATATTCCTCATCTTCTCTCCCTCATTTCTTTCATCCTCATGTTCCTTATCTTCTCTCTCTCATATTTCTCACTCTTCCTTATATTCTTCATGTCCTTCATATTTCTCACTCTTCCTCATATTCGTCATCATTTCTTCTTCATATTTCACTCTTCCTGTTCTCATCGTCTCTTCTTGATTTTCCTCCCACTTCCTCAGATTTCTCTTCTTTTCTGCTTCATATTTCTCTGTTCCTCATACTCCTCATCTTCTCTCCCTCATATTTTTCCTAATATTCCCCATCATGTCTCCTTCATATTCCTCTCTTCCTTATACTCCTTATCTTTTCTCACATAACTCACTTGTCCAAATATTCCTCATCTTCTCTCCTTCATATTTTCAGTCTTTCGAATATTCATCATCTTATGTCCTTCATACACTACTCTTCCCTTTATATTGCACTATCTTCCTTATATTCTTCTTCTTCTCTCCTTCATATTCCTCATCATCCTTCATTCATATTCCTCTCTCTCTCTCTCTCATAGTCATTTCATTCGCCACCATTATACCTTCCCCTCACCTTTTCGCACTCCGATTTAGATTATATTCCTGTCATAATCTTTGCTATGGACTAACGTCTTTTGTTCCTTTGATTTCTTCTTATCTTAGTGACAGGAAAATAAGAGTAAAAGTAGATGATGTATATTCGAATTTCCACTCAATTAACGCCTGCGTGCCGCAGGGATCAGTTCTGGCGCCAACCCTATTTCTGGTTCATATTAATGATCTCTTATCTGTCACTCACAATCCCATTCACTCATATGCAGATGACTCAACACTACATAGTTCATTCACACTCAGACATCCATTTACAAAGTCTAATATCTCTACCTCTCAGCTCAATACAGCCATCTCCATAAATCAAGATCTATCTACAATCAGTGAATGGGGACAAAACAACCTTGTCTCTTTTAATGCTAGTAAAACTAAATATATACAGTTTACTAATAGACAGATATTGCCAGATTCGTACATTACCTTCAGTGCTACTAATGTTCCCATCTCCAAAAGTATTGAAATTCTTGGTGTCTCACTTAACAGTGCCCTCAGCTGGACCTCTCATGTCAGATCACTTGCTAAAACCGCCTCAAAGAAACTTGGATTATTGTACAGAGTCCGTAACTTCTTCGCCGATGAGCAGTTAGCTATAATTTATAAGAGTCATGTGCGCTCTCAGCTTGAATATTGCTCACCCTTGTGGAATGGTTGTGGAGAGAGTTGCATTAAGACAACTAGACAAAATTCAGAATAAAGCTGTTAGAATCATTAACAACCCTGCCATTACATATAAACTACCTGCAAGTAAGAAGGAATGTTGCCTCCCTTGCATTATTTTACAGATATTTTTTTGGCAAATGCTCAGATGAAGTTGCGTCCATGGTGCCACCTCTCCATGCCTTCCCTCGTGCTACACGGGCATCTGGTAGCGCTCATGACTGGAATGTCACTCAACCATATTGCAGAACTTCTGCCTATCAGAATTCTTTCATTCCCCGAACTGCATCTCTCTGGAACTCGCTTCCCCAGAGTTGTTTTCCTCCAAATTTCAACCTACAGCTGTTCAAGTCTAACTGTTACAGACATTTTATGAACAGAGGACACCATTAATCTGGTGTATGGATTATTTTTTTTCTCCATTTGTTTTTCCTTCCTCCGTTCTGTTATTTAAAAAAAAAAAAAAAAAAAAAAAAACACACTCACATTTTCTTCTCTCCCTCGCATTCCCTGTCTTTCATACACACTCCTTTACCTCCTCATTACTGTCTTTGCGGCACACTTACGCTCACTCTCATAGACACACATTACACCCCCCGACCACAAACATTCAACACCTTATACAAGCACGTATGCACTCACGCACTCACATACATACATGAACACACACACACACACACACACACACACACACACACACACACACACACACACACACACACACACACACACACACACGTATGCATTCAAACATCACGCACGCACAAGCCCACATGCATACACACATGCAAGCATTATGTCTCTCTCTCTCTCTCTCTCTCTCTCTCTCTCTCTCTCTCTCTCTAAATGACACACACACACACACACACACACACACACACACACACACACACACACACACACACACACACACACACACACACACACACTTTCCTTCCCCTTCGCACTCCATTCGGACATCTTTAACCATTCAAATAGAAACATGCACGAGGAGGAGGAGGAGGAGGAGGAGGATACGTTTGAAGAAAGGAAGAGAGGAATGTGGAAGAAGAGGATGGAAGGATTACGTGCTGAAAATGGGGAAGAAGGATGAGAGGGTAATAGAATACGGAAGTCAGGAAAGGCGAGAGAGAGAGAGAGAGAGAGAGAGAGAGAGAGAGAGAGAGAGAGAGAGAGAATTGTGTAAACGGAGTATTATAACAGGGAGAAGTCGTGAGACTAGAATATGAGAGAGAGAGAAAGAGAGAGAACCTTGTACGTTAGGAAGTAAAAAGAGAAGCGGAAGGGGAAAATGGTGGTGAGTGAGAAAGAGAGGGAAGAGAAAGTGAGAGAGAGGAACAGGAAATGAGATTTAAAAAGTAATGGCAGCGGAGTTCAGACGCGGAGAGCAAGGGAAGAAGATAGTAGAGACAGGCGAGGAGGAGGAGGAGGAGGAGGAGGAGGAGAAAGAGGAGGAGGAGGAGGAGGAAAAGAAGAGGAAGAAGAAAGAAGAAGAAGAATGAAGCAATGAGAGGACTGGGAGGATGATGAAGAGGAAGAAGGGTAGAAGGAGTAGGAAGGCAAGAGGAAAAAGAGGAATACGAAGAGAACGAGAATGCGAAAGAGAACGAGGAGGAAATAAAGTTAGCAAGTAATAGATGGAGGAAACAGAAGAGACATAGCCAAGGTTTAGATATATTGGTGCGACAAAGTTATAGACACATAATTTTGGAACAGAGCAGAGGCGATGAAAGGAAAGAAGAATGGTGGAAAGAGAGAAATATAGAGCGGTGAAGACATGTATACACTGGGAATGAAAAACAGAGGCTAAAATGAAGGAAGAAAAATTAGTAATATTTTTTTTACAAGACATATTGACGAGGGAAGAAAGAGAAATAATAGTAAAAATAATAGGATGAGGGAGACGTAAATATAAGCGAAGAGAAGTATAGACTAGGAAGAAATAGTGAAATAATGTAAGGAAGTTAATAGGAGGAGGGAAGGAAGACAGGATGAAGGAGAAATAAAGAGATGGAGACGTGTACGCAGAAGGAAGAAACGAAAAGCATTGAAAGGGTGAAAGCGAAATACCGTTGAGAGACAGAGAAGAGGGAAGAAAATTGAGACAAAGAGGAAGAAAGAGATGAGTGAGAGAAATAAAGGCGAGGTTAGGTATGGACGAGAAGAATTAGAGGCGATGGAAAGGGAGACTGAAAGTCTGAAATACATACTAGAAGACGGGAGGTAGAGCTAGGGACAAAGATGTAAGACAATCACAGGAAAAAAACAAAAAAAAAAACAGGAGGTAATGGAAGTGAGGAGAATGGATAACAAAGATAGATGGAGAAGAAAAGTATATAAGACGAAAGATAAATAAAGAGGGGAAAAAATAGAAAGGACGATTGAAAATAGGAAGGTTTAGACGTGATCAGGAAGAAACCAAAATGAAAAAGAATCGAAAAGCTGCGAATACAGACAACGAAGGAAGAAATTAAAAGAGGCGAAAAACAAGGAAGACAGGGAGGGCAGCGGAAGCAGAGTGGATGAAGCGAGGGAGAAAGAGGCAGGAAAATATTGAGGGAGAAAAAAGCCGGAGCGAACTCGAGTCTCTCAGGTAATATAACTCGCATTAAACTCCAATATTTACGTACCGGCAACCCCCCTTCCCCCTGTGACTGCCACCACCATCCCGTTCACTTTATTTTCATATTTATACCTTTCCAACCCTATTTATCAGAGTATGTAGTTATTCCCAGGCCTTTTGCACCATTTCTCCAGGTATTTCATTATTTCCCCGCCCGAGTCTGAACCCAGGCGGGAGAAAAATAACACCATCTATCGCTGGAATTGCGTTACTTATGTATCGGAACTTTTGGCAACTTAAGGTATCGGTGTTGCCATCATGGGTAATTTTGAACACAAGTAAAATTCGGGTAAGCGGCCATTCTTTTGCACTTTCTCAAGTATCCATCATCGAATACTATTTCTTTTAGCATAGTCTCGCCGGTGTTTATTATTTTCTTCCAGCCAGTAGCCGCTAAATATCTGTTATCAATACTATCGGTGTCTAGCAACTTACCCATCGCCACTGCTACCGTATTCAGAGCATGTTAAAAGTTTCGGCTGTCGCAAAAGTAGCAATATTTTAGCACCCATCGCTGCAAGTATGCCATTGCCCCTGGGTCGGTGCCTCGTTTGTAGTTTATTGTTCCCCCGCGTCTCTCATATATGTATAGATACAGGGGATCTGTTTGGCCTTGACTGAGCGGGGTGTGACTAACTTTTCCAGCTGAAGGACGCCTTTTTTTTTTTTTTTTTTTTTGGGGGGGGGGACATTTTTGGGGCGATTCTGTTCATCTTTAGACTGGCCTTTTGTGGTGAAGGGTCCAGTTCACTATACTCTGTTCCCTGTAACTAGGCGTAAAAGTACCATTTCTGTATTTTGAATGTCCGGCTTTAACAAGAGCTTAACAGTAAACTGGTTCTAGTAACGAAAGATCCTCGGGAAAGATGTAGGGTGTTGTGTTATTTTGCCACTGAGCTGCAGGGAATATGGTGCATAGGGACAGAAATCTCTGCCAGGCTAAAGTGAATAAGCTATCATTCTTTAAGTCTCTTTTTTAATAAAGTCATGGTCAGGAGGAAGCAAGAATGAAAAAAATAATTGGGGCTGAAATGGTTAACCGCGACTGAGTGTGTGTATTCTCTCTTACTTCCTGTGGCGCGAGTACGTCATTTATCTTTTAATCATGCTGTTTCCAGGTGATTTTGCTCATCTGCGTAGAGATTTTTCAGACAAGAGATATATAGATGTTGCAGTACGAGTATGGGAGACCTTTCGCAAGTTTGATGTAATCGTCGTGAAGTAGCATGGATTAGAGAGAAGTTGTCGTGAAAGGATTAACTTATCTTTCTTAGTTTTATTTACGGTAACACCAGACGATTTTATGCAACCTAGAGTGGAATTACCGAACTGAATGGATTAGGTAATGGCTATGGTCTTATGAATTGAATAAAATATAAAAGTCGTTCGTTCGTGAGAGAGAGAGAGAGAGAGAGAGAGAGAGAGAGAGAGAGAGAGAGAGAGAGAGAGAGATTCTAACCCTTTCAACCAGCGGGGTCTCTCGTAGGCAGAGTAAAAACGTGCGACCCAGTAAAAGGTCAAGTTTATCCTCAGGGCGAATGAATTAAGTTCAGTGAAATCTTCTAAAGCCAGTGAGAGTGATACTGTATATGAGAGCTCTCCTGGTACGGAAGGGGTTCTTAGAGAAGATTTTCAGTTCCCTGACTCTGAGAGGTTTCCCCGGAACTGTATAACGTCAACTGTTATTGTTAAGAATTTATTATGGATGGTCTCATGCTTCCTGAGGGTTAAAGATAGCTGGGCACTAAAAACAGATGGCAGGAATATAAGTTTGTATACAAATAGTAGAGGAGCTTCGTCATCCCTCGGATTTGTAACAGATAATGATATAAATAAGTAATGGACAAAGAGAACAAGGTATAGAAAACATAAACAAAGAGACCGTATGATATAAAACACACACACACACACACACACACACACACACACACACACACACACACACACACACACACACACACACACACACACGAATGCAGACAGAATCTCTTGAGGGTAAAAGCTTTTAACCCCTTCACTGCGGTGACGTATTTTGTATTTTTTGTACTATCCCCAAATGATTTCAGTCAGTTTAGAGAGAGACGTCAGGTGAGAGGGTTAATATATTAACCTAGCCACTGCAAATAATCTCTCAAAATATTTTTTTTTAAGCTCAAAGCCTTATTTTTTTTTTCCCCTCAATGAATTTTTCTAACCTCGTAACTATAAATGGTCTGTCGAAGGCTTAACATAATAGTCTGGAGGCAGGAGGCATAAATTATAAAGTGTGTTACCGTACTGAAGGGGTTAAAGGAGATCACCGAGACAAACTAGAAGAGCAGCGGGGTAAGTTGGGGAAGATGAAGTCAAATCACAAAGCAGAAGTTTTTCATGAAGAAAATTAAAAGAAAATCATATATACTGAAGCCGCTATAAACAGATAAAAAAATAAAAAGTTAAGGAACAAGAAGGCATGAACAAGCTAAGTGGAAATGAATAGGAAACTAGAATGGACGAAAACGGAAATATGTGAAATGAATAGGAAAAAAGTATACCATTTTTAGCTGAAAGAAAAAAAAATGAAATTGAATATCCATAGTAAGCATGGGTAAATAAGAAAAAGGAAAAGATAGAAGCAACAAAAACGAAGAAGAGGAGGAGGAGGAGGAGAAGACGAACAAGAACATGAACAAGAAAAAAGAAGAAAAGGAAAAAGAAAACCTTAAAAAAAAAAAAAAAGTCCGCACACTAACCCAGATAACATAACTACCGGTAACAAAATCAACATAAAACACATCAGACGAAATTCCCAAGAGGTATAATCGAACAAAATTATTAAAATGAAAGTAAAGAGTACGTGCAGGAAGTTGTGAAAATGTTATGATGTAATTTTACAAAAAAAAAAAAAAAAGTACTTGGATATAATGACAATATAATGAAGTTTTAAGAATCAACAGAAATATTGAAAATATAAAGAGTACCTGTTGAAATGGTTTGGTAAATAAAAAATTACAGTAAATTAAAAAAAGAAAATTGTTTATAAAAATGCAGAAGAGAACAGAAAAATCTGGAAGCCAGAAATGTTAAACAATAGTAAAGCCGATCCTGCAAAACTAAGCCGCCCCAAAACTCTGGCAGAAAAAAACATAAATTAGAGAGCTTTAAAAACACACAAAAAGAGAGCAAGGAAGAGCAGACCACTTCCTTTAAGAAACATAAAAAAGCAACACTGGAGCTCAAAGCAAGGGAAAGGGGGGGAGGGGGTAAAAACACTCAAACCACTCTCTGTCAAAGAATAATATTAATGAGTAAAATATGGAAGTCCAAAGTAAAAAAAAAAATAATAAGGGTTTTAAAAGGCGCAAAACCACTTCCCCTTAAAAAAAAAAAAATACGAAAAACTAAACCAAAGAGTAGAGGCAAAAAAAACAACAACCCGCTTTCCTTTAATAAATAAACGAGAAAAACTGCGAAAACCCAAAACAAAAGCGAAAACGAAGAAAAAACAAAAATCACTCCCCTTTCCCGTTAATAAAAAATAACAATAAAGATGCAGAAAACCAAAACAAAAAAGACAACCAAAAAAAGGTTAAAAACAAAAACGCAAACCGCTTCCCCTTAAAAAAAATAACAGCGAATGACGTCACTAGGCGTCGTAAACACAGCGGCGGGATTTGTTTAATGGCATAGCGTAATGGGAACCCGGGAGGCCTTTTGTAAAAATGCCCACCACACGAAAATGCCGAGAATTGAACCGGGGGAGAAAATGCCGGGAATTGAACCGGGGGAGAAAATGCTGAAATGCTGAGCGGTGGACGAAAATGCTGAGAAATGGACAAGAAATGAACACGTTGATACGGTCGATGCGTGTATACATATATGTAGTGCGATAGATAAATAGTTTCTTTGGTAGATAGATAGATGGATGGATGGATAGATAGATAAATATATACTGTAGGTAATATAATGTCTGTTTCGTGGGAGTATTAGATATACAGACAGACAGATAGGTAGGTGGATAGATAGATAAGATTAGGTAGAGAAGCATAAGTCCTGTTTCTTAAGAGTATTAGACAGATAATATAAGCTTAAGTAGTAAAGCATAGTGCCTATTTCGTGAGAGTCTTAGATAGATAGACAGACAAAGATTCGATAGATATAGACAGATAGATAAGAATAGGTAGACAAGTAAAATGCCTAGAACATAAAAGAGCAGTGCTGAGAAACAGGGATTTAGAAAAGAAAATTGACTAGGTATTTAGAATCAGGGAAAAATGCCGTGAGTTTTAGCAGAAGAAAATTGTAAGAAGCTATGCAGCAAGAAAAAATGCCGGGAATTGAGAAGAAAATGCCGATATTTTGTGCAGAAGATTATAGACCAAGAAATGGACATGAAGAAATTAATTAACAGAGCAAAAGAAAAATTATATAAATGAAAATGGTCAGGGAAAAATGCTGAGTGACTGAATAGGAGAGAAGAATGCCGAGGAAATATTGAGGAACTGAGAAGAAAGTGCCGAGATTCTGAAGAGGAGAAAAAAAAATGCTTCGAAATTCAGGAGGAGAAGGAAATGCTGCTACATGAGGTGGAATGGCTTGAAAATAGCTGTATTCATAGATACATGGCTTGTTTAATTGGTAGGTAGATAGATTGATAGTTGGATAGATAGATAGGTTGAATTATTGATTGATTTGGTTGGTTGATTAACTGAGATAGAGAAATAGATAGGTAGACTGATAGATGGATAAATAAACTGATTTGATTAATTGACTGGTATATGGAGACATAAATGCATGGTTGAAAAATGAATAGATAACTACCAAACAGATAGATAGTTTAACAGGTATCAGTAGACAGATAAGGAAATATACATAGTAAAATGCCAGGACATGATCAGATGGAAGCATTGATAGGCAGGAAGACAGATAATTACAGTAGAAGAAGTAGCTAAAGGAAATATATTTGTGGAAAGGAAATAGAGGGACATTGCTGAGAAACCGTGAATTAGAATACGAATTGAGACTTTGAGGAGGAGAAAATTAGAAAGATATTGGACAGAATACGAAAATACCCGTGAATTGATCCACAGAAAAAAAAAAAAAATAATGAGAAATTGAGAAGAAGAAAAATATCTACGGAATGAGCTGGAAAGGAAATTGTTTAGGAATTAACAGTGGATGAAAGACGAGAAATTGAGCAGAAGAAAATGCCGGAGATTTAAGTAGGGGAGGAATTGCTGTGGTACTGAGCAGGACAAAAGGCTGGTACATTGAGCAGTGAGAGAAAATACCGAGGAATAGAGGAGGAGGAGAAGATTCCCAGAAATGAACAGTAAGGTACGGTAGTGAAAATTGATAGATAGACCTCTGCTACTGACTTCCTGCGTGGAGGTATTTTATCCATACATAGATAGATAGACAAATAGAGAGAGAGATATAAAAGTAGGAAAAGCATATATAGTAATAGACGTATATAAAGCGAGATATGTAGATACAGTATGAAACAGAAACATTCATGCGGTTTCTATATATATATATATATATATATATATATATATATATATATATATATATATATATATATATATATATATATATATATATAATATGATAAGTACAGTATATTGGGAATATGGTTATAGCAGGAAAAAATTACGACACAGAGAAACTGAGAAGAAAAGTCCAAAAGTTAGAGGAGGAGAATGGTAGGAACGATAAGAAGTAAGTGTCGGGTATTACACGCAGACATGGCCAAGAAGTTCAGGAGGAAAATGCTTAGAGATGAAAAGTGAAAATGACAAGAAATTTCAAAAATTTAATTGGGGAAAAGGAAATTAAACTGTAGAGAGAAGACATTAAATAAGAGGAGGTAGGTGTGAAAAATGCTTAGATATGAAAGAAAGCACTGGAGAGACAAGAAGGAAAAAAAAAAAATAAGAGAAAGATACTGATAATGAAAGATGCAAAAATATAGAGACCAAAATACCCTAAAATTTGGAGAGAAATCAAGAAGAACGCAGGATTACGAAAATGTATCTTTGAAAAAAAAAAAGGCAAAAAAAAAAAAAAAACTCAAGGTAAATGTTAGGAAATTAAGCCTAAGGTTATTGTAATTCTTTAAAGAAAGATAGAAAAACATCGAATGAGGAGGAAAATTCCGGAAGATGGAGAAGGGATAAAGCAAGTTGCAAAGGAAGAAAATGCCGGGAATCAAGGAAGAAAGTATGTAGAAAGAAGAAGAAAATACCAGGAATAGAGGAGGAAAGTACCGGGAAGCTTGGAGAAAACCATATGGAAAAAGAGAAGGAAAATATCAGGAATCGAGGAGGAAAATTCCAGGAATAGAGGAGGGAATTGCAAAGAATGAAGGAGGAAAATGCCAGGAATAGAGGAAGAAAATGTCAGGAATAGAGGAAGAAAATGTCAGGAATAGAGGAGGAAAATGCCAGGAACAGAGGAGGAAAATGTCATAAGTAGAGGTGGAAAGTGCCAGCAATAGAGGAGGAAAATGCCAGGAATAGAGGAGGAAAATGCCAGAAATAGAGGAAGAAAATGCCAGAAATACAGGAAGAAAATCCCAGGAGTAGGGGAGGAAAATGTCAGGAGGAGGAAAATGCCAGGAATAGAGAAGGAAGGTACAGGGAATTAGAGAATGAATTGCTGATATATAAAGAGAATACAGTTAAATGGAGGAGAGAAGGAGAGGACAGGTAATAGAGGAGTAAGATACAGAGAAACACAAGAAGGAAATACAAAGACATGAAATACTGGAAAAACAAAGTGGAAAATGCGGTGTAATGAATGAATCTCCCAAAGGTTTGAAAATACCTGTTCGTTGAAATTAAGAAGGAAAATGGATATGTGTCGAGAAATGAAAGAAATTACCAAAGCAAGAAAATACCGAAAAGTGAAAAAAATTTGCAGGAATAAATTATGAAATGTTAATGAATGAAACTATTATCCCGAAGTAAAATTAAATAAAAATAATAACAGGAATTAGAGAATAAAATACGTTTATAAAGACTTGCCACGTAGAGTCAAGAGAGAGAGAGAGAGAGAGAGAGAGAGAGAGCGGGGGAGGGGATATCTGTAAATGTGTGTGGGGGGGGATTGGTAAGGAGGGGGTAAGGTGGAATGTTAACGTTTATGACTGGGGTAGCACATGCTGAGAGAAAGAGAGAGAGAGAGAGAGAGAGAGAGAGAGAGAGAGAGAGAGAGAGGAATATTTGTAAATGTATGTGTGGAGGGGATTGTTAAGGAGGAGGAAAGGTGGAATGATGACATTTATGACTGGGGTGGCACTTGCTGAGAGAGAGAGAGAGAGAGAGAGAGAGAGAGAGAAACGACATACTGTTTTATGTGGTGTAGCTTGATCACTAATTACTGAAGTTTAACCTCTTGACTCAGAGTGCGTCTTTTTAACTTCTTTCTTGTTACCTTCTGACAAAATTATGAAGCTTAGCAGGGAGTTTTCGAAGTGGATGGATTACGTGTAGTTTTAATGAGTCTCTGTAATACGAGAACTCCTTATAAGCTGAATATAATTGCCTATGGACTGCAAGAATTAAATTTAAAATACGTTTTCGGATTGACTTCGATAAGAACTTCATATTAGAGCAGAAGGCTCTCCCGTACCCCCAAGAACCTCCGACAGTGGGCTGTAGAAGCAAGTTGTTAGAAAGAACACTTTACGTGAGAGAGATGTTTCATGGAATCTTATAAAAACGACAGAAAATTGTACTAAGGGTGCAAGTACTGCCTCTAAAACATAAGTTGTAGAAATCATGCTGCATTTATTACACACACACACACACACACACATATCTATCTATCTATCTATAGCCCGACGCCCTAATCCCGCAAAGGGTGGCCGCAGACAAAACGCCTCCAAGTCACTCTGTCACCCACCATTTGACTCCCCTCCCCCAACTCACCCCCCTCCCCTCACATACCTCTCAACTCCATCCCTCCACCTCATCCTCGGTCTACCCCTCCCTCTCCCTCCCTCCACCTCACCTACATACACCCTCTTAGTCAGTCTTTCATTCTCCATCCTCTCCACATGTCCAAACCACCTCAGTGTATTTCTCCTAATCTTTTCAACCACATCCACATCTACCCCACAACGTTCCTTCACTTCTTCATTCGTCAACCTGTCCCTCCACGTCACTCCACATGCTCCTCTCAAGTAACTCATTTCCACTGCTCTCACTCTTGACTTGTTCCCCTCTTGCAAGGTCCACGCCTCGCTTCCATACGTCAGGGTAGGGATCACAATACCATCATGCAGTGACTTCTTAACTTCCATACTCACCTCCCTATTTCTCATCACTGCTTTCAGTGTGCCAACAGCCTTCCTTCCCTGCTGTACCCTTTCACGTACTTCATCCCCCAAAGTTCCATCCTTACTCATCACACTACCCAAGTACTTGAATGCACTCACATTCTCCATATCCTCACCATCCAACCTCACTGCACACTCTTTGACTTCATTCCTCTAAAACACCATAACTTTACTTTTGTTTACATTAACTTTCAGCTTCCTCCTCCTACACACTGTCCCAAATTCATTCACCAAACCTTGCAACTCCCATTCATCTTCACTCAACAATACTGTATCATCAGCAAACAGCAACACCGGAAGCTTCCAAATCTCACCCTCATTCATTAGGGCCACCCCCACATCCACTGCCCTACCTTGTACCTCCTTTACGACCCCATCCATATATATATTAAACAGCCATGGAGACATTACACACCCCTGTTTCAGTCCCACATTGAGATCAAAGAACTCACTCAGCTCACCATCCACTCGCACCGTAGCCCTAGCTCCCTCGTACATACTCTTCACAGCACTCAACAATTTCCCCTCCACTCCATATATTCTTAATACCTTCCACATACCTTTCCTATCTATTCTGTCATAAGCTTTCTCCAAGTCCATGAAGGCAGCGTACACTTTCCTTCCCTTCTCTAGATACTTTTCCACTAAACATCTTAGAACAAATATCTGATCTACACACCCTTTTCCCTTCCTAAATCCCCCTTGTTCTTCTCCAACTAGCTCCTCTGTCATATGCCTAACCCTATCAATGAGTATTCTACCATATATTTTACCAGTCACACTAAGAAGGCAAATACCCCTATGGTTACCACATACTTCTCTCTCCCTTTTCCTTTGTACAGAGGAACAATTATACCTGATTTCCAGTCCTCTGGAAACCCTTCCCTCTTCCCAAGCCAATCTACACAACTTCCATATCCACTCCACAACAATCTCACCCCATACCTAAGCATTTCACCACACACTCCATCAATTCCTGGGGCCTTTCCCAGCTTAATCTTCTTCATCGCTTCCACTACTTCTGACCTACTGATCTCTTCCTCCCTCCTCTCATCTCTTCTTCTCCCAGCCATTCCCCAACCACTTATACTCACACTGCTCTCACTCTCTACATTCAACAAATCCTCAAAGTGCTCCTTCCATCTCCTCAATTTCTCTCTCTTCTCCACCAACAATCTATTATTCCTATCTTTCACTCCCCTACTATTTCCCCTTTCACACTGCCTTACTTTCTTTACCTCCTTCCAAAACAATTTCTTACTCTCCCTCCATTTCACCTCAGATTCCTCCCAAACTCTTCATCCACTTTCTTCTTACTCTCCTTCACCAGTCTCTTAACCTCCTTCTCCTGCTCACATATACCTCTCTCTTCTCTCTCTCATCTTCTCCCCTACCTCTACTCGCCAACCATTCACCATATGCCTTCTTCTTTTGTTCCACAGCTCGTTTCACCTCATCATTCCACCATGCTGTTCCTTGCACACCCTTGCATCTCCTCCTCACTCCACAAACCGCCTCACACGCTGCGCTTATCTCTTCCGTGAATATCTTACATACGTCTTCCACCCGTCCATCTGCTCTAGCTCATACCTTCCCAGTCTTTCTTCCACTATGCTCTTATACTCTGTCCTCTTCTCACTATCTTGCAATTTCTCCACTCTTCTCACAGGAGCTGCTTCCTCCTGTCTTCGCCTTCGCCTCCTCAACCACTTTCTTTGCAGCTCTACCTTGGCCATCACTAAGTGATGGTCCGAGACTCCATTCCCCCACCCTCTCCACACCCTTGCATCCAACACTTGTCTTCTCATTCGCTCATCCACACACACGTAGTCTATCATTGCCTTTCGTTCAACACACACAAATAATTTATATTTATATATATATATATATATATATATATATATATATATATATATATATATATAATTCTTCTATATACTCGACCTAAAAACAAGCATGTATGCATATATAGATATTTAAATTCTCATGGGTTAAAGCATAAGCATTTAGGGTATATATTAAAATGAGTAATGTAGCAACTTAACGCATGCATTCAGTGACGAGTAATAAAGGTCCAGACAGCTGTCATTAGTTATGCTTAATGACATACTTGAGGCTAATACGGCTTATGATTGCAAATGTAGCAAGCAGTAACATTCCATATATATAATTATTCAGAAACTGCCGATTTTTCCTTTCTGGTTCGGACACCAAACAACCATAGTTTAATGTAAAGTATGAGGCATTTAAAAGAAAAATAGATACCGAAAAACAGTCAAGTACTAAAAAGACTGATTAATATTGAAAAATGCCGAGAAATGCCTAAAGAATATGAAGCCAGATAGGTTGAAAACGCTTAAAATACCGAAACAGTAAAAGTACCAAGAAGAAAAGGATTTTTTTTTTTTTTTTTTTTGCAAATGTCTGTCTGACGGGATCTGACAAGGAGGGCGGGGCCTTTGGAATGATGCTATTTATACCTAGAAGAGAGAGAGAGAGAGAGAGAGAGAGAGAGAGAGAGAGAGAGAGAATGCTTGGATGGATTATGTTTATTTTGGGCGATTTTGTGTGTGTGTGTGTGTGTGTGTGTGTGTGTGTGTGTGTGTGTGTGTGTGTGTGTGTGTGTTCCTGGGTAGAGAGGTAAATTGTTTTAGTACTGTAATTGTCTGTGTCTTTGTTGCGTGTTCACGTATATGTTTGTTTGTTTGTTTTTCTCTTGTAGGCAGTTACTTAACTGTGACATTTAGTTCGTGTGTGTGTGTGTGTGTGTGTGTGTGTGTGTGTGGGTGGGTGGGTAGAGGCACATAAATTTTTCAAAGCAATTGTTTGTGTCATCATTCCGTGTGTGAATCCTTTTTTCAGACTTAATGGGTTTTTCTTTTGATGCAGATGTACGGTTTATTCTTAATTGTATATTTATAAAGTTTGCTTCTAGTTTTTTTTTTGTGTGTTTTTTGGCCCATGATGGAGTTGTGTTTTTATTTTCATTTGTGTTGTGGTTGTTCTTTGTTTTTGCCGATCTTAGTTTTATTCTGTTGTTTTGAATTACTTGGTGGTGTATTTTCTTTAATTTTTTTACATTGTTTTGGATAATGATGTAATACTTAGAGCTTATTTGTTAATGCTGCTACTGTTGTTTTTCTAACGGTGGTGTTACTTTAAGCCCTTCTTGTCACTGTTGTTCCTTTCACTGTTGCTTTTCTTCCTCCTTTTTTTTTTTAATTGCCGAAAATGTACGCCTTCCCGTGGTGGCGCTGATATTAGCGAGTGGCTCCGTTGCCTGGTTGTAAAAACAACCCTCATTTTCCTTACTGGTTATAAAGACGACCCTCATCTTCCTTACTGGTTATAATGACGACCCTCATCTTCCTTACTGGTTATAAAGACGACCCTCATCTTCCTTACTGGTTTTTAAGACGACCCTCATCTTCCTTACTTGTTATTAAGACGACCCTCATCTTCCTTTCGGCCCTCGTCTTCCTAACCCCCGGAAAAAAAGGAGGATAGTGAACTGCAGAAAAAAAGGCAACTTCAGCCTGCGGTCCACTGGGTTCACGGCCAGATTAGCCAGGTGCTGTAACTACTATACTGTTTTCACCTTAACTTGAGCTATAAGTGTTATCTCTCCATCTTGAATGCTGAGATGTGGCACAGGATTAACACTTGAGTATGGTGTTGGTCGTGAAGGAGTGCTATGGAATGGATGTAGAGCCAAAGTGTTATCATTTTCTGCTATTTTACTGCGTGAAAATGAACAGCAAAAGAACGAAAATCTGGCCTTACTTAAGGTAAAAGAGCTATACCACCACCACAACTACTACTACTACTACTACTACTACTACTACTACTACTATTGTTGTTTAAAATATTGGTGTTGGTACTGTTGGAGCTTTACATCTGTGCTTTATTCGCTTGTTGTTGTGGTCGTATGTTTACCTTTTTTATACCTTTGTTTGGAATCGGTGACCCATAAGGTATGCTGGATCTCTCTCTCTCTCTCTCTCTCTCTCTCTCTCTCTCTCTCTCTCTCATTTTTATAATGAGAGAGAGAGAGAGAGAGAGAGAAATATGTTGATGTATATTGTTTTATTTTTGTTTAATGAAATATATCTGTACCAGTGTACCGATCTATCAGTAAGTTGCCAGTTAATTATACAATAAGTGTGTATGAATGTACTGATTTATTTTGTGTTTGTTTATTAATTACACAGGTAATCGATCAGTATAATATAATATTATATATAATTAGATAGATAAGATATTACCAATCTTTATAAGAGTATCTATCTATACACACACACACACAATATATATATATATATATATATATATATATATATATATATATATATATATATATATATATATATATAATGTGTGTGTGTGCGCGTGCTTAAATATTTTAACATGATCATTCATACTGTGTCGCTGTCTGCTGTACTGTACAGTATATTTAGCACTGTACCTGTCGTGTCTGCATATTCACACAAACTAAAACACGCAAACTCTCTCTTCTCACTGCCATGCGAGTGCAGTGATAAACAGTGTGGGTAGTTTGTTACGTAGGGTTTTCCTTCAGGTCCTTGGTACTATTGTGTGTGTGTGTGTGTGTGTGTGTGTGAGAGAGAGAGAGAGAGAGAGAGAGAGAGAGAGAGAGAGAGAGAGAGAGAGAGAGATGGGAGAAATTAGACTTCAGAATTGCAATTAGAAGTGTTTGTATGTGTCAGTGAAAGTGTAATTGACTTGAGGATTGTTATCGTGAATCTCTCTCTCTCTCTCTCTCTCTCTCTCTCTCTCTCTCTCTCTCTCTCTCTCTCTCTCTCTCTCTCTCTCTCTCTCTTTCTCTTTCTCTCCTTTATTTTGTACGCTCACTTCTTTTTCCTTCCATCATTTTCATTATCTATGCAACATTCCATTCTTCGTTCTTAATTTTTATCCTTCCTTCATTACTCTATTACTCTCATCTTTGTTTTATTCCTTCATTCCGTGCTACTCCTCAGCTCTTCTCTTTCTCTCCTGTCTATCATTTCTTCCTTCCTTTCTTGCGTACAAGTTTCTCCCACTCCTTTCCTGTCTCTTCCTCCATTCTTTTTCGCTCCTCTTGTTTCTTTCCCTCTCTCTCTTTTTCTCCCCCCTCCTCACCCTCTCACCCTCTCTTTTTATCTCCTTCTCTCTTTCCAGCCCTCCTTCTTATACTCCTACATTCTCTCCATCCTATAATCCTTCCTTCCCATCATCCCTCTTTCTCTTCCCTCCTCTCCGTCTCACTTTCTCATTCTATTTCCTTTCCTCTCCCCTGCCCTCCTTTTCATACTCTTCCTTTTCCTTCCTTCCTTTCCTCCCCCTCTCTCTCCCTCCTCTCCGTCCTTCCGTCTTTTTCTCCCTCCTTCTCTCCCTCTGCCATTCTCTCTCTGTCACCAGCCATTATGCATCACCAACCCAAGAGAATGTAGACGACCACTTAGTGATATTCATGGCTATTGACTTAAAAATGAAAGGAATTATGCATATGAGAGAGAGAGAGAGAGAGAGAGAGAGAGAGAGAGAGAGAGAGAGAGAAAGAGAGAGAGAGAGAGAGAGGTGAGTTCGAGCGAAGTAACGAGATTTATAAATGGATAGCAAGGTAGATAGATAGATAGAGATAGATAGGTAGAGATAGATAGATAGAAAGATAGAGAGAGAGAGGGGGGGGAGGGTTGCATGACATTAAAAGTACCTGAATATGTAAATAAAAATGAGAGTAAAAACAGCTTAACGGGAGTGTGTGTGTGTGTGTGTGTGTGTGTGTGTGTGTGTGTGTGTGTGTGTGTGTGTGTGTGTGTGTGAGAGAGAGAGAGAGAGAGAGAGAGAGAGTAGGGAAAGTGTAATGATGCGAGGAAACTTTCAGGGGAGACTGGTAATAAAAGACGGAAGTTCGATCCCAGAATGAGGCAAGGCACGGTATATAGACAGCCTCAGCATGTGCTAAGTATGGACGGTAGGTATTAGTGCCGTAACGGTGACATGTGAAGGTGTATGACATAGAGGGATTGCAAGGCCTCAGGGTACGTAATATCTTGCCTATGCCCCGTAATCAGAAATATTATAGAAGAAAAATAAGATCGGAGGGATATATTGAGTTTAGAAGTGAGTTATTTGGGAGTATATCGTACGTAAAGACGAAGAAAATTAATAAAAGTTGATATTATACAGAAATAAGAAATAGAATATAATCACTGCCTAAGAAATGCATCCATCTTAAGTTAGCGACAATATACATATATATATAGTATTATAACACGTCTGGTAAGTACGGTGAAGTCTTTTTTTCTTCTTTTCCCTTAAAATGAATGAGCATTAGTGAGACCTGTGAGACTAAAAGAATTAAAAACAGCATTCACTATCCCTTTCACCACAAGGATACTTTCATAAGCTGAATAAAATTATTTAGAGGTAGCAGGAACGAACTAAAATGGAAATCGGAGCAATTGAATAGGCTGCAGTCTAAAACAACAACAACAACAACAATAATAATATTAATGATAATCATCATCATCATCATCATCATAATTTAATATTGGTTATAATAATAATAGCATTCAGATACTAGTGATTTCGGAACCATTTGAGGAAGTTCAGTAAACATGGAGAAAAGTACACAGCCTTTTCCACATATCAAGGGCTCAGAAGGGCTTGAGGCAAGGTTACAGAAGTCCAGATCATTTAAGTTCTAGGAGGCCACCCTGTATACCAAGCAGCGTGTACTGTGCATGGTAGGAAAAAAAAAATCCGGCCTTCTCTTTGATTCGAACAGTAAGATATCAAATGAACCATCGAAGCGTAAATAATAAAGCTTCCGGGTCATCGTTATCCGGGTCAGGCCAGCTTATGAACAAGGGGAAAGGTTTATGTTAACAGATAATTTTTTTGTACTTTTTTTTTTTTTTTTGTTGATTGATAGAGGAAATATTGTGATCCTCATTCCTTTGAAGTGAGGGAAATGCTGTTGCTATGGTAACTTCCTTCTGTTTTTTCCTGGTTTTATTTATTTGTATATTATTTTGTATATATGTATTTATTTATTGGCATACTGATCTGCCTGTCTCTATCTTGTTCTTGCTGCAGTCGGAGGAAAGATGCTTTTGGGAATGATTAATTGTATATATGGTCATCCTTTTTCCCTTTTTCCTTTTATTTTTTTTATTTTTTTCATGCTATACTGATTTACCTGTCCCCCTCGTGTTGCTGCTGGAATAAAAGTAATGATGGTTTTGAAAATGATGCTTTATATAAATCGTAATTTACTAGGGTTTTGATATTCTGAAGGCTTTAATGTGACCCAGATCATCATCAGCAGAGGAAGTCATAACAAAGCATCCAGCCAGTTCACTCTCGCAATATACGTCTTATCAGCCTGGAAACTAATTACTGAAATCCAGCTCTTGACTCGCACAAGGTCGGTGAGGCGGGTATGCACTGTTAGTTCCGCGTGAGTTTACAGTGGGTTTAGAACAGTTATCCCTTTCTATATCTTCTCTGCTGAAAACGTAAATGATATCATGTTGGTCTCTCTCTCTCTCTCTCTCTCTCTCTCTCTCTCTCTCTCTCTCTCTCTCTCTCTCTCTCTGCTTTGAAATACATGGGGCAGCCACTTGTAGTATTATTTTCAGATTTCTGAAATTCATCCAGTTCATTTATTTTAATTATTTTATTTGAGTGAAGGAAAAAAATCAAACAAAATTACTGAAAATAAAAATAAACAGAACACACTGTAGAGCTCTTTCAACGAGAGAGAGAGAGAGAGAGAGAGAGAGAGAGAGAACCACAAGCAAGATACCCAAACAAACCGAAGACAAACACAGACAACAACAGCACACACAACAAAGAAAATCCCTCAACAAGGATTCCACCATTTCCCATTTTCTGTTTCCCACCCTATCTTTTATCTTTTTTCTTTTTTTTTCCAGTCTGATGATGATGATGAGAAGGGACAAGAATTTACGGTGCATCTGTGTTCGTGGTGGGGAAAAAAATGGGAGGTTGTACGTGGCAAAGTTTGGTTGTTCTGTACGTGGGCGAGATACAGATAGATCGATGGATAGATAGGTAGATAAATAAATAGATACAGAGAGAGAGAGAGAGAGAGAGAGAGAGAGAGATCGTTATATAAATACAAAGATTACACATTTCCCGAGAATACCTTTAAGTGTCCTGCCCTCAGTATAAAGTGAAATAAACATTCAAGTTTAAGAACATGGTAGCAAAACAGAAGGCTCTCCCTCACCCTCCAGACCCCCAGGAAATCGCCGTAAAGGAAAATAGAGATCTTAAATTGCTTGCAGGACTGGAACACCTTCAGGAGAATTTATAGGACCGGTAGAAATAAGATAAGGGTATTAGTCTTGATGCAAACTTGATGCGACTGGGTACTTTTTTTTTTCATCTGTTTATACGCATGCATGTACTCATGTAGCCTAATTTTTATCCCACTTGCTTCCAGGTGCTAATTAAGGCTTTTCTTGGACATTTATATATGGCGTTTTGTACAGCATAATATGGGGATTTGTTTCACTCGTCTCTGTTTTCATTTGCTGGGAAGTACTTGGTAATATATAAGTCTACCCTGGGGCGTGTAAGTCCATTGCCTCGGGTGGAGAGTGCTGGGGTTCGAGTACAGGAAACTTTCTCCCTGCATCAATATTGCCGAATCTCTCCAATATTATAAAGCCTTGGGTGGAAAGTATTGGCACTAGAGTACGAGTAATCACCTTTGTATCAATATTCCTAAGTTACTATTGGTATTACAAAATATTAATTAATTTGCCATTGAGTCGACGCTTGACAAATAAAAACGGGTCGAGTTTTTATGTTCAGCATTTCACTAACTTATATACAGGTATAATGATTTCCGTCCTTGACCATTCCATTTTGAGGACGTGTTGTATAATTTCTTACTTGCCTTCTAAAGAGTATCTTATTAACCTTAAGAAATTTTTAAAGATCCTGAGGGGTTACAAATAGCCTTCATTAAGCTCTTGAAAAGGTGAAGTCGTTTCTGGGTAAAATAGTTTTGTCCGCTGGGAGAAGATGATGAATAATGCATCTTAACAAGGGAAAAGGTTGAGGCGGGATCCCAGAACTGTATAGCATAATGTAGGTGAGGTCTGACCAATTTTTTATATAGTGATGTTATATAATCCTGAGAGAGAGAGTGAGAGTGTGTGTGTGTGTGTGTGTGTGTGTGTGTGTGTGTGTGTGTGTGTGTGTGTGTGTGTGTGTGTGTGTGTGTGTGTGTGTGTAAAAACTAAAAAAAGGATTGGACCTTAAGACTATCTGCACATAAATTTTTGTACGGGAACAGGTTTTAAATTTGCATACATGAAGAATATGTGTAAGTGCTGAATTCATGTGCGTCGTGAGTTTGCAGGTGGAAGGTGTGTACATGGAGAGTTTGGGAGAGTTTGCTTATGTGTAAAGTTTGTGTTTGTGGAAGCATTATTAACGTGGAAAGTGTATACGTTAGCGCAGAAGAGAGTTTAAATATGTATACTGCTGCTACTACGACTGCTACTACTACTACTACTTTCATTATTATTATTATTATTATTATTATTACTTATTATTATTATTGGTGGTGGTGGTGGTGGTGGTGGTGGTGTTGATGCTCTTGTTGTTGTTGTGTTATTGTTTTCTGCATGCTTCGGTTGATCCTTTAGAGATTAAAATTAATGGAAACCATTATGCGCGCATAATATGTTACACACACACACACACACACACACACACACACACACACACACACACACACACACACACTCTCTCTCTCTCTCTCTCTCTCTCTCTCTCTCTCTCTCTCTCTCTCTCTCATTTATTATTTAACCAGGAACACGGACGTAAGCGCAGGGATGATTAATTAAAGCCACTAGCCAATCAGAAGCCAGGACTTAACCACCTGATTAGAGGCGTTGGGTAATCACAGTGGTAGGCGGGATTGTTAGCGGGACTGTTCATGTATTCGTTTATTTATTTTGCACTGCTGATGAATTTATTGAAGGTAAAGGGAAATTTTGATGGGCTGCCTGATTGAGGTATGAAAGGATCGGGAATAGTGAAAGAACTATGTCGTTTCGTTCGTTTCGTTTTTAAAGGCTCCTACGTGCTTGCATGCGTCGGCCTTGGTCCCATAATGGCGGCTTTCCATGCTGCTCGATCTCTCTCATCTTCCCTGTTCAATCCCGTATCCCTGAGGTCACAGTCAGTTACCTCGTCCCACGTCTTTTTCGGGGTACCTCTCACAACTTTACCCGTAACGTTAACACTTATCACTCTCTGCATCCAGTTATCATCCCCCATCCTTTCCATATGCCAAAAGCATTCCAATCTACCGCTCCTCATCATAACACCAGTACACTCCAGTCCCATCCTGCCTCTCAGCTCTTCCATCTTAAACCTAGCCCCCCCCTCCTCCCCAGGCCTCGCACTCAGGGACGCACTGCACATCCACTTAATCATTATTTCTGTTGTTTGAGCCTGCGAATATCCTCTTCCTTCACTGCCCAGGTCTCACTGCCATACAGCATTACACTCCTAACACATGCCGCATACAAAGATCCCTTAGCATGAAGGGACAACCCTCTCAATTAGTTTATTGAAGGTAAGGGAAATATTCTGATAGACTGACTGAGGTGTGAAGGGATCGGGAATTGCGAGTTGTGTTCCTTTATTCATTTATTTATTTTGCATTGCTGATGAATTTAATGACGGCAAAGGAAATTTTCGTGGATTGTCTGGTTGAGGTATAAGGGGATCTGGTGTTTATTAAAGGGCTGCTCATTTATTCATTTATTTTGTTTATTTTGCATAACTGATGAAGATATCGAAGGTAAACGAAAATTATGAATCTGGATAAGGCTGCAAAGGATCGAGTAAATTATGTATTCATGCAATTAGTTTATTAATCAGTGGGTTTAAATTATTCATATTCAGATCGAAGGCCCAAATGTACTGAAAATATAAGAGAACGAAGAACGCAAGATGTTAATGAATAAATGAAGAAATTAGGAAAAAATGTAGAGAAGAGTTATGAATGAGTTCGTAAAGGAAGAAAGAAAAAAAAAAGAGATTAATAAAGAAATAGAAGATTAACGGAGGCACACATTAAGTAATATAAAGATGGTAGTTAAGAAGCGACTTATTTTGCTTATTACACCTTACTGTCCTCTTACGTAAATCATTCTAATATCGCCATTCTCTGCATAGTTAACGTGCAAAAGGATATTAACCAGCCATATCCAAAAATAAATTGGTAAGGAAGAAGTGCTAGGGAGCCTCCACTAACGAGAAAGCCGATCTGTATGTGGCCTCAGAGCGAAAATAGTGAACATAGTCAATAAGGAAGAGGAATATAATGATTAAGGGGAAGAGGATGTTAATGAGAAAAATTGCAAGCTGAACGTATGAACAGACACAGGCCGGTACTAAGGAAGCTCCCAAACACCTCATTCTTACCGATTTAGTTTTGGATATGGCTAGTTAATATCATTTTGTACGTTGCTCATGCTGAGTGTGAAGATATTAGAAGTATTTATACAATACAGAAGAGGAGAGTAATGTGTAAGAAAAAAAACAAATTGCTTAGGAAATGGCGTTAAGAAACCACTCAAACCTACGAGAACACGGGCCATTGACAAACAGAGGGAAGGGATTGAATAGTATTATATCCCCCACTGAGTTTATGGTTAGTCTGTGAACACGTGCATACAACAGTACATACAGATTCATGCATATATCCAAGCACTCGTGTATATTTGCAAACGCGTATAAAAGATGCACGCAAAATAATATACATAGACTCGCATACACTTCCATATAGGCCTATGCATGCATACATGTCTCCATGCAGTATATATATGAATACGTACATACAAACGAAACATGCATACAAGATTCTAATACGAATATAAGCATGTACAGTATACTTGCAATACACTTAGACATCCATAAATATAAACGAAAGGACCAGGGGACAGCTCGAGACAAAGTTATATTGTCACAGAGTTCAAAGACGTATTATAAAAAATGGTAACTCACTGGAAAAGGTATATATGAAACAGAAAAAAAATCAGGAAAGTTAAGTAAAGAAGGTAAAAAAAAAAAGAAACTCATCAGCTCATTCCTCATCGTTTAGGGAAAAGTTTGTCTAATCTTTCCTCCATCCTCTTTCTTCCCTCCCCACCTTCTCCCTCCTGTCTTCCTCTCTCCCTCCCCTCTCCTTCTCTCATCCCCTTATTATCCCCCTTCCCCCGCCACTCCCTCCGTCCACCACCCCACTCCCACCACCCTCTCCACTTTCTATGTCCGTCCACCTCCCCTTCCTCCTTTCCCCTTCCTCTCCCGTCTTATAGTCTCTCCACGCCTTCACCTCTTTCTTTCTCCTTTCCTCCCTTCCCCTCTTCCTTTTCTCATCTCCTGTTGTCCCTCTTTTCTCTCTCCCTCCTTCTTTCCTGTGTTCCTCCTCCCCGTCCTCTCTCTTTCCTCTTCCCTGTCCCCTCCCTCTCCACCACCCCTGCTAGCCCTTCTTGGCAAAACTTCCTTCGCTTAATCCAGAATGCAACTAATCTTAGAGTTGGCCAAGTATTCCTCTGCCTTGGAGAGGGAAAAAGTTAGAATAAGTAAGAGAAGGATGAGAGAGAAAAAGCGAGAAGATGGAAAACAGTTTCAGAGGCAAATAATTTAGGGTTGAAGGTCAGGTAGATAGGTAGGTAGGTAGGTAGATGGGTAGTAGATAGATGGATAGACTGACAGATAAATATATGCAACTGGGAGGTAGGTAGGTGGGTAGGTTGGTGGTAGATGGATGAATAGACTGATAGATAAAGATATGTAGGCGTTACATACAGACAGACAGAGACAGACATAAACTGACAGGGAGATAAATATAAACAGAGGACTGGTTGATAACTACAGGGATTAAAATAAAGGCAGAGAGAAGTGAGAACAGACAGACAGACAGACAGACACGGGATAAGAGAGAATAAAAGACAGAAAAGATGTGAAACAATTTTAGAAGTGTATTTTTATAGCTGCGGCTCAGAGAGAGAGAGAGAGAGAGAGAGAGAGAGAGAGGAAAACAATTTTAAGTACGTAATTTTATAGCTGGGAGAGAGAGAGAGAGAGAGAGAGAGAGAGAGAGAGAGAGAGAGAGAGGGGGGAAAAATTTAAAGTGCGTAATTTTATAGCTGGGAAAGAGAGAGAGAGAGAGAGAGAGAGAGAGAGAGAGAGGAAAACAATTTAAAGTGCGTAATTTTATAGCTGGGAGAGAGAGAGAGAGAGAGAGAGAGAGAGAGAGAGAGAGAGAGAGAGAGAGAGAGAGATCAAATAAATTTAAAGTACGTAATTTTATAGCTGAGAGAGAGAGAGAGAGAGAGAGAGAGAGAGAGAGAGAGGAAAGCAATTTAAAGTACGTAATTTTATAGCTGAGAGAGAGAGAGAGAGAGAGAGAGAGAGAGAGAGAGAGAGAGAGAGAGAGAGAGAGAGGAAAGCAATTTAAAGTACGTAATTTTATAGCTGAGAGAGAGAGAGAGAGAGAGAGAGAGAGAGAGGGGGAAACAATTTAAAATACGTATTTTTCAATTTTGTGTGTGTGTGTGTGTGTGTGTGTGTGTGTGTGTGTGTGCACGCGTACGTGCGTGTGTGTGTGTGTGTGTGTGTGTGTGTGTGAGAGAGAGAGAGAGAGAGAGAGAGAGAGAGAGAGAGAGAGATTTACATAACGCATCTCTGTGTACATAACTTTTCCTGATTGCTAATATGCTCACCTGATTGGCAGCATGTATTTCTTTATCAGGAGAATTCTTTTGCTATCAGATTGGTACTTTTGTTGAAATCCTTATATTTGTTTTTCTATATATATTTTGGGGTTTTTATATACATAGCTGCATCGATGGATAGAAAAAGATTGTTTCATTGTTTTAATACTTATAAAAAATAATTATACGTAAGGAAAAATGATGTGTGTGGATGGATAGACGAAGAGAGAGAGAGAGAGAGAGAGAGAGAGAGAGAGAGAGAGAGAATTTAAGTCAATAGACACGTTGATAGATACATAGGTCGAAGTGTACAGGTAGATAGATAGACGAGTGGACACACAAAACAGTGATAGATATATAGATAAACACTACTTTAATGACGGTATAAGCAATAATTAAAATATGGATAATGTATGTCATAGATAAAATAACAGGAATAAATAGAGCAAGGCAGGAGAGAGAGAGAGAGAAAGAGAGACAGACAGACAGACAGACAGACAGACAGACAGACAGATAGAGATGGCTAATATTGCAGAAGGGATCATCATGCATTCACTCAATAGTTCATCTAACAAGTGGCAGCGAGATGAGGGTATGAAAGGAGAATGAAGCTGTAAGTGACTTGAGAGAGAGAGAGAAAGGGGAGGGGGAGAAAGAGAGAGAGAGTAAGGAAAGGAGAAATGAGGAAACTTTAAAGGAACAGCGACAGGAGTTAAAAAGAGTGTTCCTCACAGGCAGAACTTTGGTAGGAGGGAAAGAGGTGAGTAAATGAAACGTGGCAAGCTTGTTCCGTAGACTTATGACTTGTTTTTTTTTTTTTTTTTTTTTTTTTTTTTTTTTTCGTACCATGGATGTTCCTTTTGGGGTTCGGTCATGTGTTTACGTCTTGTTTTGTATCCTGTGCCCAATTTTTTTTTTTTTTTTTTTGCGTCATCTATTTTCGTTTTTTTCTTGTGGTAATCCTTTCCGTCCTTCTCCCCCTTCTCCTCTTCCTCCTCTTCTCCTCTCCTCATTCTCTTTCACTTTCCTTTCGTGTCCTCTGCTCAACCATTACCTCTCCTCTACGATTTTCTCACCTTTTCCGTCTTTTCTTTCTCCATTCTCTGTCTGCAATATCTCTATTCGTGTATGGCCACACAGATTGTAATTCCAGACATTTTTTTTTTCCCCTTTTTTTCAGAGGATTTTCTGTCTCCAAAGTTCTAGTAGCATACTATATTTTACTTTCTTATATATTTTCCCACTGTCACATTATATCTACCTGTCAGTGTATATCATTTGTTTTAATCTTGTCATTCCTTTCCTGTTTTCCATTTCCAGTTATATAAGTATAACCATCTATCTGTCTATCTATCTATCTGTCTGTCTATCTATCTATCTATCTATATATACATACACACACACTCGTATAGCTTCCTGACAGCGTTTCATATTCGTCCCACTTCTAAATAAATCTCGGTCTCTCTTTTGAAACTTGACTCTGATGGTTTTCTAGTTTTCAGAGTTACGCGTGTGTCCGTGTGTGTGTGTGTGTGTGTGTGTGTGTGTGTGTGTGTGTGTGTGTGTTGTTGTTGTTGTTGTTGTTGTTGTTGTTGTTGTTGTTGTTGTTGTTGTTTTGAAAAAAATAACCAAAATATTGAAGCCGTCATTGCATTACGTCATAGCAGAAAGTTGAGAGAAAAATCAAAATCCGTTCATTTCAATGTGCCTGAAAACGTTGCCTTTAAAAAACAAGAGGTCGTAGGCAGAGGGAAAATTGAAAAAGACCCCTTCAAAAGTAGACTACCTGTACAGAAAACAGGCTAGAGCGTAGTGCTGGATGGTTGTTGCGTGCCCGCTGTAAAGGGGAACGAATGGAAGCAGAGAGAGTAGAAGATTGTTGAGTGTTGAAACAATGAAAGGGGAGAGAGAGAGAGAGAGAGAATCTGCCTCCTCCTCCTCCTCCTCCTTCTCCTCCTCCTCCTGCCTGTTACCTTTCCAGTTGTGATGTTTACCTTAAATTTTCTCATTTCCTTTCACATGGTCTTTCATCGCCATAATCATCATGTTACTTTACCTCCTCTTCATTATCACAGTAGTTGTCATATCCTTATCTCGTATTATTTTAGATCCATGTATTCATTTTCTTATTTCTCTTTCTCCCCTCCTCCTTCTTCTCAAGGTTTTTGTCCGTGCTCTTCCTCTTTATTCATTTTACTCTTGTCAAGTTTTCGCATATTTTTTTATCTCCTCCTCCTCCTCCTCCTCCTCCTCATCATCATCATCATCATCATCATCATCATCATCATCATCATCATCGTCATCATCATGCTCATCACCATCATCATCGTCATCATCATCATCATCATCATCATCATCATCATCATCATCATCTTTATTCATTTTCACTTTTATCAACTTTATTACATTATTTGTGTTCTGTGACTCCTT